>NC_135233.1:1111289716-1111589716 GCF_051348905.1 Ranitomeya variabilis | reverse complement strand
GACTCCTCTATCCTCCTGCAGACTGCTGTGTCTTCACTCTCCACCAAACTCCTCTGTCTTGCCCTCACTCAGAATAACCCACCCTGTCCTCCTCCTGACTCTTCAGTCCTAAAAGTTCCAGACTCTGGGGTCCTCGCCCTCCTCCAGACCACTCTGTCCTGTCCTTCCCCTGAACGCTCCATGCTATCCTCCTCAGGTTTCTCAACCAGGCCCCTTAGTTTCTCCTCCAGAGAAATACTTACTTCTTCCTACCCAATTCTTTAATCCCCCACCATCAGGCATCAGGCCAGGAGAACAGGGCACTTTCCTGGAACAAGCCTGATTTTGGGGTGTGGATCTTTAAAGAGGTGCCGAATTCTGTGTCCTAAATGAGTTAGGTCTATGTTGATGCCATTAAATACAACTTTCCACCAGGGATGACCTGTGACCTGGAGGACACAATCTGATGCAGTTTAGGATGCGAAGAATGACCCCAGAGATCTCCAGAATTCTGTATAGAAAGTGGTATTTATACTCATTCCCATAATGAAGGGACAAAGGTCGAGGAGCAGAATCTTTACATCTTGTATAAGACAATAAGTTAATGATTTTATCCCGGAAAGTGGACAACACCTGATCAGGGACAGTGACACGTCTCCGGCAGTATAAGGCATCTCCTTGTGGTCATGGTGCGAAGAGTCACTCACAACACAATCAGCGAACACAGGCCTTCTCCCTTAAAATAACGGGATCCCCAGTAAGTATTACCCGAGTTTTACCTCTCTTCCACTATATGGTGACAGAACATCACCTACTTGAACTTTTATTGACCTATGGAAGATGTTTTGTCACTTTCGAGAACAGGCTGGCTCCAGGGTTTACTGGGGGTATCTATATTTTGAGGGGGATGCTCTTTGATTTCAAGTATTTGATTATTTGAGGGACATAGTCTTTAATTTTCCTCATCTGGTTTATCATCCTCTTCTTCTCCTGGCATCTCCACTGCTTCTACCTCAGTGGGGACCTCCTCCACCACATCCTCATCATGGACCACGTCAGTGTCCTCCTGACTGCTTATGACCTCTGCAGATTGAGGGGTCGGGTCATTGGTTGGGTCTGGGTGTATGTTGTGAACCCCTGCTGGTTCCTGGTTCAGTTCTGGTTTCTCAGTGCCCTCCTCATTAGAGAGGTCGCTGTCCTCAGGACCATGCACCTCCTCAGCCGGAACCCCCATAGGAGGTGGAATCACAACATGAGCAGAATCCTGGCTCTCCCCCTGTTTATAGTTGACAGAATTCAACAGTTCTTGGGCACTGAGGAGTCCGTCCAGGTCCACATCTTGTTTCTCCAACACATCATCGACCACAGAAATAACCTAAGGAAGGAACAAGAAATTATTTGACTCAGTCCAAGTAATTACCCCGCCCTTCACTTAGTCATTACTAGAGTCGTTACTTGACAAGACTCTGTTTCCTAAAAAGGGCTAGGAAAGCATCTTCAAATATCGTGTTAGGAAAGCTCTGGACCCGGATTAGCAAGGAAGGAGATGGGCCAAATCAAATATGACATGGATGGACCATTAATCTGATTAAGAACTGTGGGATGTCACGATTCTCCCTGGGTCAGTAGGATCATCATACTTTGTTGGGGATGTGAGAGGGCAATACTGTGTGGGGGTCTGTAAGGTCAATGACATTGTATGAGGCTGTGGGATCATCATACTGTCTTGGGGGGGCTGTGAGAGCATCATATTGTGTGGGGTACTAGAGCGTAATCACATTGTATGAGGCTGTGGGGTACATCATACTGTGTGGGGGGCTGTAACGTCAATCACACTATATGACGCTGTGGGGTACATCATACTGTGTGAGGGCTATGGGGAGATAAAACTTTGTGGGGCTGTGAGAGCATCATACTGTGTGGGGCTGTAGCTTAAGCTCACTGAAGCTGTGGGGTACATCATACTGTGTGGGGTACATCATACAGTGTGGGGGGCTGTAAGGTCAATCACAATATATGCCGCTGTGGGGTACATCATACTGTGTGAGGGCTGTGGGGAGATAAAATTATGTGGGGCTGTGAGAGCATCATACTGTGTGGGGCTGTGGAATCCATCATACTGTTTGGCGGCTGTTAGGTAATCATACAGTGTGCTGAGCCTGTAGGAGCATCATACTGTCTGAGGGCTGTGGGATTCATCATACTGTGTGGGGGCTGACAAGACATACTGTGGAGGGCTGCGTGGTCCATCATACTGTGTTTTGCTGGCAACATCATTCTGTGTGCGGATTGTGTGGGTATCATACTGTGTGGGAAGCTGTAACAGCATACAGTGGGGGCTATGGGGTTCATCATAATGTGTGGTGGCTGTGGGTACATTGTGATAGAAATATATATATCATGTAGATCTCACTTGCATGTATACTCCTCTATAATCATATATACTCATATACTCACAGCTAATATATACATTATAATCAATGGTTTAAAATGGCTGACATGAACTGATATAAGCCAGACAGATTGTATGGGGTTTTCCATCCCAAAAGCGGAACAGTGTCAGATGTATTAACTGCTGATCAAATGTCTCAACTTTGTCCTAGATGCAGAGCTCAAGTTTAGTTGCTTAATCAGCAGTCATATGTGCATTAATCATAATATTCCATATATGTTTAGATAACCAATGACAGAGGAGCTAGACAATATGGTAATTAGCTAACCACCCCTAACAACCCCTAACCACTCCTTTCTATATCAAATTATAAAACTATGTATGTACAATAAAGTATCAGTATTGATGGAATGTTATTGACACAATGATGTTGCAGTCTCATTCCTTGAGCGCTCAAAATACTCAGTCTTATTGGGAGCGGCTGCAGCACACACAGGGATAAATTTATCCAACCCAAATTTCCATATCAAATGGCCCCCAACGGCGAGGCATGGATGAAACGCATGGGATCCTGCTGACCGGAGAGACGGAGGTGTTGGCCACGGCCTTGGTTCACGGGACGGAGACTGCGCAGCTCCATAAGTAAGGTAAGAAAATGTTATCATCTTACCTGAAAGTCCCCTGTGCCCAGTCCAGGTCTATACCTCTTGCCGGTCAGGTGTGGTCACCACCGCATTTCCCAGGTAGTGTAAAAAGTCCAAAGCCTGAATCCAAACCCTGGGAGGTGTCTGCTGTGTGCCGTGTATGTGTTCTGTGTTTGTGTAAAATCCGGGAGAAGGAAGGAACAGTGACTGCTTTGTGGTGGCTGGGTAACAGACTGCAGGAGGTCAAATCGCTCGATAAGTTATTGCAGGATTCCCGTGCATAGGAGGAACAGGTACAGTTCCGGGGCAGGTAGTCCCATGTTCCAGGCACGGGTAGTGATAACTTAGGGCTACTGCAGATTCCCGTAGTGCCGGCGATCCAGTCAGGACGACCGAACCGGGGTGTTAGATTTCCCGCTTGTTGTGCTTCTCACTCAGGCGGCCCGGGCACAGGTGTGTCCAGTGCGATTGGCAGTAGTCTGTTCCCAGCGCAACCTGCACGTGTCACAGAAATTAAAAGGGGCATCTCCCGGATTGTCTATCTGTTTCTGTTTGTCAAGTATTGCTGCTTTAAGCACATACGATTGTAAAAGAAAGTTGTTGTTTTTTTTGGTTTTTTTTTTCTCTTTCTCCTGAACTTCCTCTTTTCCAGCAGCTGCTGTAGCAGCGATATATGCATTGTAAATCACACTGTCACATCTGTTTTTTTTTCTGGCTGTTTCTGCAAATGCTAGCTATGTGTAGCTTTTTGTGAAGAAGTGAAACAAATTGTATCTATCATTTTTGATGCGACATACGTGTTTTCAGATACGTGATTTTAGTGACATTGGATACAATAGCATAAGAAAAGGGGAAGTGTGTGTCTCTGACTGCGTTGAGCGCAGAGAGAGGGGAGAAGAGAAATATATATATATAGTTTTTTTTACTCTTTTGAAGGTCTTTATTCTGTTTTTTTCATATTTTTAAGGTTTTTTTAAGTTTTCCAAAGTTATCCTTTCTGTCTCTTTATGTTTTTTTTTTTAAAAAGTTTTTACTTTTGCATCAAAATTTTGAGTTTTTGATAGTGTACTAAGTTTTTGATGGTTTTATCGTTTTGGTTTTTTTTGGAGTTTTTATATACTCATTTTTAGAAGTTTTTTTTAGTGTTTTCTTTTTCCTTTTTGTGGGTTTTTCATTTCATTTTTTTTTTTTTTTTTGCCATGGGGAATAAAGTGGCCAAGCAACAGGAGAGTCTTTTTATTTCCTGATGAGAAAACGGCCCCCCAGATAGAGATAGTGGCAGAACACGAAGGTATAAAGTATGTGAAATTCATTAGAATGGCAGACTTCAAGCTGCGGAGTGGCATGACGTAGAAAGGAAAATAAGGGAAGTTAGCTGACGTTAAATTGCTGAATACTAATACATGGTATGAAGTGGCAGCAGAGCTTACATCGTTTAGGTGGTACAGAAAGTTATGTGAGCAAACCAGGAAGTGTTTTTTTGTTTTTTTTTGTGTGTATAAGGCTACTTTCACACTAGCGTTAACTGCAATCCGCCACAATGCGTCGTTTTGCCGAAAAAACGCATCCTGCAAAAGTGCTTGCAGGATGCGTTTTTTCCCCATAGACTTACATTAAGCGACGTATTGCGACGGATTGACACACGTCGCAACCGTCGTGCGACGGTTGCGCCATGTTGTGGCGGACCGTCGGGACCAAAAAACGCTACATGTAACGTTTTTTGCTCACGACGGTCCGCTTTTTCCGACCGCGCATGCGCGGCCGGAACTCCGCCCCCACCTCCCCGCACTTCCCCGCACCTCACAATGTACCGGCGTCTATGACGCCGGTATAGTTGAATGCGGGGCCGGGAGTGCGCCGACAGCGGGGAGAGTGTGCCGACAGCGGCACACTCGAGCGGCCCACTACTGCCACCGGCCCTTCTGGCATTTGCCAGAACTGCCCGATGGCCAGTCCGGCCCTGTATTGGTGTATCATGCTGTGTGGGGGAAACTGAACCAGAGGGCATCACACTGTGGGGGCTTGCTGTGGGGTTGTCATGTGTGTGTAGGATGCATTTTGAGGAACATTTTGTGGGAGATTTCACTGTTGAGTATTAGGGTAAGTTCACACTAGACATCTTTTCACCGTTTATTTTCCGCAATAAAACCTGATCTCTTGGCACGAAAGAAGCTGCAGAAAAAAAGTAGGGTTTTTGTTGCGTTTTTTGCTGTGGTTTTGGCATGCTAGATTTGCCTCTTGTGCATGCTAATAAAGTTTAGTGTTGAAGAAAAAAGTTCTATTCTATAGAATCAGGTTTTGGCACAAAAAAAGGCAGCTAAGCCTGATATCTGCATTTTTAGTGCGGTTTTTCAGAGTTTTTTCACCACCAATTTATTTCAGTGGGTGAAAAATGCTGAAAAAACACTAAAAGAAGTGACATGCTCCAATGTGTAAAAAACCAAGCAAAGCACAAAATCCCGATGACAAAACCCAGTATGTGTGCAGGAGATTTCTGAAATCTCAGACTTTGCTGGTCCTGTAAAACGCAGCTAAAAATTTGCATACAAAATGCCTAGTGTGCTAGCCGTATACTGTTTTTGGGGGTCACTTTTGAGGCCATTATTGTATGGAGGCTATAAAAAGGGTATCGTAGAGAACACTAAGAGGTCTCAGTATTTCTGTGTACATGCCAGAATACATCTCTCTTCCTGTGTTGAAAGTTGTGAGAAATGCTGTTATTTTACTGTGCCTGCGGGCCCTGCCACCACTGACTCCACAAATTTTGTTGTTTTTTTTTTTGAGGAGGCTAAATGGGGCTCCATGATTTCTGTGTACACCCCTGACAACTGACAATCTTCCCAGGAGAAGACAACCCAACCAATTCATCTGAAAGTCAGACTGTTCAATGTTCTGAAAATAAAAAAATAAAAGAGCTACAGCTCAGACTCTAAAGGCCTTCGTTCATATGTTAAGTGTTCAAGTTCATGGCAATGCAATTAGAAAAAGACCAAACAAGTCTGGGAGGGTTGTCAGGAGATAGCCTCTGTCCAAAAGAACATGGCAGTGGCCTCAGTTCACACCCTGCATCTGGACAAACCACAAGACTTCTGAAAAATGTCCTTGGTACAGATGAGACCACAGTGGAGATGTTGGGCCTTAATGTCTTGCACCACATCTGCTGAAAATCAAACCCAGCATCTCAGCAAAGACAGTCAGTTTGCTGGGGGAGGAGGGAGATTTGGGCTCGATGTGTGTCCTCAGAACCCAGGTACCTTCTGATCACTGAGTTGCCTATGAACTCCTACTCCTTGAGTCCTCCTAGATGTGAGGCTACCTCTCAAAAAGCCAAACCTGGGCCTAGCAGCAAATCTCCATCAGAAAGCCTGGAAAAGCAAAGTATTGTGGTGCTGTACCGGCCCAAAGTCCAGACCTCAGCCCAACAGAAAGGCCACAGCCAGACCGTAAGAGACTGGAGCGGAAGCGACCGACCGCAACGAGTTGAAGAGCACGAGACTGAGGGTCATCCATAAAATGGCACTGCTGCTAAAAGGCTCCTACAAGCTGCTAATTCATGGGGTGCACTTAATTATCACATTCTGCTCCTGCATTTTGGCTTAGTTATTAGTAGATTATTAATGACGTGGTGTAATCTGTCACGTCTTTTTCTCCACTGAGGGTGTATTGACCTCATTTCAAGATGTAAAGCATAAGATGTTTTATTATTATGTACTGATAGGTGAAACCATGGATTTCAGGGGGTGTACTCAGTTTTTCTCATGCCCAACTTCTATATGGTGGAGACATTTACCGACTCTTCAGTTGCTTTCTTCTGCATACCCTTTGTCAAGACCCCGTATATCATCTGCATGAGCTCTAGACCATCCAGAAGACCACTCTTGTCATAGTCATGGAGCACAAAGAGATGTAAGATGGCTGAAAAAAGAAGAAAAGGACAACGATCAGGGACTACAACCAATCCAAGGACCATACCGACAGACACTTGGACAACATAGGACAACGATCAGGGACTACAACCAATCCAAGGACCATACCGACAGACACTTGGACAACATAGGACAACGATCAGGGACTACAACCAATCCAAGGACCATACCGACAGACACTTTGGCAACATAGGACAACGATCCAGGACTACAACTAAACCAAGGACCGTATCAACAGACACCTGGACAACATAGGACAACGATCAGGGACTATAACCAAACCAAGGACCATACCGATAGACACTTGGACAACATAGGACCACCATCAGGGACTACAACCGAACCAAGGACCATATCGACAGACACCTGGACAACATAGGACAACGATCAGGGACTACAACCAAACCAAGGACCGTATCGATAGACACCTGGACAACATAGGACAACCATCAGGGACTACAACCAAACCAAGGATCATATCGACAGACACCTGGACAACATAGGACAACGATCAGGGACTGCAACCAAACCAAGGACCGTATCGACAGACACCTGGACAACATAGGAAAACCATCAGGGACTACAACCAAACCAAGGACCATATCGACAGACACCTGGACAACATAGGACAACCATGAGGGACTACAACCAAACCAAGGATCATATTGACAGACACCTGGACAACATAGGACAACCATCAGGGACTACAACCAAACCAAGGACCATATCGACAGACACCTGGACAACATAGGAGACCCCGTATATCAGGAGAGCAGATGAGGACAATATCAGGGACTCTGGTAATGGAGGAGACCTCGTATATCATCTCTTGATGGATATGATGGAGAGCTCCCGTAATCTCACCTGTCTCTCGGCTCATGTTTGCGTCATTTTTTCCCACGGGATCTTTCTCCTGTAGATATCCGTGCAAAATGCTGAGAAGAGAAAACATACATACAGTAGTATATGAAAAGTCTGCACACCCCTGTAATGCTGGGATTTTGTCATGTGAAAGATCATATCAAGAAGAATCATTTCAGGATTTTTTTCCCCTTCAATGTGACCCAAAGTCTGAACAAATCCACAGAGAAACAAACAGAAATAATTGTGAGGGGAAGTAAAAATAACAAAACGGAAATAATTTGGTTGCATAAGTGTGCACATCCTCTTATAATTGGGGTTGCGGTTGTTCTCAGAGTCAGACAATCACATTTCCCCTCATGTTACACAATAGTCAGCGCTAATCCGCCGTCATGTACAGCGATTCTGATTAGCCCCAAAGTGTCACTGCTCTAGGAGGATTTTCCAGGCATTTTCTGGTCCATAAACAGCTGACAACACAGCAAAGGATATCATTATGGAAAGTTGTCAGTCAGGACAAAGGACAAGAATATTTCCCAGGCATCAGATCTACCAGGGACACCGTGAAGACATCACCAAGAAGGGGATGAAATCTGGCACCACAGCAACATCACCGAGATCTGGATGTGACTTCGAAAACTGATGAAAATACAAGAAGAAAATGTCCCTGGAGGCTGCAAGAGTCCGGAGCTGCGGGAGTCTCTGATCATTCCTGGTTGTGTCCTGCTTGTGACCACAATCTCCATATTCTCCATATCTCCCGCCTGTGGGGTCTGGGACAAGACGGAGCCTTTTCTTACATATAAAACCTCTGGGCCGGAGATGTTCTGCCAGAACCTCCAGAAGCAGAAACGTGACCTGTCTGATGAGACCAAGGAGGACCTCTGTGGCCGGAATTCCAGAAAACACAAAGCTGACACTGGTCTTCTCCAGAAGACCACCATCCCCACAGTGAGGCATGGTGGAGGCAGTATTGTGCTCTGGGGCTGGTTTTCGGCAGCTGGATCTGGGGCTTTGGCCAAAGGGGAGGGAATTATGGACAGAACAAATATCAGACAATTTTAAATCAGAACTTTCTATCCTCTGTAAAAAGCTGAAGATGAGGAGGAATGTCATCTCTAGGCAACAACGACCCTAAGCGACCTACAACTCACCGAAAGAATGGCGTCACCAGAAGAAGTTGAAAGTTATGGAACGGCAGAGCCCAGACTTGAACCCAAGGGGCAATCTGTGGTGACCTGAAGAGGGCACTGTACACAGGAGATGCCCCCCTGCAATCTGACAGATCTGGAGCTGCTGCTAGGAGGAAAAAGATCATCAATTCTAGATGTGCCGAGAGATAGACCCTGACCCAAAAACACTGAATGCTGCCAGAAACTCACAGGGGACTACAAGAAAGTATCAGTGTACGGGTGTGCAGATTTGTGCAACCACAGGATTTTACTGCTTTATTTTTCAAACAGAAAAGATTTTACTTTGTTTCTCTCAGAATTTGTACAGATTATGGCGACAGTAAAGAGTGGAAAGACCTGGAAGATTTCTTCTTGGAGGATTATTTACAGGATAATATCTGGTATATTACAGGGGCGTGTAGACGTTTCTCTCAGTGTAGAATGATTTCTATGATGTTACGTGATCTCTCCTGACCTCGGGAACTGCAGACACCCATCTGCTGCCTCCATGATACTAAGTCACACAAAAACCGCAGAGAAATGTCCATCACCTGAGCTGTTCTTCTCCCGGGGTGAATGGGCTGGATATGTCGATGTTGTCAGGTGGGCCGGACCTAGGAATAAACAGTGGAGATTAATAAGTGGAGATCGGTGAAGGTACGGAGGAGCCTAGTCATGGTGGAGCTTTAGGAAAGAGGCTGATGTTCTCCTGGATCACTTGTCTGCACTCACCGGCGCCTCCAGCACTACTGAGGAGAAAAACAGTTGTCTGTTATGATCTGGTGGCCTAAGAGCAGCATGAGACGTACTCTGGAGAAGGTGGTACCTGTACTGACTGCAGACCCTGAACTTAACACCGCAACTAGAAGTAGCCGTGGAATGTACCTAGCACTTCCTGGACATCTCGACACAGCCGGAGGACTAATTACCCCTAAAGATAGAAAAGGGAAAACTATCTTGCCTCAGAGAAAATTCCCAAAGGATAGGCAGCCCCCCACAAATATTGACTGTGAGAGGAGAGGGAAAAAAACATACACAGACTGAAATCAGAATTTAGCAAAGGAGGCCACTTCTAGCTAAATAGAAAGGATAGGACAGAGTACTATGCGGCCAGTATTAAAACACTAGAAAATATCCACCAGAGAAAATACAAAAACTCCACAGCTAACTAAAGATATGGAGGGTATATCTGCATCTCCAGAGACACCAGCTTGGCTAAACAAATCCTTATACAGACCAAGCTGGACAAGACAAAAAACATAGAAAAGAACTGAACAATAAGGCCACAGCATGTGGACAGCAAAAAATCAAGGACAGAACTTATCTTTGTTGAAAAGAACTGCAAAGCAGGAGAGACCAGGCAGAGATGTGAGTCCTCCAGGAACAATGGACAACTGGCACTGACTAAAGGGTGAAGCAAGACTAAATAGCCCAGTCAAAATTGCCAAAAGTGAACACACCTGATAAATGCTGCGATTCAGAGACAGCAGCGCTACCACTTACAACCACCGGAGGGAGCCCAAGAGCAGAATTCACAACAGTACCCCCCCCCTTGAGGAGGGGTCACCGAACCCTCACCAGAGCCCCCAGGCCGATCCGGACGAGCCAAATGAAAGGCACGAACCAAATCATCAGCATGAACATCGGAGGCAACAACCCAAGAATTATCCTCCTGGCCATAACCCTTCCATTTGACAAGATACTGAAGCCTCCGCCTCGAAAAACGAGAATCCAAAATCTTCTCAACCACATACTCCAACTCCCCATCAATCAACACCGGGGCAGGAGGATCAACAGAGGGAACAACGGGCACCACATATTTCCGCAACAAAGATCTATGAAAAACATTATGGATGGAAAAAGAGGCTGGAAGGGTCAAACGAAAAGACACTGGATTGATAATCTCAGAAATCCTATAAGGGCCAATAAACCGAGGCTTAAACTTAGGGGAAGAAACCTTCATAGGGACATGACGGGAAGACAACCAGACCAAATCCCCAACCCGAAGCCGGGAACCAACACACCGACGACGGTTAGCAAAACACTGAGCCCCCTCCTGAGACAACACCAAATTGTCAACAACATGAGCCCAAATTTGCTGCAACCTGTCAACCAAAGAGTCCACCCCAGGACAATCAGAAGGCTCAACCTGCCCTGAAGAAAAACGAGGATGAAAACCAGAGTTACAAAAGAAGGGTGAAACCAAGGTAGCAGAACTAGCCCGATTATTAAGGGAAAACTCGGCCAATGGCAAGAAAGCCACCCAATCATCCTGATCAGCAGACACAAAGCATCTCAAATAAGTTTCCAAAGTCTGATTAGTTCGCTCGGTTTGGGCATTTGTCTGAGGGTGAAATGCGGAAGAAAAAGACAAATCAATGCCCAGCCTAGCACAAAAGGCCCGCCAAAACCTAGAAACAAACTGGGAACCTCTATCGGACACAATGTTCTCCGGAATGCCATGCAAACGAACCACATGCTGAAAAAACAACGGAACCAAATCAGAAGAGGAAGGCAACTTAGGCAAAGGTACCAAATGAACCATCTTAGAAAACCGGTCACAAACCACCCAGATAACTGACATCCTCTGGGAAACCGGAAGATCCAAAATAAAATCCATAGAAATATGCGTCCAAGGCCTCTCAGGGACCGGCAAAGGCAAAAGCAACCCACTAGCGCGGGAACAGCAAGGCTTGGCCCGCGCACAAGTCCCACAGGACTGCACAAAAGAACGCACATTCCGTGACAAAGAAGGCCACCAAAAGGACCTACCAACCAAATCTCTGGTACCAAAAATCCCAGGATGACCGGCTAACACAGAACAATGAAACTCCGAAATCACTTTATTAGTCCATCTGTCAGGAACAAACAATTTCCCCACTGGACAGCGGTCAGGTTTATCAGCCTGAAATTTCTGAAGAACCCGTCGTAAATCAGGGGAGATGGCAGAAAGAATCACCCCTTCCTTCAGAATACCGACCGGCTCAAGGACCCCAGGAGAATCAGGCAAAAAGCTCCTAGAGAGGGCATCACCCGTAACATTCTTAGAACCCGGAAGATACGAGACCACAAAATCAAAACGGGAGAAAAACAGGGACCATCGGGCCTGTCTAGGATTCAGACATTTGGCAGACTCGAGATAAATCAGATTCTTATGATCGGTCAAGACCACAATACGGTGCTTGGCCCCCTCAAGCCAATGTCACCACTCCTCAAACGCCCATTTCATAGCCAACAACTCACGATTGCCGACATCATAATTGCGTTCTGCAGGCGAAAACTTTCCAGAAAAGAAGGCACACGGTTTCATCAAGGAACCATCAGAATTCCTCTGAGACAAAACGGCCTCTGCCCCAATATCAGAACCGTCAACCTCAACCTGAAAAGGAAGAGAAACATCCGGCTGACGCAACACAGGGGCAGAAGTAAATCGGCGTTTAAGCTCCTGAAAGGCAGAAACAGCCGCAGAGGACCAATTCGTCACATCAGCGCCTTTCTTCGTCAAATCGGTCAGGGGTTTAACCACACTGGAGAAGTTGGCAATGAAACGGCGATAAAAATTAGCAAAGCCCCAAAGTTTCTGAAGGCTCTTCACAGATGTGGGCTGGATCCAATCATGAATGGCCTGAACCTTAACCGGATCCATTTCTATAGATGAGGGAGAAAAAATGAAGCCCAAAAAAGAAATCTTCTGTACTCCAAAGAGGCACTTAGACCCCTTCACAAACAAGGCATTATCACGAAGGATCTGAAATACCATCCTGACTTGTTTAACATGAGACTCCCAATCATCTGAAAAAATCAAAATATCATCCAAATATACAATCATGAATTTATCAAGATAATTCCGAAATATATCATGCATGAAGGACTGAAACACAGATGGAGCATTAGAGAGTCCGAATGGCATCACAAGGTATTCAAAATGGCCTTCGGGCGTATTAAACGCAGTTTTCCATTCGTCACCCTGCTTAATACGAACAAGATTATATGCCCCTCGAAGGTCAATCTTAGTAAACCAACTAGCCCCCTTAATCCTAGCACACAGATCAGAAAGCAAAGGCAAAGGGTATTGGAATTTGACCGTGATCTTATTCAAGAGGCGATAATCAATACAGGGTCTCAAGGAGCCATCTTTTTTGGCAACAAAAAAAAAACCATGGTGAAGAAGATGGCCGAATTTGCCCCTTCTCCAAGGACTCCTTAACATAGCTCCGCATGGCGGTATGTTCTGGCACAGACAGGTTGAAAAGTCGGCCCTTAGGGAACTTACAGCCTGGAATCAAGTCAATAGCACAATCACAGTCCCTATGCGGTGGAAGGGAACTGGACTTGGGCTCATTGAATACATCCTGGAAATCTGACAAAAACTCAGGAATTTCAGAAGAGGGGGAGGAGGCAATTGACATCACAGGAACGTCACCATGAACCCCCTGACAACCCCAACTAGTCACAGACATAGATTTCCAATCTAATACCGGATTATGCACCTGTAACCATGGGAAACCCAGCACAATAGCATCATGCAAATTATGCAACGCCAGAAAACAACAATCTTCCTGGTGGGCTGGCGCCATGCACATGGTCAGCTGTGTCCAAAACTGAGGTTTATTTTTAGCCAACGGTGTAGCATCAATGCCCCTCAAGGGAATAGGACTCTGCAAAGGCTGCAAGGGGAAACCACAACGTCTGGCAAATTCTAAGTCCATTAAGTTTAGAGCGGCGCCTGTATCCACAAATGCCATGACAGAAAATGACGATAATGAGCAGATCAGGGTCACAGATAACAGAAATTTAGGTTGTACAGTACTGATGGTAACAGAACTAGCGATTCTCTTGGTACGCTTAGGGCAATCAGAAATAACATGAGCAGAATCGCCGCAGTAAAAACACAACCTATTCTGACGTCTGAATCCTTGTCGTTCAGCTCTAGACACAATCCTATCACACTGCATAGGCTCAGGACTCTGCTCGGAAGACAATGCCATAGTGTGCACAACTCTGCGCTCGCGCAAGCGCCGATCAATCTGAATGGCCAGAGACATAGAATCACTCAGACCAGCAGGCGTGGGGAACCCCACCATAACATCTTTAACGAATTCAGAAAGACCCTTTCTGAAGATTGCCGCCAAGGCATCCTCATTCCATTTAGTCAGTACAGACCATTTTCTAAACTTCTGGCAATATGATTCTGACGCTTCTTGACCCTGAGACAGGGCCAACAAGGTCTTCTCAGCATGATCCACTGAATTAGGTTCGTCATACAATAACCCAAGCGCCTGAAAAAAGGGGTCTACATTAAGCAACGCCGAATTCCCAGGTTCCAGGGCAAATGCCCAATCCTGGGGGTCACCACGCAGCAGAGATATAATAATTTTAACCTGCTGGATGGGATCACCAGAGGAACGGGGTTTCAGAGCAAAAAACAGTTTACAGTTATTTTTAAAGCTCAGAAATTTGGACCTATCCCCAAAAAACAAATCAGGAGTTGGAATTCTAGGCTCTAAAACTGGAGTCTGAACGATATAATCGGAAATACGCTGTACTCTAGCAGCAAGTTGATCCACACGAGAAGCCAATCCCTGAACATCCATACCAGCGCCGAACTCCTGAGCCACCCAGAGGTAAAGAGGGAAGAGAAAAAAAAAACACAACAGACTACAGAAAAAAAAATGGCTCAGCACTTTCCTTCCCTTCTTCTGAGATGCGGTTAACTCATTGTGGGCCAGTTGTACTGTTATGATCTGGTGGCCTAAGAGCAGCATGAGACGTACTCTGGAGAAGGTGGTACCTGTACTGACCGCAGACCCTGAACTTAACACCGCAACTAGAAGTAGCCGTGGAATGTACCTAGCACTCCCTGGACATCTCGACACAGCCGGAGGACTAATTACCCCTAAAGATAGAAAAGGGAAAACTATCTTGCCTCAGAGAAAATTCCCAAAGGATAGGCAGCCCCCCACAAATATTGACTGTGAGAGGAGAGGGAAAAAAACATACACAGACTGAAATCAGAATTTAGCAAAGGAGGCCACTTCTAGCTAAATAGAAAGGATAGGACAGAGTACTATGCGGTCAGTATTAAAACACTAGAAAATATCCACCACAGAAAATACTAAAACTCCACAGCTAACTAAAGATATGGAGGGTATATCTGCATCTCCAGAGATACCAGCTTGGCTAAACAAATCCTTATACAGACCAAGCTGGACAAGACAAAAAACATAGAAAAGAACTGAACAATAAGGCCACAGCATGTGGACAGCAAAAAATCAAGGACAGAACTTATCTTTGTTGAAAAGAACTGCAAAGCAGGAGAGACCAGGCAGAGATGTGAATCCTCCAGGAACAATGGACAACTGGCACTGACTAAAGGGTGAAGCAAGACTAAATAGCCCAGTCAAAATTGCCAAAAGTGAACACACCTGATAAATGCTGCGATTCAGAGACAGCAGCGCTACCACTTACAACCACCGGAGGGAGCCCAAGAGCAGAATTCACAACAGTTGTCTACCAGAGAATTCAATGGCTGTGTAGCGTGGGACATAAAGAAGACATGGATAAATCAACACCAACTGAGCATAAACCAAGAGCCTCCATAACAAGACGTGAGAGCTTAACCCTAAGGAGATAAAGCTGGGGCAGACATATGTCGAGTCCATAGAAGAAAACCTGGACCTGATCTCAGAAGACAAACAAATATCCCACCAAGGTAGGACCGGGCAGGGTCCTCATCAGCCGGAGCAAACCTTACTGTGCAGGGCCCTCATCAGCCAGTGCAGACCTTACCGTGCATGGCCCTCATCAGCCGGAGCAGACCTTACCGTTCCAGACCCTCATCAGCCAGAGCAGACCTGACTGGGCAGGGCTCTCATCAGCCAGAGCAGACCTGACCTCAGAAGACAAATATCCCACCAAGGTAGGACCGAGCAGGGCCCTCATCAGCCGGAGCAGACCTTACCAGGCAGGGCCCTCATCAGCCAGACCAGATCTGACCGAGCAGGGCCCTCATCAGCCAAAGCAGACCTGACCAGGCAGGGTCCTCATCAGGCAGAGCAGACCTGACTGGGCAGGGCCCTCATCATCCAGAGCAGACCTAACTGGGCAGGGCCCTCATCAGCCAGAGCAGACCTGACCTCAGAAGACAGACAAATATTCCACCAAGGTAGGACTGAGCAGGGCCCTCATCAGCCGGAGCAGACCTTACCAGGCAGGGCCCTCATCAACTGGAGCAGACCAGACCAGGCAGAGCCCTCATCAGCCAAAGCAGACTGACTGGGCAGGGCCCTCATCAGCTGGAGTAGACCTGACCTCAGAAGACAGACAAACATCCCACCGAGATAGGACCGGGCAGGGCCCTCATCAGCCAGAGCAGACCTTACCAGGCAGGGCCCTCAGCAACTGGAGCAAACCCGACTGGGCAGGGCCCTCACCAGCCGGAGCAGACCTGACAGGGCAGGGCCCTCATCAGCCAGAGCAGCCTCACTGGGCAGGGCCCTCATCAGCTGGAGCAGACCTGACCTCAGAAGACAGACAAATATCCCACCGAGATAGGACCGGGCAGGGCCCCCATCAGCCAGAACAGACCTGACCAGGCAGGGTCATCCTGGAGCAGACCTGACAGGGCAGTGTCATCCTGGAGCAGACCTGACCGGACAAGGTCATCATGAAGCAGACCTGACAGGGCATGGTCATCCTGGAGCAGACCTAACAGGGCAGGATCATCATGGAGCAGACCTAACCGGGCAGGGTCCTCATCAGCTGGAGTAGACCTGGCAGGGCAGGGTCATCTTGGAGCAGGAGGGTACAAGTGTTCAGGGGGAAGAAGGAAAGGCTTTTCTTGGAGGACTTATCACTGAAGAAGAAGCTGTGCTTCCTAACACTTGGCAGCTGATGGCAGGAGGTAGACGTACCCCAGTGGAGTATGATGATGGAGCACCCCGTCAGGGTAAGGGGTTACTCGGTACCGGGTCCTGCAGTTCACAGGGGGATGTCACGGTAGCTGACCCGGTCCATGGCCCTGGGACGTCCATATGAAAGGGAAAGGTCTTTAAAGGGATAAAGTTTATGTTCGTGATGCCACCTGTGGTATTCGGTAAGGGTGACCGACGCTGCTTTAAGGGGTCCGCTGGGGTGACGTTATGGCAGCTAGATGGTATACCTTCCCACAGATGAAGTATATCCCCAGGGCTTCCCAGTATGCAGATGGTAGTATGGTGAGAGGTGCAATGAAGAACGAGGACACAGGTTTGCAGTCTCTTTACCTTGTTTACTGTTGGTTTCAGCAGCCACAGTCCAGGGCACCAGATCACAGGGCAGGTAGAGTCCAGCCGGTTTGGAGGCAATTCCAGAGTCCCCTTGTCCAGGTGGAAATCAATAGCCTTCCCTTGTGCTGTAGTGGTGTAGTCCCTTACTGCATAAGCTTCAAATAAGGTCTTCACATTTGTAATGTCTCTCTCTCTCTCTCTCTCTTTCTGTCCCCCGTAGTCGGATAGGACAAAACCCCTATGACTGGGGGCTTGAGGCTGTTTATAGGGACTCTAGCATGCCCCGGCCTCTGAGGGGTGCCACCGTGCCTCCGAGGGGTGCCACCGTGCCTCCTGGGTGTAAGTGCGGACAGGTAACGTACAATTAGCTGTCCTGCCGGTCTCTGAAATAAGGCATAGAGGTCCTTACTGCCTCGGTGTTCCGGCTACCGGTGTTCTGCGCCTCAGAAGGAGGCAGCCTGCTCCTGGCTGGTGCCCTTCTGGTATCCTCTCCTGTGCTTTGCTATCCTTCACGCTCACTGCAATGTATTCTGCTTTCTAAAATGTCTCCTGGGAGCTGCAGCTCTTAGGGCATGCACAGCTCCGTGGACCCTCTGTTCTCCTCAGACGGATGTCTGGAACTAACTAACTTTCCCTACAGACTACCAGTTATATATATATATGGGGAGTCATCTAGTAAATAGGATCAGAAGCTCCCCCTGGTGGCCTGGAGTGTGAATGTGTTGCATGCTTGTGGTACCTGGATGCAGTTATCCTTCCTTGCCTCCAAACGTAACATCACTCTCCCCGAGAGGTAAGCAATACCACTGTGATGGCCAGGACCCTGGGGCGCCACATATCCACTCAGGATGATGGATGCATGAGTGGAAGGCCTTTGTTGGCACCGGTCTATGTTCGTAGTTTGAGCAAAGAAGTAAAATGCAGAGAGGTCAGTCATCTGCATTCTTCAGATCAGGATTTCATCTCTCTCCTTACAAGAATGTCTCCATCTTGTAAGTTGATGACTTATTTCTTGTGTATACCAGCACTTTAGGATTGGCAGGGCCAGCCCCACCAATCTTCTTCATGAAGAGGACACAGCATAGTCCTGCAGCCCCTCTGAGTTCCCCCACAGCATGGCCCACCACTCACTTCTCTGCTCAGCGGATGGCCGGGGCTTCACTTTGCAGTACAAAGGGCTGCAGACAGTTCAGGACTAAGCCAACTCTGAGGCCCATCCTTTCTCAGGACCAGACTTTGGATGCTCCATATCACACAACGGTCTCTCTTACCTGCTATCTGCTCTCGGAGCTGAGAAACCGTGGCTGAATAACAGGGGCAGCAGCCGAACCAGAACCAAATCCCTCATGATGAAGTGTCTGTAAAGCAAAAAATATATATTTCATGCATAAGTCTGAACCACGGACTAAAGAGACATGTCCACCAGCGACCACTCTGGAGCTCACTGACCAGTCATACAAATCTCCTATCTGACTGTATGATGACACAAATCCCACAATTACCAGTCTAATGTATAGAAAATGTGTAAAAACAAGTCACATAATCACTGCCTGTGCACAACGACAGGTGGACTATAACGTGACCTGCAATCATATCTAGTATTTTTTCCAGAGCAAACAAGCGTGCAACCCTCAAATTTACACATAAGAATGTTCCAGGAAGTGCAGGACATAATCAACAATGGGCACAAAGGACACTGGACTTTGTCTACTAAGTTTCTTCCAGGTAAGAGAAGGGTGAAGTCTCCAACAACTTCAAGGGTTAATGATCAAACCAAAGAGCAGAGAGAAGGCACCAGACCAAAAAAGTGACAGGTCCTCCAGCATCCAACTCCCCTCCATCCCAGTGAGGATCTGCTATAGGCCGTGGTCACATTTAACGTATGAAAAATCGGTTTGAGTCTCCCTGCCGAGAGTCGCACGAGTGTAATGCGAGTACAATATGATTTCTCACACCGAGCATCCATCCGATTTACATCCAACTGCAATGTGATTTTAACATGAGCTTTTACATACGGCAATTCTGTATGTCATTTACATATCGCTAATCGTGAATAAGGAAATATTCTTCAAAACACACACATATATATATACACTGCTCAAAAAAATAAAGGGAACACAAAAATCCCACATCCTAGATATCTCTGAATGAAATATTCTGGTTGTAAATCTTTATTCATTACATAGTGGAATGTGTTCAGAACAATAAAACCTAAAAATGATCAACGTAAATCACAACTAATATCCCATGGAGGTCTGGAGTTAGAATGATGCTCAAAATCAAAGTGGAAAATGAAGTTACAGGCTGGTCCAACTTCAGTGGAAATGCCTCAAGACAAGGAAATGATGCTCAGTGTTGTGTGTGGCCTCCACGTGCCTGTATGATCTCCCTACAACACCTGGGCATGCTCCTGATGAGGCGGCGGATGTCTCCTGAGCAATCTCCTCCCAGACCTGGACTAAAGCATCCGCCAACTCCTGGACAATCTGTGGTGCAACGTGACGTTGGTGGATGGAGCGAGACATGATGTCCCTGATGTGTACAAACGGATTCAGGTCTGGGGAACGGGCGGGCCAGTCCATAGCTTCAATGCCTTCATCTTGCATTAACTGCTGACACACTCCAGCCACATGAGGTCTGGCATTGTCCTGCATTAGGAAGAACCCAGGGCCAACTGCACCAGCATATGGGCTCACAAGGGGTCAGAGGATCTCATCTTGGTACCTAATGGCAGTCAGGCTACCTCTGGCGAGCACATGGAGGGCTGAATTTGCCAATCCTGGTGTTCTGTGGAAAATGCCAAGCGTCCTGCATGGTGTTGGGCTGTGAGCACATCCGCCATCTGTGGATGTCGGGCACTCAGATTATCCTCATGGAGTCGGTTTTCAACCGTTTGTGCAGACACATGCACATTTATGGCCTGCTGGAGGTCATTTTGCAGGGCTCTGGCAGTGCTCCTCCTGTTCCTCCTTGCACAAAGGCAGAGGTAGCGGTCCTTCTGCTGGATTGTCGCCCTCCTACGGCCCCCTTCATGTCTCCTGGTGTACTGGCCGGTCTCCTGGTAGCGCCTCCAGCCTCTGGACACTATACTGACAGACACAGCAAACCTTCTTGCCACAGCTCGCATTGATGTGCCATCCTGGATGAGCTGCACTACCTGAGCCACTTGTGTGGGTTGTAGAGTACGTCTCATGCTACCACGAGTGTGAAAGCACAACCAACATTCAAAAGTGACCAAAATATCAGCCAGAAAGCATTGGTACTGAGATGTGGTCTGTGGTCCCCACCTGCAGAACCGCTCCTTTATAGAGGGAGTCTTGATAATTGAAAATAATTTCTATCTGTTGTCTATTCCATTTACACAACAGCATGTGAAATTGATTGTCAGCAGTGTTGTTCCTAAGTGGACAGTTTGATTTCACAGAAGTTTGATTCACTTGGAGTTATATTCTGTTGTTTAAGTGTTCCCTTTATTTTTTGGAGCAGTGTATATATACAGCTCTGGCAAAAATTAAGAGACCACCACATTAAATCCCTGTCATAGCCGCCCAATCTCCAGACCTGAACCCCATTGAAAACCTCTGGAATGTAATCAGGAGGATGATGGATCATCACAAGCCATCAAACACAGAAGAACGGCTGACATTATTGTACCAGGAGCCGTGTGAGAGACTGGTGGAAAGCTGCCAAGACGCAGGAAAGCTGGGATTAACAATCATGGTTATTCCACAATATATTGATTTCTGAACTCTTCCTGAGGTAAAACATTAGTATTGTTGTTTCTAAATGATTATGAACTTGTTTTCTTTGCATTATTTGAGGTCTGAAAGCACTGGGGTTTTTGATATTTTGACCATTTTTCTTTGTTAGAAAAAAATACAAAATTTATTGCTTGGAACTTCGGAGACTTGTTGTCAGAAGTTTATAGAATAAAAAAACAATTTACATTTTACTCAAAAATATAAAGAGAAAAATCAGACAAACTGAACATTTTGCAGTGGTCTCTTAATTTTTGCCAGAGCTGTATATTAGATAGACAAATAGATTAAAACTTCTATTCCCTGTCTGAGGGCACCGCGAGCTTGAGAAAGTTCTCCTGCTCGCTGTGCCATCTGACAGGTCCTGCGAGTTCACAGCCAATGAACTCACTTCACCTCTCTGGTGTCAGTGCGAGTGAAGTGGGAAAATCTCCCACAGCGCTCGTGCCGACGTCACATAGGTGAAGTGAGTTCATTGACCGTGAACTTCTATTCCCTATCTGACGGCACCGCGAACAGGAGAGCTTTCTTATTGATGCCTCTCCATTGCTAACCTCGGGGCTTGATGTCACCTAATGGTGACATCAACCCCTCCGACCCCTCCCCTTGACACCGCTACAGGGCAAGTGAGAAGAGCAAGGCTAAGTGCCGGAATTGGTGCATCTTAGAGATGTGCCTTTTCTGGGGTGGCTGAGAGCTGATGTTTCTAGCCTGGGGGATCAGTATCCATGGCCCCTTCCTAGGCTATTAATATCAGCCTGCAGCTGTCTGCATAGTCTTTGCTGGTTATTAATTATAGTGTGACCCTATGTTATTTTTTTGGGGGGAATCCCCTATTTTAATAGCCAGTAAAGGCTAATTATACAGCTGTGAGCTGATATTAATAGCATGGGAAGCTCCATGGGTATTAACCCATTCCCAGGCTATAAACATCTGCCCTCAGCCGTTGACTTTCCCTCTGCTGGTTACGAAAATTGCGTGGGAGCCCACACCATTTTTTTCAAAAATTAAGTTATATTAATTAAATACATGTACAGTAACCTGCACACACACTGTACTAATTGTATTTGTCAATAACATCTGAATATCGACCTTTTCTATGTGTATACACTATGTAATCCGTCTCTTCTATCCTGTCGGCTCCTGCAGTGATTTTACAGAACATGGTAGATGAATTACCGGCTTTTCTTCTATCTTTTTATCTATGCTATATAAATACATATATATGTGTGTGTCACTGACAGCTATACAGTATATCTCTGTATTCTATGTGTATATATTTATTCTATCTATCCTATTCTAACCTGTCAGTGGGATTTTACTGTATGCGGCACATGAATTGCCGACTTTTCAAAGGACACCGGTGTGTAAAGATCGGACAGCACTTGCATGGACCGAGTGCTGTGCGATTTTTTTTTCTCACACCCATAGGCTTGCATTGGCGAGTCTCAGCCGAGTCCCAGTGACAATCGCAGCCTGCTGCGATTTTACATGCACGTTGAATATGCCCGAGAAAATAAACGGTGATGTGAGCTGCCCCATAGATTAACACTTGTGTCTGAGTGCTCTGCGATGTTTTCTCACATAGCATTTGTCCGTATTCTACGGTAGTGTGATCCCGGCCATAGCAGAAGTCCCATCCATAATGCCCGACACAACCATGGAAAGGGAGGATTGGACATAAAGAAAACAGACTCCTGGTCCCTGAAAAGTGAAAACCTCACATGCCGTGCTCAGGAATAGAGGGTTATTCCACTACTCAACAACTCCACCAAAGTCTGCAGAGCAGAAAATACATTGGGCCAGCTCCAGCAGCGCACTTCTATCATGGAACGGGGCATGGTGGAGCTTGCATAGTCCCGAATGAATGGAGATGACTGTGTTGTGCATGAACTGCTGCACCACAGACACAAATACATCTCCAAACACAAAACCCGCATAAACCACTGATTGATCTCTGATCACAAAATCTGAACATCAATCATGAGGAAACCACTGATTCATTTCTGAACACAAAGCCTGAAGAAACCACTAATGCATCTCCGAACATCAATCATGAAGAAACCACTAATTCATCTACGGACACAAAGCCTGAAGAAACCACTGATTCATCTCTAAAGAAAAACCTGAAGAAACCACTGATTCATCTCCAAACCAGAATCATTAAGAAATCAGTGACTTATCTCCACACACAAAGCCTGAAGAAACCATGGCTCCAGCGCCAAACAGGAAACCTGAAGGAACCACTGACTGATCTCTGACGACAAAATCTGAACATCAATAACGAGAAAACCACTGATTCGTCTCCAAACACAAAGCCTGAAAAAACACTGGTTTACGTCTGAATGTAAACCCTGAAGAAACACTAATTCATCTCTGAACACAAAGCCTGCTCCATCTCCAAACAGGAAACCTGAAGGAACCACTAATTCACATCTGAATACAAAACATAATGAATCCACTGATTCATCTCCAGATTTAAAACCTGAAGAAATATCAGATTTAACTCCTAAATTAAAATCAGAAGAAACCACTGATTCATCCCTAAACACGAAGCCTGAAGGAACCAGTAATTCATCTCCGAACATCAATCACGATGATACCACTGATTCATCTCAGGACACAAAGCCTGAAGAAACCACTGATTCATCTCTGGACATCAATCATGAAGAAACCACTGATACATCTCCAGACACAAAACCTGAAGAAACCACGGATTCATCTCAGAACATCAATCATGAAGAAACCACTGATGGATGTCCAAACACAAAACCTGAAGAAATCCTTGATTTATCTCTGAGCAGGAAACCTGAAGAAACCACTGATTCAGCAACGAACATCAATCATGAAGAAACCACTGATTCAGCTCCGGACACAAAGCCTGAGGAAATGTTTGATTTATCTCTGAGCAGGAAACCAGAAGAAAAAAATGATCCATCTTCATATTTTATGATCTATTCATGTGAAAAGCCTGAGGCTGCACCACTGATTCCAGGAGCATCATGTTCCACCATCCACATCAATGTCCACATTACATAGGTAGAAATAAGCCCCCGGCCATCAGGTTCTCCCTTCCTCCACCAATTGTACATGTTGTCACTAAATTATCTATAACCCACGATGTTCTGTGTCTGGAGGAAATCACCCGGCCCTAGTATAAGAGCTGTTATAGTGTCGGCCATTATTACCTCTTGTGGTCGGCATTCCACAGTCTGACTGCTCTAACTGTAAAGAACCCTTTCCTACTTATCTGCCGGAATCGCCTTTATTCCACCCGTAATAAGTGTTCCCCTGGTCCTCAGTATGGTCCTCTCGATGGTCCTCAGTAGGGTCTACTCCGGCAGGGCAGGAGATGGCATTGATGTGATCCCTGCAGCTGACAGTAATCTAGAGGGAACGTGTCATTACAATCTGTGGCCCGCGGCTTCTCTGTGTCCTCTACCCAATCGTAACAGACTACAACCCCCAGCAGCCATGCTCCTGGTGAGGAGATCAGACCTATATATCGAAAGCAAAAACTTGTTGGGAATTGTAGTTTTCCAGGTAATAAATAAAATAAATTGTAATCCGGTGATGTCTAGTGGGGCGGGCATGCTGGGGGTTGTAGTGCTCTCTATATAGGGTATAATAGACCTGTTCTGGTGATATCATGTTGGAGGTTGTAGTGCTCTTAGGATGGTGTTATGGCCATGTCCACTGACCAGGTGATAATAGGGGTTGTAGTATAATTCTCTCTAGTGCTCTACACATAGAATATCAGCGTTCTCCTCTAATGATATCAGTGACCAGGTGATAATAGGGGTTGTAGTATTCCGCAGTGGTATTGGGCAGCTCCTGCTGGGGGTTGTAGTCCTGCTGATGACGGCTCACCTGACAGCTCTATATATATAGAAGAATATAATCATTGCATTCGTGGCACCTACCGTGAGTCTGCAGAGCGCAGTCATCTGCTCCGCCGCAGCCGAACTCCTCCCTGCAAGACGGCACTGCATCATCTGTAACCCCTGCACCGCCAGAGCCAGCACTGCATCATCTGTAACCCCTGCACCGCCAGAGCCAGCACTGCATCATCTGTAGCCCCTGCACCGCCAGAGCCAGCACTGCATCATCTATAGCCCCTGCACCGCCAGAGCCAGCACTGCATCATCTGTAACCCCTGCACCGCCAGAGCCAGCACTGCATCACCTGTAACCCCTGCACCGCCAGAGCCAGCACTGCATCATCTATAGCCCCTGCACCACCAGAGCCAGCGCTGCATCATCTGTAACCCCTGCACCGCCAGAGCCAGCACTGCATCATCTGTAACCCCTGCACCGCCAGAGCCAGCACTGCATCATCTGTAACCCCTGCACCACCAGAGCCAGCACTGCATCACCTGTAACCCCTGCACCGCCAGAGCCAGCACTGCATCATCTATAGCCCCTGCACCGCCAGAGCCAGAACTGCATCATCTGTATCCCCTGCACCACCAGAGCCAGCGCTGCATCATCTGTAACCCCTGCACCGCCAGAGCCAGCACTGCATCATCTGTATCCCCTGCACCACCAGAGCCAGAACTGCATCATCTGTATCCCCTGCACCACCAGAGCCAGAACTGCATCATCTGTATCCCCTGCACCGCCAGAGCCAGCACTGCATCATCTATAGCCCCTGCACCGCCAGAGCCAGCACTGCATCATCTGTAGCCCCTGCACCGCCAGAGCCAGCACTGCATCATCTATAGTCCCAGCACCGCCAGAGCCAGAACTGCATCATCTGTAACCCCTGCACCGCCAGAGCCAGCACTGCATCATCTGTAGCCCCTGCACCGCCAGAGCCAGCACTGCATCATCTATAGTCCCAGCACCGCCAGAGCCAGAACTGCATCATCTGTAGCCCCTGCACCGCCAGAGCCAGCACTGCATCATCTATAGCCCCTGCACCGCCAGAGCCAGCACTGCATCATCTGTAACCCCTGCACCGCCAGAGCCAGCGCTGCATCATCTGTAACCCCTGCACCGCCAGAGCCAGCACTGCATCATCTGTAGCCCCTGCACCGCCAGAGCCAGAACTGCATCATCTGTAACCCCTGCACCGCCAGAGCCAGCACTGCATCACACGTAACCCCTGCACCGCCAGAGCCAGCGCTGCATCATCTGTAACCCCTGCACCGCCAGAGCCAGCACTGCATCATCTATAGCCCCTGCACCGCCAGAGCCAGCACTGCATCATCTGTAACCCCTGCACCGCCAAAGCCAGCACTGCATCATCTGTAACCCCTGCACCGCCAGAGCCAGCACTGCATCACCTGTAACCCCTGCACCGCCAGAGCCAGCACTGCATCATCTATAGCCCCTGCACCGCCAGAGCCAGCACTGCATCATCTGTAACCCCTGCACCGCCAAAGCCAGCACTGCATCATCTGTAACCCCTGCACCGCCAGAGCCAGCACTGCATCATCTATAGCCCCTGCACCGCCAGAGCCAGAACTGCATCATCTGTAACCCCTGCACCGCCAGAGCCAGCACTGCATCATCTGTAACCCCTGCACCGCCAGAGCCAGCACTGCATCACACGTAACCCCTGCACCGCCACAGCCAGCACTGCATCATCTGTAACCCCTGCACCGCCAGAGCCAGCACTGCATCATCTGTAACCCCTGCACCGCCAGAGCCAGCACTGCATCATCTGTAACCCCTGCACCGCCAGAGCCAGCACTGCATCATCTGTAACCCCTGCACCGCCAGAGCCAGCACTGCATCACACGTAACCCCTGCACCGCCAGAGCCAGCACTGCATCACACGTAACCCCTGCACCGCCACAGCCAGAACTGCATCATCTGTAACCCCTGCACCGCCAGAGCCAGCACTGCATCATCTGTAACCCCTGCACCGCCAGAGCCAGCACTGCATCATCTGTAACCCCTGCACCGCCAGAGCCAGCACTGCATCACACATAACCCCTGCACCGCCAGAGCCAGCACTGCATCACCTGTAACCCTGCACCGCCAGAGCCAGCACTGCATCATCTGTAACCCCTGCACCGCCAGAGCCAGCACTGCATCATCTATAGCCCCAGCACCGCCAGAGCCAGAACTGCATCATCTGTAACCCCTGCACCGCCAGAGCCAGCACTGCATCATCTGTAACCCCTGCACCGCCAGAGCCAGCACTGCATCATCTGTAACCCCTGCACCGCCAGAGCCAGCACTGCATCATCTATAGCCCCTGCACCGCCAGAGCCAGAACTGCATCATCTGTAACCCCTGCACCGCCAGAGCCAGCACTGCATCATCTGTAACCCCTGCACCGCCAGAGCCAGCACTGCATCACACGTAACCCCTGCACCGCCACAGCCAGCACTGCATCATCTGTAACCCCTGCACCGCCAGAGCCAGCACTGCATCATCTGTAACCCCTGCACCGCCAGAGCCAGCACTGCATCATCTGTAACCCCTGCACCGCCAGAGCCAGCACTGCATCACCTGTAACCCCTGCACCGCCAGAGCCAGCACTGCATCATCTGTAACCCCTGCACCGCCAGAGCCAGCACTGCATCATCTGTAACCCCTGCACCGCCAGAGCCAGCACTGCATCACACGTAACCCCTGCACCGCCACAGCCAGCACTGCATCATCTGTAACCCCTGCACCGCCAGAGCCAGCACTGCATCATCTGTAACCCCTGCACCGCCAGAGCCAGCACTGCATCATCTGTAACCCCTGCACCGCCAGAGCCAGCACTGCATCACACGTAACCCCTGCACCGCCAGAGCCAGCACTGCATCACACGTAACCCCTGCACCGCCACAGCCAGAACTGCATCATCTGTAACCCCTGTACCGCCAGAGCCAGCACTGCATCATCTGTAACCCCTGCACCGCCAGAGCCAGCACTGCATCATCTGTAACCCCTGCACCGCCAGAGCCAGCACTGCATCACACGTAACCCCTGCACCGCCAGAGCCAGCACTGCATCACCTGTAACCCTGCACCGCCAGAGCCAGCACTGCATCATCTGTAACCCCTGCACCGCCAGAGCCAGCACTGCATCATCTGTAACCCCTGCACCGCCAGAGCCAGCACTGCATCATCTGTAACCCCTGCACCGCCAGAGCCAGCACTGCATCACACGTAACCCCTGCACCGCCACAGCCAGCACTGCATCATCTGTAACCCCTGCACCGCCAGAGCCAGCACTGCATCACCTGTAACCCCTGCACCGCCAGAGCCAGCACTGCATCATCTGTAACCCCTGCACCGCCAGAGCCAAAACTGCATCATCTGTAACCCCTGCACCGCCAGAGCCAGCACTGCATCATCTGTAACCCCTGCACCGCCAGAGCCAGCACTGCATCATCTGTAACCCCTGCACCGCCAGAGCCAGCACTGCATCACACGTAACCCCTGCACCGCCACAGCCAGCACTGCATCATCTGTAACCCCTGCACCGCCAGAGCCAGCACTGCATCACCTGTAACCCCTGCACCGCCAGAGCCAGCACTGCATCATCTGTAACCCCTGCACCGCCAGAGCCAAAACTGCATCATCTGTAACCCCTGCACCGCCAGAGCCAGCACTGCATCATCTGTAACCCCTGCACCGCCAGAGCCAGCACTGCATCATCTGTAACCCCTGCACCACCAGAGCCAGCACTGCATCACACGTAACCCCTGCACCGCCACAGCCAGCACTGCATCATCTGTAACCCCTGCACCGCCAGAGCCAGCACTGCATCACCTGTAACCCCTGCACCGCCAGAGCCAGCACTGCATCATCTGTAACCCCTGCACCGCCAGAGCCAAAACTGCATCATCTGTAACCCCTGCACCGCCAGAGCCAGCACTGCATCATCTGTAACCCCTGCACCGCCAGAGCCAGCACTGCATCATCTGTAACCCCTGCACCGCCAGAGCCAGCACTGCATCACACGTAACCCCTGCACCGCCACAGCCAGCACTGCATCATCTGTAACCCCTGCACCGCCAGAGCCAGCACTGCATCACCTGTAACCCCTGCACCGCCAGAGCCAGCACTGCATCATCTGTAACCCCTGCACCGCCAGAGCCAAAACTGCATCATCTGTAACCCCTGCACCGCCAGAGCCAGCACTGCATCATCTGTAACCCCTGCACCGCCAGAGCCAGCACTGCATCATCTGTAACCCCTGCACCACCAGAGCCAGCACTGCATCACACGTAACCCCTGCACCGCCACAGCCAGCACTGCATCATCTGTGTCATGAATCCCCAATGGCTAGGGATAGCACAGGACAAGCAAAGTACAAATAAATAACGGACGAGCTCTAGGGTGATGGAACCTGGGCTGACCGCTGCCCTACGCCTGACAAACGCAACTAGAGATAGCCAGGGAGCGTGCCTACGTTGGTTCTAGACGCCACGCACCAGCCTAAGGGTACTGTCACACAGTACCATTTTGATCGCTACGACGGCACGATCCGTGACGTCGCAGCGATCGTATGATTATCGCTCCAGCGTCGTAGACTGCGGTCACACGTTGCAATCACGGCGCTGGAGCGATGCCGAAGTCCCCGGTAACCAGGGTAAACATCGGGTAACTAAGCGCAGGGCCGCGCTTAGTAACCCGATGTTTACCCTGGTTACCAGCGTAAACGTAAAAAAAACAAACAGTACATACTTACATTCCGGTGTCTGTCCCCGGCGTTCTGCTTCTCTAGTCTCCACTGTGTAAGCGCCATAGCCGGCAAGCACAGCGGTGACGTCAGACGTCACCGCTGTGCTCGCTTTCCGGCCGGCAGACGCTCACACAGTGGAGAGAAGCTGAGACGCTGGAGGACAGACACCGGAATGTAAGTATGTACTGTTTGTTTTTTTACGTTTACGCTGGTAACCACGGTAAACATCGGGTTACTAAGCGCGGCCCTGCGCTTAGTTACCCGATGTTTACCCTGGTTACAAGCGAAGACATCGCTGGATCGCTGTCACACACAACGATCCAGCGATGTCAGCGGGTGATCAAGCGACGAAAGAAAGTTCCACACGATCTGCTACGACGTACGATTCTCAGCAGGATCCCTGATCGCTGCTGCGTGTCAGACACTGCGATATCGTAACGATATCGCTAGAACGTCACGAATCGTACCGTCGTAGCGATCAAAATGGTACTGTGTGACAGTACCCTAAGAGCTAACTAGTACTGCAGAGAAAATAAGACCTCACTTGCCTCCAGAGGAATGAACCCCAAAAGATATAGTTGCCCCCTCACATGTATTGACGGTGAAATGAGAGGAAGGCACACACATAGAGATGATATATATAGCTTTAGCAGAAAGATACAAAAGGGGACTGAGCGGTCAGCAAAAAACCCTAATCAAAAAAACCATCCTGAGATTACAAGAACCCATGTGCCAACTCATGGCACATGGGGAGAACCTCAGTCCACTAGAGCTACCAGCTAGCATAGAGACATAATAAGCAACCTGGACAAAAAACCAAACAACTGAAAATCAGCACTTAGCTTATCCTGAAAGATCTGGGAGCAGGTAGGCAGGAACCAAACAGAGCACATCTGAATACATTGATAGCCGGCAAGGGAATGACAGAAAGGCCAGGTAAAATAGGAAACACCCAGCCTCTGATGGACAGGTGGAAACCAAAGGCCGCAACCCACCAAAGTCACCCAGTACCAGCAGCAACCACCAGAGGGAGCCCACAAACAGAATCCACAACAGTACCCCCCCCTTGAGGAGGGGTCACCGAACCCTCACGAGAACCCCCAGGGCGATCAGGGTGAGCTCTATGGAAGGCGCGGACCAAATCAGTCGCATGAACATCGGAGGCGACCACCCAGGAATTATCCTCCTGACCATAACCCTTCCACTTAACCAAATACTGGAGTTTGCGTCTGGAAACACGAGAATCCAAGATCTTCTCAACAACATACTCCAATTCTCCCTCCACCAGCACCGGAGCAGGAGGCTCAACCGAAGGAACAACGGGCACCTCATACCTCCGCAACAACGACCGATGGAACACATTATGAATAGCAAACGATGCTGGGAGATCCAAACGAAAAGATACAGGGTTAAGAATCTCCGAGATCCTATAAGGACCGATGAACCGAGGCTTGAACTTAGGAGAAGAGACCTTCATAGGGACAAAACGAGAAGACAACCACACCAAATCCCCAACAAGAAGTCGGGGACCCACACGGCGACGGCGATTAGCAAACTGCTGAGTCTTCTCCTGAGATAACTTCAAATTGTCCACCACCTGATTCCAAATCTGATGTAGCCTGTCCACCACCACGTCCACTCCAGGACAATCCGAAGACTCCACCTGACCAGAGGAAAAACGAGGATGAAACCCCGAATTACAAAAAAAAGGAGAGACCAACGTGGCAGAACTAGCCCGATTATTAAGAGCAAATTCGGCCAGTGGCAAAAAAGCAACCCAGTCATCTTGATCAGCAGAAACAAAACACCTCAAATAAGTTTCCAAGGTCTGATTAGTTTGCTCCGTCTGGCCATTCGTCTGAGGATGGAATGGAGACGAAAAAGACAAATCAATGCCCATCTTGGCACAAAACGTCCGCCAAAATCTAGACACAAACTGGGATCCCCTGTCAGAAACGATATTCTCCGGAATCCCATGCAAACGAACCACGTTCTGAAAAAATAAAGGGACCAACTCAGAGGAGGAGGGCAACTTAGGCAAGGGCACCAAATGAACCATCTTAGAAAAGCGGTCACACACAACCCAGATAACGGACATTTTCTGTGAAACCGGGAGATCAGAAATAAAATCCATGGAAATGTGCGTCCAAGGCCTCTTCGGGATGTGCATGGATAACAACAACCCACTGGCCCGAGAACAGCAAGGCTTAGCTCGAGCACACACTTCACAAGACTGCACAAAGGTACGCACATCCCTAGACAAGGAAGGCCACCAAAAAGACCTGGCCACCAAGTCTCTAGTACCAAATATTCCAGGATGACCAGCCAACACAGAAGAATGGACCTCGGAGATGACTCTACTGGTCCAATCATCCGGGACAAACAGTCTTTCTGGTGGACAACGATCCGGTTTATCCACCTGAAACTCCTGCAATGCACGTCGCAAGTCTGGGGATACGGCGGACAATATTACCCCATCCCTAAGGATACCAGTAGGCCCAGAGTCTCCAGGAGAGTCAGGCACAAAACTCCTGGAAAGAGCATCTGCCTTCACATTCTTTGAACCTGGCAGGTATGAAACCACGAAATTGAAACGAGAAAAAAACAACGACCAACGAGCCTGTCTAGGATTCAAACGCCTGGCAGACTCAAGGTAAATTAGATTCTTGTGATCAGTCAAGACCACCACACGATGTTTAGCACCCTCAAGCCAATGACGCCACTCCTCAAATGCCCACTTCATGGCCAAAAGCTCCCGATTACCCACATCATAATTGCGCTCGGCGGGCGAGAATTTTCTAGAGAAGAATGCACATGGCTTCATCACCGAGCCATTAGAACTTCTCTGTGACAAAACCGCCCCCGCTCCAATCTCGGAAGCATCAACCTCAACCTGAAAAGGAAGTGAAACATCTGGTTGACACAACACAGGAGCAGAAGAAAACCGGCGCTTAAGTTCCTGAAAGGCCTCCACAGCCGCAGGAGACCAATCAGCAACATCAGCACCCTTTTTAGTCAAATCAGTCAAAGGTTTAACAATACTGGAAAAATTAGCAATGAACCGACGATAAAAATTAGCAAACCCCAAGAACTTCTGAAGGCTCTTAACAGATGTAGGTTGTGTCCAGTCACAAATAGCCTGAACCTTGACGGGATCCATCTCAATAGTAGAAGGAGAAAAAATGTACCCCAAAAAAGAAATCTTCTGGACTCCGAAGAGACACTTTGAGCCCTTCACAAACAGAATTGGCCCGCAGAACCTGAAACACCTTCCTGACCTGTAGAACATGAGACTCCCAGTCATCAGAAAACACCAAAATATCATCCAAATACACAATCATAAACTTATCCAGATATTCACGGAAAATATTGTGCATAAAGGACTGAAAGACTGACGGAGCATTGGAGAGTCCAAAAGGCATTACCAAATACTCAAAATGGCCCTCAGGCGTATTAAATGCGGTTTTCCACTCATCACCCTGTTTTATCCGCACCAGATTATACGCACCGCGAAGATCTATCTTAGTGAACGACCTAGCCCCCTTAATGCGAGCAAACAAATCAGTTAATAATGGCAATGGATACTGATATTTGACTGTAATCTTATTCAGAAGGCGATAATCTATACAAGGCCTCAGGGAACCATCTTTTTTTGCCACGAAAAAAAAACCTGCACCCAGAGGGGACGAACATGGACGAATATGTCCCTTTTCCAAGGACTCCTTAATATAATTCCGCATAGCAGTATGCTCTGGCAGTGACAGATTAAATAAACGACCCTTAGGGAACTTACTGCCAGGAATCAATTCTATAGCACAGTCACACTCTCTATGAGGAGGGAGCGAATTGAGCTTAGGCTCCTCAAAAACATCCCGATAGTCAGACAAAAACGCAGGGATCTCAGAAGGAGTAGATGAAGCGATTGAAATCGGAGGTGCATCATCATGAACCCCCTGACATCCCCAGCTTAACACAGACATTGTTTTCCAGTCCAGGACTGGATTATGAGTTTGTAACCATGGCAGACCAAGCACTAGTACATCATGTAAATTATACAGTACAAGGAAGCGAATCACCTCCTGATGAACGGGAGTCATGCGCATGGTCACTTGTGTCCAATACTGCGGTTTATTCATAGCCAATGGTGTAGAGTCAATTCCCTTCAGAGGAATAGGAACTTCCAGAGGTTCCAGACTAAAACCGCAGCGTTTAGCAAATGACCAATCCATAAGACTCAGGGCGGCGCCCTAATCCACAAAGGCATCGACGGAAATGGAAGACAGTGAACAAATCAGAGTTACAGACAAAATGAACTTAGACTGCAGAGTACTAATGGCAAAAGATTTATCAACCCTTTTTGTGCGTTTAGAGCATGCTGATATAACATGAGCTGAATCACCACAATAAAAACACAATCCATTTTTCCGCCTATAATTTTGCCGTTCACTTCTGGACTGAATTCTATCACATTGCATAGTCTCAGGTGCCTGTTCAGAAGACACCGCCAACTGGTGCACGGGTTTGCGCTCCCGTAAACGCCGATCAATCTGAATGGCCATAGCCATAGACTCATTCAGACCTGTAGGCGCAGGGAACCCCACCATAATATCCTTAATGGCCTCAGAAAGACCATTTCTGAAGTTTGCAGCCAGGGCGCACTCATTCCACTGAGTAAGCACCGACCATTTCCGAAATTTTTGACAATATATTTCCGCTTCATCATGCCCCTGAGAGAGGGCTAATAAAGCCTTTTCAGCCTGAATCTCCAGGTTAGGTTCCTCATAGAGCAATCCCAATGCCAGAAAAAACGCATCCACACTGAGCAATGCAGGATCCCCTGGTGCCAATGCAAATGCCCAATTCTGAGGGTCGCCCCGCAGGAAAGATATTACAATCTTGACCTGTTGAGCAGGGTCTCCAGAGGAGCGAGATTTTAAAGAAAGAAACAATTTGCAATTGTTCCTGAAATTCAGGAAGGTAGATCTATCTCCAGAAAAGAACTCTGGAATAGGAATTCTAGGTTCAGACATGGGAGTGTGAACAACGAAATCCTGTATGTTTTGAACCTTTGTCGCGAGATTACTCAGGCTGGAAGCCAAAGTCTGGACATCCATGTTAAACAGCTAAGATCAGAGCCATTCAAGGGTTAAGAGGAGGTAAGAAGCAGCTAGACAGCAATTAAGGGCTAGGCAGCAAAACTCTGAAGGGAAAAAAAAAAAAAAATAAATAAAAAATTTCCCTTAAACACTTCTATTACTCCTGCTTCAGCCCAAACAATTAACACTTTGTGGGCCGGCTATACTGTCATGAATCCCCAATGGCTAGGGATAGCACAGGACAAGCAAAGTACAAAGTAATAACGGACGAGCTCTAGGGTGATGGAACCTGGGCTGACCGCTGCCCTACGCCTGACAAACGCAACTAGAGATAGCCAGGGAGCGTGCCTACGTTGGTTCTAGACGCCACGCACCAGCCTAAGAGCTAACTAGTACTGCAGAGAAAATAAGACCTCACTTGCCTCCAGAGGAATGAACCCCAAAAGATATAGTTGCCCCCTCACATGTATTGACGGTGAAATGAGAGGAAGGCACACACATAGAGATGATATATATAGCTTTAGCAAATTGAGGCCCGCTGTAAACTAGAAAGCAGAACGATACAAAAGGGGACTGAGCGGTCAGCAAAAAACCCTAATCAAAAAAACCATCCTGAGATTACAAGAACCCATGTGCCAACTCATGGCACATGGGGAGAACCTCAGTCCACTAGAGCTACCAGCTAGCATAGAGACATAATAAGCAAGCTGGACAAAAAACCAAACAACTGAAAATCAGCACTTAGCTTATCCTGAAAGATCTGGGAGCAGGTAGGCAGGAACCAAACTGAGCACATCTGAATACATTGATAGTCGGCAAGGGAATGACAGAAAGGCCAGGTAAAATAGGAAACACCCAGCCTCTGATGGACAGGTGGAAACCAAAGGCCGCAACCCACCAAAGTCACCCAGTACCAGCAGCAACCACCAGAGGGAGCCCACAAACAGAATCCACAACACATCTGTAACCCCTGCACCGCCAGAGCCAGCACTGCATCACCTGTAACCCCTGCACCGCCAGAGCCAGCACTGCATCATCTGTAACCCCTGCACCTCCAGAGGCAGCACTGCATCATCTGTAACCCCTGCACCACCAGAGCCAGCACTGCATCATCTGTAACCCCTGCACCTCCAGAGGCAACACTGCATCATCTGTAACCCCTGCACCACCAGAGCCAGCACTGCATCATCTGTATCCCCTGCACCGCCATAGCCAACACTGCATCATCTGTATCCCCTGCACCACCAGAGCGAGCACTGCATCATCTGTAACCCCTGCACCACCAGAGCCAACACTGCATCATCTGTAACCCCTGCACCGCCAGAGCCAGCACTGCATCATCTGTAACCCCTGCACCGCCAGAGCCACCACTGCATCATCTGTGACCCCTGCACCGCCAGAGCCAGCACTGCATCATCTGTAACCCCTGCACCGCCAGAGGCAGCACTGCATCATCTGTAACCCCTGCACCGCCAGAGCCAGCACTGCATCATCTGTAACCCCTGCACCACCAGAGCCAACACTGCATCATCTGTATCTCCTGCACCGCCATAGCCAACACTGCATCATCTGTATCCCCTGCACCACCAGAGCGAGCACTGCATCATCTGTAACCCCTGCACCGCCAGAGCCACCACTGCATCATCTGTGACCCCTGCACCGCCAGAGCCAGCACTGCATCATCTGTAACCCCTGCACCGCCAGAGCCAGCACTGCATCATCTATAACCCATGCACCACCAGAGCCAACACTGCATCATCTGTATCTCCTGCACCACCAGAACCAACACTGCATCATCTGTAACCCCTGCACCGCCAGAGCCACCACTGCATCATCTGTGACCCCTGCACCGCCAGAGCCAGCACTGCATCATCTGTAACCCCTGCACCGCCAGAGGCAGCACTGCATCATCTGTAACCCCTGCACCGCCAGAGCCAGCACTGCATCATCTGTAACCCCTGCACCACCAGAGCCAGCACTGCATCATCTGTAACCCCTGCACCTCCAGAGCCAACACTGCATCATCTGTAACCCCTGCACCGCCAGAGCCAGCACTGCATCATCTGTAACCCTTGCATTGCCAGAGCCAGCACTGCATCATCTGTAACCCCTGCACCTCCAGAGGCAAGACTGCATCTTCTGAAACCCTTGAACTGCCAGAGCCAGCACTGCATCATCTGAAACCCTTGCATTGCCAGAGCCAGCACTGCATCATCTGTAACCCCTGCACCTCCAGAGGCAACACTGCATCATCTGTAACCCCTGCACTGCCAGAGCCAGCACTGCATCATCTGTAACCCCTGCACCGCCAGAGCCAGCACTGCATCATCTGTAACCCCTGCACCGCCAGAGCCAGCACTGCATCATCTGTAACCCCTGCACCGCCAGAGCCAGCACTGCATCATCTGTAACCCCTGCACCGCCAGAGCCAGCACTGCATCATCTGTAACCCCTGCACTGCCAGAGCCAACACTGCATCATCTGTATCTCCTGCACCGCCAGAGCCACCACTGCATCATCTGTAACCCCTGCACCGCCAGAGGCAGCACTGCATCATCTGTAACCCCTGCACCGCCAGAGCCAGCACTGCATAATCTGTATCCCCTGCACCACCAGAGCGAGCACTGCATCATCTGTTACCCCTGCACCACCAGAGCCAGCACTGCATCATCTGTAACCCCTGCACCTCCAGAGCCAACACTGCATCATCTGTAACCCCTGCACCGCCAGAGCCAGCACTGCATCATCTGTAACCCTTGCATTGCCAGAGCCAGCACTGCATCATCTGTAACCCCTGCACCTCCAGAGGCAAGACTGCATCTTCTGAAACCCTTGAACTGCCAGAGCCAGCACTGCATCATCTGAAACCCTTGCATTGCCAGAGCCAGCACTGCATCATCTGTAACCCCTGCACCTCCAGAGGCAACACTGCATCATCTGTAACCCCTGCACTGCCAGAGCCAACACTGCATCATCTGTAACCCCTGCACCGCCAGAGCCAGCACTGCATCATCTGTAACCCCTGCACCGCCAGAGCCAGCACTGCATCATCTGTAACCCCTGCACCGCCAGAGCCAGCACTGCATCATCTGTAACCCCTGCACTGCCAGAGCCAACACTGCATCATCTGTATCCCCTGCACCACCAGAGCCAACACTGCATCATCTGTATCTCCTGCACCGCCAGAGCCAGCACTGCATCATCTGTAACCCCTGCACCGCCAGAGGCAGCACTGCATCATCTGTAACCCCTGCAACGCCAGAGCCAGCACTGCATAATCTGTATCCCCTGCACCACCAGAGCGAGCACTGCATCATCTGTAACCCTTCCACCGCCAGAGCCAGCACTACATCTTCTGAAACCCTTGAACTGCCAGAGTCAGCACTGCATCAACTGTAACCCCTGCACCGCCAGATTCAGCACTGCATCATCTGTAACCCCTGCACCGCCAGAGCCAGCACTGCATCATCTGTAACCCCTGCACCACCAGAGCCAGCACTGCATCATCTGTAACCCCTGCACCTCCAGAGCCAACACTGCATCATCTGTAACCCCTGCACCGCCAAAGCCAGCACTGCATCATCTGTAACCCCTGCACCGCCAGAGCCAGCACTGCATCATCTGTAACCCCTGCACTGCCAGAGCCAGCACTGCATCATCTGTAACCCCTGCACCGCCAGAGCCAGCACTGCATCATCTGTAACCCCTGCACCGCCAGAGCCAACACTGCATCATCTGTATCCCCTGAACCACCAGAGCCAACACTGCATCATCTGTAACCCCTGCACCGCCAGAGCCAGCACTGCATCATCTGTAACCCATGCACCGCCAGACCCAGCACTGCATCATCTGTAACCCCTGCACCACCAGAGCTAGCACTGCATCATCTGTAATCCTGCACCGCCAGAGCCAGCACTGCATCATCTGTAACCCTTGCACTGCCAGAGCCAGCACCGCATCATCTGAAACCCTTGCATTGCCAGAGCCAGCACTGCATCATCTGTAACCCCTGCACTGCCAGAGCCAGCACTGCATCATCTGTAACCCCTGCACCGCCAGAGCCAGCACTGCATCATCTGTAACCCCTGCACCGCCAGAGCCAACACTGCATCATCTGTATCCCCTGAACCACCAGAGCCAGCACTGCATCATCTGTAACCCTTGCACCGCCAGAGCCAGCACTACATCATCTGTAACCCCTGCACCACCAATGCTAGGACTGCATCATCTGTAACCCCTGCACCACCAGAGCTAGCACTGCATCATCTGTAATCCCTGCACCGCCAGAGCCAGCACTGCATCATCTGTAACCCCTGCACCGCCAGAGCCAGCACTGCATCATATGTAACCCCTGCACCGCCAGAGCCAGCACTGCATCATCTGTAACCCCTGCACCGCCAGAGCCAGCACTGCATCATCTGTAACCCCTGCACCGCCAGAGCCAGCACTGCATCATCTGTAACCCCTGCACCGCCAGAGTGAGCACTGCATCATCTGTAACCCATGCACCACCAGAGCCAGCACTACATCATCTGTAACCCCTGCACCGCCAGAGCCAGCACTGCATCATCTGTAACCCCTGCACCGCCAGAGCCAACACTGCATCATCTGTATCCCCTGAACCACCAGAGCCAACACTGCATCATCTGTAACCCCTGCACCGCCAGAGCCAGCACTGCATCATCTGTAACCCATGCACCGCCAGACCCAGCACTGCATCATCTGTAACCCCTGCACCACCAGAGCTAGCACTGCATCATCTGTAATCCCTGCACCGCCAGAGCCAGCACTGCATCATCTGTAACCCTTGCACTGCCAGAGCCAGCACCGCATCATCTGAAACCCTTGCATTGCCAGAGCCAGCACTGCATCATCTGTAACCCCTGCACTGCCAGAGCCAACACTGCATCATCTGTAACCCCATGCACCGCCAGAGCCAGCACTGCATCATCTGTAACCCCTGCACCGCCAGAGCCAACACTACATCATCTGTATCCCCTGAACCACCAGAGCCAACACTGCATCATCTGTAACCCCTGCACCGCCAGAGCCAACACTGCATCATCTGTAACCCCTGCACCGCCAGAGCCAGCACTGCATCATCTGTAACCCATGCACCGCCAGAGCCAGCACTACATCATCTGTAACCCCTGCACCACCAATGCTAGGACTGCATCATCTGTAACCCCTGCACCACCAGAGCTAGCACTGCATCATCTGTAATCCCTGCACCGCCAGAGCCAGCACTGCATCATCTGTAACCCCTGCACCGCCAGAGCCAGCACTGCATCATCTGTAACCCCTGCACCGCCAGAGCCAGCACTGCATCATCTGTAACCCCTGCACCGCCAGAGCCAGCACTGCATCATCTGTAACCCCTGCACCGCCAGAGCCAGCACTGCATCATCTGTAACCCCTGCACCGCCAGAGTGAGCACTGCATCATCTGTAACCCATGCACCGCCAGAGCCAGCACTACATAATCTGTAACCCCTGCACCACCAATGCTAGGACTGCATCATCTGTAACCCCTGCACCACCAGAGCCAGCACTGCATCATCTGTAATCCCTGCACCGCCAGAGCCAGCACTGCATCATCTGTAACCCCTGTTCTGAGATGGGGCCAGCACCTTTAGCTCAGCCCCGTGTTCTTCTGATCTGGATTCTACGATGCGCTGCTTGTTTGTTGCAGCAGAGCCGAATCTTCCCCGTTTACCCCATGAGCCGCACTTATGGCGTCCATGTAGAAAAGTGCTGAACGATTGTTGGGGGCCTTTCCACCATTAGCACTGGCCGGAAACTGGCGTCTGCGGATAAGTTGTAACTTGTCACTGTTTCCTCCTCGCTGTCATCCATCTTTACATATTTCTAATGGGAAGGTGAGAATATTTCCGCCTTCTCATCCTGCTCCGTGTGCCCCGAGGGACCCCACAAATGTCACACATGCCCCCCTCACCATGTGAAGACCCCGACACCCCGCTCTGCAATGTCTTCACCGTATACACCAGATGAAGGTTATAGTGGTTAGCACTGCAGCCCTGGGGTCCTGGGTTCCAATCCCACCTTGGAAAACATCTGCAAGGAGTTTGTATGTTCTCCCCGTGTTTGCGTGGGTTTCCTCCGGGTTCTCCGGTTTCCTCCCACATTCCAAAGACATACTGATAGGGAATCTAGATTGTGAGCCCCATTGGGGATAATGTGTGCAAAACTGTAAAGTGCTGCGGAATATATTAGGGCTATATAAAAATAAAGATTATTATTATTATGTGAGGGACGTTATTGGTTCTGAGACCGCGGAGGACGTCGCATCCTGTGTACGATGTGGCAGATACAGGACGGCAGAACACAGAGCAAACATCGCCCAGCGATGGGGCGACAGGGCGAGGAGCGTCCTGGTAGAGGGAGACTCCAGCCTGACCGGAGATCCTACAGGCCCCAATGGTGGGGAAAGTGACGCTGTAATCATCTGCTGTCAAAGCGAAACTGTCGGCAGGACTTCACCCCAAACTGTTTACATGCATCTCTGAAAGATGAGTCCAGCAACATCTGTACTCAGCCGGGAAATCAGCAGTGGAATTGATATGCAAATAAGGCTGAAGTGCTATGGTAGATCTGAAGCCTCCGTCACTCCAGCTCTATTCCCATGCAGCTCCGCCTACTTCTGCCTGACTGACAGCTCCACTGCCTGAAGTCACGTAGCACAGAGGCTGTCAGTCAAGCAGGGCCCAGCGCTGCCTAGTCTTTGTGTGGGGCCTGTTACACATCCGGCGGCCGATAGTGATGCGACCTCTTACGTGCCACTGTCGGGCAGGATTGAACCGTCTTTTTTGATGGCCATCGCCACCCTGCACAATGCAATGGCGAGGTGTCGGTTGTTTGCCGCAGTAGATCTCCCATAAGACGTCCCCTATGGAGCTGTGTCCACTGCGAGGTCAGGTGCTATAATAAAAAAGAGCAAAAAACAAGACAGAAGTCACAATGTGAGCGGCGAGGTCTCGGAATAAGTCCCTGATCATGTGGGAGTCGCACGTGTGTAACTGGTGAAGTCCAGAAATAGTGCTGCCATACAGTGCACGCCGGAGCGGACACAGGACGGACCAGGAAACCCCACCAGTCCTCAAAAATCTGCAATAAAAAGTGAGAAAGCGCCGCAGAAACACAACCCAAACCCTGCAGTGCAGCTGCGCGTTTTCTCCACACTGAAAACTACAACTAGTCCGACAAACAACGAGCCCTCACATGGCAGGAAAATAATAAGATCTGGGAGGAGAAAACCGCCTGGTCTGTAAGGGGTTAATAGAGAAGTGATCCGGAACATTCTGTTTTACTAGGTGGAGTCCAGAAGATCCGGCACCGAGGTGTCATGGCTGCACCACATGGATCAGCGCCGGGCGGCAATCTATAATATACACTGCTCAAAATAATAAAGGGAAAAGGGAACACTAAAATCCCACATCCTAAATATCACTGGATAAAAATGATTGATGTAAATCACAATATCCCACGGAGGTCTGGATTTGGAATGATGCTCAAAATCAAAGTGGAAAATCAAATTCCAGGCTGGTCCAACTTCAGTGGAAATGCCTCAAGACAAGGAAATGATGCTCAGTAGTGTGTGTGGCCTCCACGTGCCTGTATGACCTCCCTACAACGCCTGGGCATGCTCCTGATGAGGCGGTGGATGGTCTCCTGAGGGATCTCCTCCCAGACCTGGACGAAAGCATCCGCCAACTCCTGGACAGTCTGTGGTGCAACGTGACGTTGGTGGATGGAGCGAGACATGATGTTCCAGATGTGTTCACTTGGATTCAGGTCTGGGGAACGGGCGGGCCAGTCCATAGCTTCAATGCCTTCATCATGCAGGAACTGCTGGCACACTTTAGCCACATGAGGCCTAGCATTGTCACATGTCAGAAGGAACCCGGGGTCTACTGAACCTGCTTATGGTCTCAGGACGGGTCTGAGGATCTCATCTCGGTACCTAATGGCAGTCAGGCTACCTCTGGTGAGCACATGGAGGGCTGTGCGGCCCTCCAAAGAAATGCCACCCCACATCATTACTGACCCACTGCCAAACTGGTCATGCTGAAGGATGTTGCAGGCAGATCGCTCTCCATGGTGTCTCCAGACTCTGTCACGTCTGTCACATTTGCTCAGTGTGAACCTGCTCTCATCCGTGAAGAACACAGGGCGCCAATGTTGAATCTGCCGATCTTGGTGTTTTCTGGCAAATGCCAATCGTCTTGCTAGCCACTTGTAGACTTCGGTCCCTCATACCACCCTCATGGAGGCTGTTTCTGACAGTTTGAGCAGACACATGGATGTTAGTGGCCTGCTGGAGGTCATTTTGTAGGGCTCTGGCACTGCTCATCATTGCATAAAGAAAGAGGTAGCGATCCTGCTGCTGAGTTGTTGCCCTCCTACGGCCCCCTCCACATCTCCTGGTGCACTGGCCTGTCTCCTGGTATCTGACCCATGCCCTGGACACTATGTGCTCACAGACACAGCTACACTTCTTGCCATTGCTCACATTTGTGCCATCCTGGAGGAGCTGCACTACCTGAGCAACTGCTGTGGGTTGTAGACACTGCTTCATGCTACTGTACAGTACCTCTAGGGGTGAGAGCAATGACAAAATGCGAAAGTGACCAAAACAACAGACAAAAAGGATGAGCATAGAGAAATGGTCCATGGTCACCCCCTGCAGTCCTTTATTGGGGTTCTCTTGCTAATTGCTGATCATTCCTACCTGTTGTCTGTTCCATTTGCACAACAGCGGCAGAAATTGATTCACAATCGGTGTCGCTTCATAACTGGACAGGATGTTTTCACAAAAATGTGATGACTAAGGCTACTTTCACACTAGCGTTAACTGCATTACGTCTCAAAACGTCTTTTTTCCGAAAAAACGCATCCAGCAAAAGTTTTTGCTGGATGCGTTTTTTCCCCATAGACTTGTATTGGCGACGTATTGCGACGGATTGACATACGTCGTGTACGTTTTACGACGGATGCGTCGAAATTTGGCGATACGTCGTCGGCAAAAAACGTTGCTTGTAGCGTTTTTTGTCTCCGCCTAAAAAACGTGTCGCGACGCATCCTGCGGCATACGTCGTTGGCTACAATGGAAGCCTATGAGCGACGGATGCGTCGGGACACGTCGTACGACGCAATGCAGCGCTGCAATACGTTTTTTTACACTGAGCATGCTCAGAAGCTGGATTTTGTTGCCAAATGGCCAGACACCCCCAAATCTATATAAACCTGGCCTGGGCCTTCAACCCCACATATATGGCCACGTATATACGTGGCACTTATATACGTGGCACTTATATATGTGGCACTTATATACGTGGCACTTAAATACGTGGCACTTAAATACGTGGCACTTAAATACGTGGCACTTATATACGTGGCACTGAAATACGTGGCACTGAAATACGTGGCACTGAAATACGTGGCACTTATATACGTGCCACGTATATAAGTGCCACGTATATAAGTGCCACGTATTTAAGTGCCACGTATATAAGTGCCACATATTTCAGTGCCACGTATTTCAGTGCCACGTATTTCAGTGCCACGTATCACGTATATAAGTGCCACGTATTTAAGTGCCACGTATTTCAGTGCCACGTATTTCAGTGCCACGTATCACGTATTTAAGTGCCACGTATTTAAGTGCCACGTATTTCAGTGCCACGTATTTAAGTGCAATCCTCACAAGAACACCTTCCATCGCTGCCACAAAACTAAAACCCTCAAAGATGGGCTGTAAAAACAGTAATTATATAGTTTTCCATATTTTCCAGTAGCCAATCAAATTTGGGAGCCTCCCATTTTAAAAGCGGATCCGTCGTAAAAACGGATGCAACGGATGGTAAAAACGGATGCAACGTATGCAACGCATCCAGTATTTTCGACGGAAACGTTTAGCGGATTTGCGACGGATCCGTCGAAATGCTGTATGCGTTGCATACGTTTTTCACTTTTTTTGACGCATCCGTTTTTTCGGCAAAAAACGGATTTGCGACGTAATGCAGTTAACGCTAGTGTGAAAGTAGCCTTAGAGTTACATTGTGTTGTTTAAGTGTTCCCTCCATTTTTTTGAGCAATGTATATATGTTATATCAGTTATTACTGGTGCCAGAATCACATCGTTACCCCTGATAATATTCTCATATTATATTACTATATTGGTAGTGTTATGGTATATAGTATTAATATATAGTATTTTTGTGGCTTCCCCTCCTTGTGGAGTGTGTCAATGATGGACATCTGTCAGTCAGCAGTCTTCCCCATGATTGTGCAGCTACTGACACAGACTAACGACCTTTATCAACGCTTAGGAGCCTTTACGGGTGTTTTTTGCTAGTTATTCTAATTTACTGAGATAATGACTTTTGGGTTTTCATTGGCTGTAAGCCATAATCATCAACAATAACAGAAATAAAGACGTGAAATAGATCAGTGTGTAATGACTCTATATATGAGATTCACTTTTTGATGCTATTCTAATTTTGTGAGAAGCCCCTGTATTATTACATAATAGGGTGAGCTATAGTGAACACATGAATGTTTTTTTCTCCTTCTGTCATGATCTCCTCCTCTCTGGACACTGAGGGGTTAACAAGGCTTCCCTTTACAAAGATGGCGTCAGAGTCCTCAGTGGGGGAGGGGCGGGCAGTGCAGGAAGCCAATGTGGCTGTTCTGGTGTCTGCAGGGTCACATTCAGGGGCCACAGGTGAAAGCCACACAGTCCAGGACGTGGAGCCTAAGGCCGGGGTACGGACAAGTGTCTGCCTCCATTGTCCCCTCTGTGTGACATGTGTCTGTCCCTTGTTACATTGTTTCCCCTCTGTGACATGTTTCTGTCCCTTGTTACATTGTTTCCCCTCTGTGACATGTGTCTGTCCCTTGTTACATTGTTTCCCCTCTGTGTGACATGTGTCTGTCCCTTGTTACATTGTTTCCCCTCTGTGACATGATTCTGTCCCTTGTTACATTGTTTCCTCTGTGTGACATGTGTCTGTCCCTTGTTACATTGTTTCCTCTGTGTGACATGTGTCTGTCCCTTGTTACATTGTTTCCTCTGTGTGACATGTGTCTGTCCCTTGTTACATTGCTTCCCCTCTGTGATATGTGTCTGTCCCTTGTTACATTGTTTCCCCTCTGTGACATGTGTCTGTCCCTTGTTACATTGCTTCCCCTCTGTGACATGTGTCTGTCCCTTGTTACATTGTTTCCTCTGTGTGACATGTGTCTGTCCCTTGTTACATTGTTTCCTGTGTGACATGTGTCTGTCCCTTGTTACATTGTTTCCCCTCTGTGACATGTGTCTGTCCCTTGTTACATTGTTTCCCCTCTGTGACATGTGTCTGTCCCTTGTTACATTGTTTCCTCTGTGTGACATGTGTCTGTCCCTTGTTACATTGTTTCCCCTCTGTGACATGTGTCTGTCCCTTGTTACATTGCTTCCCCTCTGTGACATGTGTCTGTCCCTTGTTACATTGTTTCCTCTGTGTGACATGTGTCTGTCCCTTGTTACATTGTTTCCTGTGTGACATGTGTCTGTCCCTTGTTACATTGTTTCCCCTCTGTGACGTGTGTCTGTCCCTTGTTACATTGTTTCCCCTCTGTGACATGTCTGTCCCTTGTTACATTGTTTCCTGTGTGACATGTGTCTGTCCCTTGTTACATTGTTTCCTGTGTGACATGTGTCTGTCCCTTGTTACATTGTTTCCCCTCTGTGACATGTGTCTGTCCCTTGTTACATTGTTTCCCCTCTGTGACATGTCTGTCCCTTGTTACATTGTTTCCTCTGTGTGACATGTGTCTGTCCCTTGTTACATTGTTTCCTCTGTGTGACATGTGTCTGTCCCTTGTTACATTGTTTCCTCTGTGACATGTGTCTGTCCCTTGTTACATTGTTTCTCTGAGCGGTGCGGTTCCATCCTCACAGGTGCGGCAGCGCCATGCACGCGGTGTCTCGCCGTTTTGGGTGGACTCCCCTGTCCTTACTGACTGTTGGGGTTACCTGGCTGCTCTATTACTGGACACAGATATGTCGGGTCAGTGTCACCTTTTTCTTGGCTGTGAACGATTCAATCTTCTGTCACTGAGGACAAAGTCTCTGTCCCCCTCCCGACCTCGCCTCTATTTCTCACTTTCTATCATCACCTTTCACTCAGTGTTTAGAGGTGAAGAACCACAAAACCTCCAACAGCCTAAATCACCCACAAAACTGCAGCAGAACCCCCCGTCCACATGTGGCCTGTACCCCAGAGTCACATACAACAGGGACAAGGCACCTCTCTGTCCTCCTCCCCCAGACCTTTCTGTCCTCCTTCCCCAGACCTTTTTGTCCTTCTCCCCCTCAGACCTTTCTGTCCTCCTTCTTCCACCATCAGTCACATACAACAGGGACAAGGCACGCTTCTGTCCTCCCGCAGAACTTTCTGTCCTCCTCCTTCCCCCAGACTCCTCTGACTTTCTCCTCTCCTCAGACTCTGTTATCATCTTTCCTGCAGACTCCTTTGTCCTCTTCCTCCAGATGCCTAAGTGTCCTGCCCCTCCCTCCCAAACTCCTTAGTCCTTCTCACTTCTGACTCCTCTGTCCTCCTTTACCCAAATTTCTCTGTACTTCCTCCAGAAGCCTTTATCCTCCGTCTCCCCCAGACTCCTCTGTTCTCCTGCAGACTTGTCTTTGTCCTCATCATCCTCCCAGACTCCTCTAGCCTCTTCCTCCCTAGATTTCCCCATTACTCTCCTCTCACCAGATGCCTCGGTCCTCCTCCTCCTTGCAGACTCTTCTGTCCTACTCCATCCATACTCATCTAGACTATTTTTTCCTATTCTCCAAATGCCTCTATCCTCCAGAATTGTCCTCTGACCTCCGCCATACTCTTCACATTGTTTAGATCCCTTCTTCCCTTCTCCCAGACGTGTCCCTCTAGACCACCTTGAACATCCCCAGATCTCTGTCTTCTTTATACTCCGGTCTTCCCTGCAGACTCTTCTATTCTCCTCCAGACTCATGTCACACTCCTCCAAGCTTTTTTGTCCTACCCTCCAGATGCTTCTGTCCTCCCCATCCTTCAGACTCCTGTTTTCCCACTTGAGACTTCTCCATCTTCAGATCCTTCACGCCCAGAGTCTCCCTGTAGATCCCTTTGAACAGTTCCAGATAGCCGGTCTTCTTTAGACTCCTGTGTCCCATCTGGAGATACCCATGTATAAAACTTTCCATGTTTGATCCATGATGTTTATGTTCCTTCTCTTGTTCTTCCCTGTACCTCGGCTGCATCAGTAGGTTTATTTAAAGGGAATCTGTCACCCAGGGGCGGTCCCGGCTTGGTTCGGGTCCGATGGGCATTGTGGTCCGGGTCCTCCTATCTTCACACGATGACGTCCTCTTCTTGTCTTCCTGCCGCGGCTCCGGCGTACTTTGTCTGTCCTGTTGAGGGCAGAGCAAAGTACTACAGTGCACAGGTGCCGGGAAAGGTCAGAAAGGCCCAGCACCTACGCACTGCAGAACTTTGCTCTGCCCTCAGCAGGGTAGATAAGTACACCTGCACCGGAGCCGCGGCAGGAAGACAAGAAGAGGACATCATCGCATGAAGATGGGAGGCGCTGGGCCCACAGCGGGACCACCCCTGGGTGAGTATAATCTAATAACCTGTTTTTCTTACCTTTCAGTTTATATCGGGGGCTTATCTACAGCACTACAGAATGCATTACAGAATGCTGGAGATAAGCCCCTGATGCCGGTGGCCTTAGCTCATATACGATTTTTGGGGTGACAGATTCCCTTTATCCTCTCCATGTAGAGACCTCGCCTTGTGTCCTCAGTGCCCCTGCGCCAGTTCCTGGAGTCGCACTGCCCGATAGTGATGGAAAAGTTTTGCCCGACTTTTTGGTGTCATGGAGGGCGACTACAGACTATTGTCAGGGTCATGTTGGCCTCCAAACCTCATGTCCCGTACAGGAAGTATGCAATCCCTCAAGTATTCATTGTTCATGTGATTTCACCCTCCATGTTGTGTCCTCATCAATGCTGTCACCCTGTGGTTTTTCCATGCAGTGAGGTCATCAGCACTGATGATGGCGGTCAGATATCCTTGGACTGGATAGACAATGATGAGAGTTTCCAATTTCCAGATTCCGCCTCTCGCCCAACTATTATCTTACTGCCGGGCCTTACTGGAAACAGTCAACAGTCCTACATATTGCACCTGGTGAGCCAGGCCTGCAGCGATGGCTACAGGTGAGTAGTCACAGGATGATCTGGTGGTCGGGGAGGTGAACAGTCCACACATAGTAACATGGCATCTCTCTGCCCTCCCGCAGGTGTGTTGTATTTAATAACCGCGGCTTTGGAGGGGAGAAGTTGCTGGTAAGTAACCATCTTGTAGGACCCGTGTAGAGACCATGAATGGTAGTGACGTCCTCCATCTCTCCATAGACACATCGCACTTTCTGTGCAGCAAACACAGAAGACCTTTCCAGGGTGGTCAGCCACGTCCACAACTGTCTCCCTGCAGCTCCTCTAGAGGCTGTGGGGGTGTCAATTGGAGGGTAAGTGGCACATGAAGTTTTCAGGCTGTGGAGACACAAGGGACTGTGCTTTATCACAAGGACTCAACTGGTTCCAGGGTCCTCCAGTCACAACTAGATTTGCAGCAAATCTGAGATATGGGTGTGACAGACAACACTCGAGTGGTGATAGATGCTGCACTGTGTCACCCAAAATAAATGACTAGGTCCTTGCACTGCCATCCCGGAAGATACAGCTGGACTGTCACGATACGTATAGTGACCCCACAGGGGGTCAGTAATGGACATTAAAAACAGAGTGGAACCAGAATCCAAAAATGGATTGTGACATGGACCTTATTTACCACAATAACTGTGGGTGATAATAACTACCCGTCCTAATCTGTACTGAATGCGCTCCTAGCCATCACAAACTGTACTGGCCTTGCTACTTACCATCATAACCTGACCAGTATCACCACTACTGAGCTCATTCCTAACCATCATGACCTACACTGACCCTGCTTTTGACCATTAGAACCTGTCCTGATGGCGCTCCTGATTGTAATAACTTGTACTGGCCTTGCTCCTGACCATATCCTGTATTGAAGCCACTCCTGAGCATCATAATTATACTGACCCCATTGCTGACTGTAATATCCCTTACTGACCATGTTCCTGACCATTTTCGTCAGTACTCATCCCGCTTCTGACCATCATAACCAATACTGATCTTGCTCCAAACCATCATACCTTGTATTAACCAAGCTCCTGACCATCATAACCTATACTGATCTCGCTCCAGACCAATATAACCTGTACTGACCCCGCTCCTAACCCTCATTACCTGTACTGACCCCGCTCCTGACCCTTATCACCAGTACTGACCTCACTTTTGACTGTCATGTGTACTGACCCTGCTCCTGACTGCTCATAACCTATACTGAGCTCGCTCCTGACTGTGATGGCCGACACGAACTCCACTCCTGACCGACATCACAGATACTAGCCCCACTTCCTGTCATTCCTACTCATTTCACGAACATCAATCTCTTTTCTTACTTTTTAGTATGCTGCTATTAAATTATTTGGCTGCCACTGGTCAAAGATCTCAGCTCTGTGCAGCTCTTGTCTTCTCATCCCCGTGGAATGTCTTTGTGTCCACCGCCTCCTTGGAGCAGCCACTAAACTACCGGTTATTCAATCGCTCGCTGGTTATTACTCTCCGGGATACAGTGAATAAGTAAGATATATCTGAGCAGCAGCGCCTCCATCTTGTCCTCCTTACTTCCCTTTCCCCCCACTCAGAGTCTCCACCTTGGCCTCTCTTCTTCCCTTTCCCCACACCTCAGCGTCTCTATTGTGTTCTTGGGCTTTCTTCTTCCCTTTTTCCAACTCTCAGTCTCTCCTCTGTGTCCTCAGCCCCTGGACTCTTTTCTTCCATTTAACCATCTCTCAGTATCTTCATTGTGTCCTCAGCCCCCGGCCTCTCTTCTTCCCTTTTCCCACCTCTCAGCATCTCTCCATCGTGTCCTCAGCCCCTGGACTCTTTTCTTCCATTTAACCATCTCTCAGTATCTTCATTGTGTCCTCAGCCCCCGGCCTCTCTTCTTCCCTTTTCCCACCTCTCCGCATCTCTCCATCGTGTCCTCAGCCACTGGCCTCTTTTCTTCCCTTTCCCCATTTCTTAGCGTCTTTATCGTGTCCTCTGCCTATGGCCTATCTTCTTCCCTTTCCCCATTTCTCAGCATTTCCATGATGAATTTGGCCCCTGTCTTTTCGTTTTGCCTTTACTCACCTCTCAGTGTCTCCATTGTGTTCTTGGCCAGGCCTCTTTTCTTCTTTTTCCACATCTCTCAGTGTTTCCATCATGTCCTCGGCCATTGGACTCTCTTCTTCCCATTCCCCATTGTGTCCTCGGGCCCCTGGCATCTCTTCTTCCCTTTCCCTACCTCTCAGTCTTTTTCTTCATCGTGTCTTTGGCCTTTTTACATTTCTCTACCTCTCAGCGTCCAGAAACCCTGGTCTCTTTCCTTTACCCATCAGGTCATCAGCACCTGCCCTCTCTTTTTTTTTAGTTCTCCACCTCTCTGTCTTTCTTTGTGTCTTTGGCCTTTTTACATTTCCCCACTTCTCAGCGTCCAGAACCCCTGGTCTCTTTCCTTTTCCCATCAGCACCTGGTCTCTCTTTTCCACTTTCCCCACCTCTCAAATATGTCCTCGGCCACTGTCCTCTCTTCTTCACTTTCCCCACCTCTCATCACCATCATCTCCTCAGCCACTGGCCTTTCTTCTTCCCTTCCCCTCTCTCAGCGTCTCTTCTTTTCTAGGTTCCGTGACATTATTGGAAAAGTCCTGAATGTGGACCATATCTTACAGGTGAGAGCCTCACATATCAGAATGTTCTGGGTATCCTACCACTATCTGGTCAATAATACACCAGACGCCTCCACACCTGTTGTCAAGGTATCATTTCCTTAGATTTCAGCTCAGCTCCCACGGTGTGGATTTGCAGTGCGGCTCTCCAGCTCCTTTTTCACAATGATATCCACAGTGGTAAATGCCACTCTTCAAAGTCCACAGTGGAGATGTGAGAACGGGGCCTTAAAGGGACTCTGTCACCTGAATTTGGCGGGCTATGTAAATGCCCTGTGTCCGGTCCGATGGGCGGTGTTTCCTCTGCTTTCAGTCACCCCTTCCTTTCCCGCTGGCCGCAATATTGTCTGGAATTTCCGTAGGTTTCCTCTGTAGTTCACGTGTGCGCAATGCAATCTTGCCTTGCGCACGCGCAGTATGCTTTGCCCAACTGCGGGCAAAGCCGAAAAGCATTAGTGCGCATGCGCCGGCGCACTATGTCCCGGAATACAGCGAAATACTTCCGGGACATAGTGCACCGGCGCATGCGGCCAGCGGGAAAGGAAGGGGTGAATGAAAGCAGAGGAATCACCACCCATCGGACCGGACACAGGGCATTTACATAGCCCGCCAAATTCAGGTGACAGAGTCCCTTTAAGCGATCCTTATATCCTTCACTAATGGATGGTACCTGCACATATTCAGCCTGACTCACCTCACAACAGTTTATACATATATTTTTGTAAAAAATGCAAAATAATTGTAAATATAAGAAAAACTGTAGAGTCATGTATGTAATCTGGTCTCTCAGAGCAGGTTGTGTCCATAGACAGTATTGTGAATGCATGAAATATGGAGGCTAAGGAGTCACAACTAGGAGCAGAGTCCTACAATGATCTTCACTCCATCATGGAGCTCCTGGTTTTGTTTCAGTCTCGCTCCATCCGGGAGTTTGATGAGCGTTACACATCTGTTGTGTTTGGTTATGGCTCATGTGATGAATATTACCGCGATGCCAGCCCCCACGACAAGCTACAGAAGATCAAGACGCCCGTGCTGTGCCTCAACGCTGCTGATGACCCCTTCTCTCCTAGTGAAGGTGAGTCCTGTAGTGGACCAAGATGAGACAGAATCATCACTCACATCATTGAGCCCATGATCTAATAGCCCATCAACACTCATATTTCAGACCTGTTATGAGTCAGTATTTGGGGTGTGACAGACCTGGTCAATCCCATAAGACACCGTGCCGCACACCGACCGATCCACACATCCTAGGACCACGGAGGGTTACCTACAGTTGTGGCCAAAAGTATTGACACCCCTGCATTTCTGTCAGATAATACTCCGTTTCTTCCTGAAAATGATTGCAATCACAAATTCTTTGGTATTATTATCTTCATTTACTTTGTCTTAAGTGAAAAAACACAAGAGAATGAAGCAAAATGCAAAACATTGATCATTTCACACAAAACTCCAAAAATGGGCCCGACAAAAGTATTGGCACCCTCAGCCTAATACTTGGTTGCACAACCTTTAGCCAAAATAACTGCGACCAACCGCTTTCGGTAACCATCAATGAGTTTCTTACAATGCTCTGCTGGAATTTTACACCATTCTTCCTTGGCAAACTGCTCCAGGTCCCTGATATTTGAAGGGTGCCTTCTCCAAACTGCCATTTTTAGATCTCTCCACAGGTGTTCTATGGGATTCAGGTCTGGACTCATTGCTGGCCACCTTAGAAGTCTCCAGTGCTTTCTCTCAAACCATTTTCTAGTGCTTTTTGAAGTGTGTTTTGGGTCATTGTCCTGCTGGAAGACCCATGACCTCTGAGGGAGACCCAGCTTTCTCACACTGGGCCCTACATTATGCTGCAAAATTTGTTGGTAGTCTTCAGACTTCATAATGCCATGCACATGGTCAAGCAGTCCAGTGCCAGAGGCAGCAAAGCATCCCAAAAACATCAGGGAACCTCCGCCATGTTTGACTGTAGGGACCGTGTTCTTTTCTTTGAATGCCTCTTTTTTTCTCCTGTAAACTCTGTTATGCCTTTGCCCAAAAAGCTCTACTTTTGTCTCATCTGACCAGAGAACATTCTTCCAAAACGTTTTAGGCTTTTTCAGGTAAGTTTTGGCAAACTCCAGCCTGGCTTTTTTATGTCTCGGGGTAAGAAGTGGGGTCTTCCTGGGTCTCCTACCATACAGTCCCTTTTCATTCAGACGCCGACGGATAGTACGGGATGACACTGTTGTACCCTCGGACTGCAGGGCAGCTTGAACTTGTTTGGATGTTAGTCGAGGTTCTTTATCCAACATCCGCACAATCTTGCGTTGAAATCTCTTGTCAATTTTTCTTTTCCGTCCACATCTCGGGAGGTTAGCCACAGTGCCATGGGCTTTAAACTTCTTGATGACACTGCGCACGGTAGACACAGGAACATTCAGGTCTTTGGAGATGGACTTGTAGCCTTGAGATTGCTCATGCTTCCTCACAATTTGGTTTCTCAAGTCCTCAGACAGTTCTTTGGTCTTCTTTCTTTTCTCCATGCTCAATGTGGTACACACAAGGACACAGGACAGAGGTTGAGTCAACTTTAATCCATGTCAACTGGCTGCAAGTGTGATTTACTTATTGCCAACACCTGTTAGGCTACGTTCATATTTGCGTTGCGTCGGGCGCAGGTTCGGTGATGCATAGCGACGCATGCGTCCATATATTTAACATGGGGGCGCATGGACATGCGTTGTCTTGCGTTTTGTGACGCATGCGTCATTTTTGGCGCAAGCGTCAGGGCGCAGAGGACGCTGCATGATGCAGTTTTTTTCCGCTAAAAATCATGCCAAAAATGGACGCATGCGTCACAACACAATGCGTTTTGCATGCGTTGTGCGTTGCGTCGTCAACGCAAATGTGAACGTAGCCTTAGGTGCCACAGGTAAGGTACAGGTGCTGTTAATTACACTAATTAGAGAAGCATCACATGATTTTTCGAACAGTGCCAATACTTTTGTCCACCCCCTTTTTTATGTTTGGTGTGGAATTATATCCAATTTGGCTTTAGGACAATTCTTTTTGTGTTTTTTCATTTAAGACAAATTAAATGAATATAATAATACCAAAGAATTTGTGTTTGCAATCATTTTCAGGAAGAAACTGAGTATTATCTGACAGAATTGCAGGGGTGTCAATACTTTTGGCCACAACTGTATATACAAGTTATTGCAGAAAAGTCAGCCTTAACAATCTAGTCTCCAAATCGTTAATGATAATAGATTTATCTAAAATGTGATGGACAATTGGCTTTCCTTCTAGATGCAGCCAAGACTCTAACCTAGCTTTTCTTAATCTCATCCCAAAAAATGTGCTTGTACAGCAGAGACAGAGACCCCAGAACACACGGGAAGAGTCCTTCAAATTATCTTTAATATCGTGCTGCAGATTGTAATGTGGGGGTCTCTTTAGATCTGGCTCCTGGAGCAGAGTGTATAATCAGGGCCTCTTTAGGTCTGAGTCAACAGTTTGGTGAAGATTGTATAAAGGATGGCCTCTTTAGGGTACCGTCTCACAGTGGCACTTTGGTCGCTACGACGGCACAATCCGTGACGATCCAGCATCGCTCCAATATCGCTCCAGCGTCGTAGACAGCGGTCACACGTTGCAATGCACGACGCTGGAGCGATAATTTCATGACGTATTTGCGATGTAGAAGCCGTTGGTTACTGTGCGCACATCGTATACAACCTTTGTCACACGATACGATCATGCCGCCACAGCGGGACACTTGACGACGAAAGAAAGTTTCAAACGATCTGCTACGACGTACGATTCTCAGCGGGGTCCCTGATCGCAGTAGCGTGTCAGACACAGCGATATCGTATGGATATCGCTGGAACGTCACGGATCGTGCCGTCGTAGCGACCAAAGTGCCACTGTGAGACAGTACCCTTAGATCTTGGTCTGGCTCCTGGAGCAGAGTGTACAATCAGGGCCTCTTTACCCTGGGTCTATAGTATGAAGAAGATTGTATACGGAGGGCCTCTTTAGATCTTGGTCTGGCTCCTGGAGTAGAGCGGATAATCAGGGCCTCTTTAGATCTGTGTCCAGAGTATGGTGAAGATTGTATAGGGAGGGCCTCTTTAGATCTTGGTCTGGCTCCTGGAGTAGAGTGTATAATCAGGGCCTCTTTAGGTCTGGGTCCAGAGTATGGAGAAGATTGTATACGGAGGGCCTCTTTAGATCTTGGTCTGGCTCCTGGAGTAGAGCGGATAATCAGGGCCTCTTTAGATCTGTGTCCAGAGTATGAAGAAGATTGTATACGGAGGGCCTCTTTAGATCTTGGTCTGGCTCCTGGAGTAGAGCGGATAATCAGGGCCTCTTTAGATCTGTGTCCAGAGTATGGTGAAGATTGTATAGGGAGGGCCTCTTTAGATCTTGGTCTGGCTCCTGGAGTAGAGTGTATAATCAGGGCCTCTTTAGGTCTGGGTCCAGAGTATGGAGAAGATTGTATACGGAGGGCCTCTTTAGATCTTGGTCTGGCTCCTGGAGTAGAGCGGATAATCAGGGCCTCTTTAGATCTGTGTCCAGAGTATGGAGAAGATTGTATACGGAGGGCCTCTTTAGATCTTGGTCTGGCTCCTGGAGTAGAGCGGATAATCAGGGCCTCTTTAGATCTGTGGCCAGAGCATGGGGAAGATTGTATATGGAGGGTCTCTTTAGATCTTGGTCTGGCTCCTGGAGTAGAGCGGATAATCAGGGCCTCTTTAGATCTGTGTCCAGAGTATGGAGAAGATTGTATAGGGAGGGCCTCTTTAGATCTTGGTCTGGCTCCTGGAGTAGAGTGTATAATCAGGGCCTCTTTAGATCTGTGGCCAGAGCATGGGGAAGATTGTATATGGAGGGTCTCTTTAGATCTTGGTCTGGCTCCGGGAACTGAGTGTATAATCAGGGCCTCTTTAGGTCTGGGTCCAGAGTATGGAGAAGATTGTATAGGGAGGGCCTCTTTAGATCTTGGTCTGGCTCCTGGAGTAGAGCGTATAATCAGGGCCTCTTTAGATCTGTGTCCAGAGTATGGTGAAGATTGTATAGGGAGGGCCTCTTTAGATCTTGGTCTGGCTCCTGGAGCAGAGTGTATAATCAGGGCCTCTTTACGTCTGGGTATATAGTATGAAGAGGATTGTATACGGAGGGCCTCTTTAGATCTTGGTCTGGCTCCTGGAGTAGAGCGTATAATCAGGGACTCTTTAGGTCTGGGTCCAGAGTATGGAGAAGATTGTATAGGGAGGGCCTCTTTAGATCTTGGTCTGGCTCCTGGAGTAGAGTGTATAATCAGGGCCTCTTTAGGTCTGGATCCAGAGTTTGGAGAAGATTGTATACGGAGGGCCTCTTTAGATCTTGGTCTGGCTCCTGGAGTAGAGCGGATAATCAGGGCCTCTTTAGGTCTGGGTCCAGAGTATGGAGAAGATTGTATACGGAGGGCCTCTTTAGATCTTGGTCTGGCTCCTGGAGTAGAGCGGATAATCAGGGCCTCTTTAGGTCTGGGTCCAGAGTATGGAGAAGATTGTATACGGAGGGCCTCTTTAGATCTTGGTCTGGCTCCTGGAGTAGAGTGTATAATCAGGGCCTCTTTAGATCTGTGGCCAGAGCATGGGGAAGATTGTATATGGAGGGTCTCTTTAGATCTTGGTCTGGCTCCGGGAACTGAGCGTATAATCAGGGCCTCTTTAGGTCTGGATCCAGAGTTTGGAGAAGATTGTATACGGAGGGCTTCTTTAGATCTTGTTCTGGATCCTAGATCAATGTATAAATCAGGTCCTCTTGAGATCGGGGTGCGGCTTGATATACTGTACTCATTTCTCCAATCTCTTTTCCCTTGTGATAGCGTTCCCCCTGGATGAAGCTTCCTCCCATCCTTACGTGGCTCTGCTGGTTCCGAATCACGGTGGTCACATTGGCTTCCTAGAAGGTCCCTTTCCTCATCACCAGCGATACATGAATCGTGCTTTTTCACAGTTTGTGGGCGCCACACTACTGCAACAGGAAGAGCTCAGGAACATTACCGAGAATGGATTCAAAAACTAATCACAGACATGAACTCTTCTAATAAATACCTCAGTAAATATAAAGGTATCATTCAGCACCATCCACTAAGCCTCAGACCCAGACTTGTAGTTACAGACCCCCAGCGGCTGCAGGAACAGGAAGAGCCTTGAATTGTCGGGGAAGGGAAACGTTCAGATTGACTATAGTCTACCTTCTCCATGTAGTAGGATCCACTCATGGACTGAATATACAGGTGTTAGCCTAATGAATCTACCCAGGTCACCAGCGCTACCTCATTAGTCAGCAGAGCATATCAACGCAACAGCTCACCGCGTGGCTACACCCCATCATACATAGTCCTCACACATGGTAATGGCTCCACCATCTGACCACGATACATAGCTACCGTCGTAGAGGGACAGTAATAGTTAGATTTTTTGCCTCTTTATACCACACAGAATCTGTAACAGCCGTCGGATGGGAACGTGGTGCAGACACTGTGCTAATATAAGGGGACAGCAGAACTCTTACATTACTATGTAGGAATTTCCACCACCTCATACTCTATGGCAGAGGTGTCAAACTGCATTCCTCGAGGGCCGCAAACAGGTCATGTTTTCAGGATTTCCTTGTATTGCACAGGCGATAATTTAATCACCTGCACAGAATGATTCCAGCACCTTGTGGAATGCTAAGGAAATCTTGAAAACACTCATGGTTTGAGGCCCTCGAGGAATGCAGTTTGACACCCCTGCTCTATGGCATACAGAAATATTCTGTTTGGATGCATAGTTTCCTTCCGTGAGAGGCTTTGGCTTCCCTCCAGCTGCCGTAACTTGCTCCTTGATTGTGGCTTTCTGTCTTCTCGATCGGTTGAAGTTATTGAAGGATAGTTCATGTCTTTGCATTCACTTGACCATTGTCTGCACTGAAGTGGTTGTCCCATTAGTTCATGTGCCTGAAACGGAGCAGAAAATCCTCCTCTACAAATTCAGGATGTATCTTGCTCCCTCCATCCAAGGTCTGTTGTATAATAAACATCAACGACTCCATTGACAATCCAGTGGCCTCCATGCACCAGCTGATGTTCCACCGCCGTTATATAAGCCCTCAGGATTTACATTTATGAAGGCAGACTTGGCTGTCACATGAATATGTTAAGAGATGTAATTTAGGTTTATGAACAATCACGAGACAGGTCCATAAAGTCACACACAACCTAAATGATGGTCTATGGTGGCAAAGTCACGCGAGACTCAATCTGCAACCTAAAACATCCAGGTTTTGGTTTGTTGTCAGTCACAGTGCCTGGATGTGAAGTCACAATGCGAAATTGTGACCTTCGTGAAGCGTAACTACTGCTGGGTGCCTCGATTGTGCTGGATTGAAAACCGCTGTCACCATGCAGATGCTCTGGAGCTGAAAGTCATTAGTTTATGGGCATTGATGGTAGAAAACCGGTTACATCCCTGGGAATACTGGGTCTCAGCTCCGACACAGAAGACGAGACTCCCCTGCATGAGCCAACAGCAAACCCTCAGGTCAGGGATCTTCGCTTCTCTCAGTCCAGGTTATTTACAAATTAACAACATGAAAGTAATTTAAAGGGAACCTCATCTGAATTTGGCGGGACCAGTTTTGGGTCATATGGGCGGGGTTTTGGGGTGTTTGATTCACCCTTTCCTTACCCTCTGGCTGCATGCTGGCCACAATATTGGATTGAAGTTCATTCTCTGTCCTCCGTAGTTCATGCCTGCACAATGCAATATTGCCTTGCACTGGCGTGTACTCCGGAGGACAGAGAATGAACTTCAAACCAATATTGCGGCCAGCATGCAGCCAGCGGTTAAGGAAAGGGTGAATCAAACACCCCAAAACCCCGCCCATATGACCCAAAACTGGTCCCGCCAAATTCAGGTGACAGGTTCCCTTTAAGGAAATGTAGACGTCCGATCCCGGCCTGGATCTGAGATCATGGCTAGAAAGTTCAGTCTTTCGGTTTCGAGACTGAGAACGTAGATTGTGAATATTAAACTTAATAAAATGAGAATAAGTCTGCAATTTAGTCCTGGTCTCTGCACCAGCTTCTTCTACAGAAACCTATACGTACAAAGCCAGTGCTGTGCTCCTCATCACGTCCATGTAGTAGCCTTTACTCCAGTAATAAACCTTCATACATATGTTCTCTGTGAATATCAAGGCACGACCGGAAAGCTAAAGACCCCAAGAACATGCAAGACTGAACAACGAGTGTAAAATGCCCCTTTATTAGTGATGCTTGGGCTCAGCTTCCAGCAGCAGTCTCTGCACATGCAGGGTGGTCTCCAACATGGAAACACTGTATGGATGGCAGCGAAGTGGGGTCTGTGCAGCTTATATGAGTCATGGTGGGGAATTTCACCCTTTACAGAAGGGAGTTCAACCACCAAGGACCAGAGCTCATCAGTCAACAGGAAGATGCATCACAGAGGTGACATTATTACACAATGGTCTATAACTAACCAGATAAAAGGTCGACCCTTCATAATCAACCGTCATGTTTCATCATTAGTTCAATGACTAGAAATCAGTCGTGGAATGTGGAGAAGACGGCGAGAACTTCAGTCCTTCTGACTGCAGCCGCTCATCGTCAGGGAGGCGAGTCATGTGCGGATACATGAGCGACCAGCGAGAAGTCTCCACACCATATCCACCATGGGAACCTCCCATTCCTCTATGCACCCCGGCTCCAGGTCATGTCCTGGACTGTCATAGGATCTCCAATCAGATAACACTTCTAGAAGAAGTCTGGAAATGTGTATTGGAGCAGAATGATGGCGCCGACGACAAGCAATGCACAAAGGAGGAACAGCAGCCACACAGGGAAGGTTCCTGAAAGGGAAACCACAGATGTCAGGAAAGGCACCACTAACTAAACACACTTCAAGGGCTCATGCCTCCCTTCCATCCCTTGCCTTTAGATAAGTAGGCTCTGTGATCATAGACCACTATTCTCCAAGACCACCGTTCTCCACTGACCATCCTCCATATATGGTGGTCGCAGGGTTGTAACTACAGGTAATGACCCAGGGGTTGTCACCACCAAAACAAGGGTGCAGGAGTATCACCACGTGTTGGCAGTATTGACTCACATAGACATAATCACTATTATTACAGCATGCTGACTACCTACAACCTCCCATACAACCTGAAAAAAACTCTGAAATGAGGACACCTACGTCTGTTGGGTACCACGTGTAGTTTACAGCGACTGTCCACCGCCACGCTCAGCATGGCCACCTCATTGTCACCACGTAGAACCTGTCCTTGCATCGTGTCGGGGAAGAAGGCCACGTCGGTGACCACAATGCCGTGCGCTTCCTGGACGTAGTACAGCTTCTGTACAGAGAGACCACTCAGAATGAGTAAGATGACAAAAAGGGAGAAGAGGGGTAAAGGCGGAAGGAAGGGGGCAAAGGCGGAAAAGAAGGGAGTGTAAGAAGCGGAGGAGAAAATGGAAATAGAAGAGAAAATGAGGAAGAGGAGGAGAAAAGAGGAAGAAAAAGGAGCAGAGAGCGAAGAAAAAGATAGAGGGGTTTGAAGAGGATGATAAAAAAAGAGGATAAAAGGAATAAAATAAAACCGATGCTTAAACAGAGTGCAGATGATACAACACATTATCAGTTCCCTACTAGAGTTGAGCTCATACTCGATCTGCTCCTGATCCCCTCCCAATAGGCTCTTCCATAATTTATAGCCCAATGTGAGGTATGGGCTCACATGCACTACTGCCCCCTGTGCTAGTGCTTCACATGATGCTCCATAAACTACTACAAGAGCCATCAACATATTTTCACTGCAACATACACACCTGAAGAGAAAAAGAAATGTAGATGGCGACAGAGCCGGTGACGGAGCCCAGTCCCAGGAACGTTCCGCAATCACTGTAATAACCAAGTAACATGGAATTATCAAAACATGGAGCAGAAGACGATCCGTGAGGGACAAGTGTCACAATAATGTAAAAATGTCATAATGTGAGATTAGTTCTAGAAAGTACCATGTCATAGACACACGCACACTGCAGTTTCGACCCCCCTTTCTCCCCCTCTGCATTCGCTCATACAACAAACAAAGCCCTATGGCAGAGACTCTGTGCAACTTGATAACAATGTGTGAGCAGTTAATAGCTTTTAAACTGCAGGCGACCAATCCCGTAAAGCCACTCGTTCCCCCTCCCCTTTCCCAAGGAATGCCTTTGTCTGGGAACTCAAAAAACGTAAATAGTAGGAAAAAGAGAGCATGTCATTACTCAGCCCACTTAGTGATGTCACGACAAGAGGGCAAATCTTTACTCCTGCTGAGTTTTGAGGGAGAGATTTGGTCCAGGAAGCGAGCTAACAACAGCTAGGCAAAGCTGTGCTCATGCATCTGGATATATGGAAGCCCTTTCTCCTCCATAGCACACGGCCAGTCAAAAGCTGAAATGATCTGAACGCTATGTAAGTGTTTTATTCAATGTAAATCCCATTTTATTTGTAATTTGTAATGTACAAATGATTTTGTCTTCTTTATAATATCTTTTATACTTTGTAAACACTGCCTACCTTTTTATGGAGTAAAATATATAAATTACTAGCTTGTCGCTTCATGCTCTATAAACAAAATGTTGCTTCCTCTGAAGTGAATTATGCTACTGATTTGGGTTGGCCCCGGACCCGTTAACCTTTGGTGGAATCAGAGCTGGTGGCAGCATACTTTGTTATGTGCGTTTGCGAATCTTTGTAGCTACGGCGGCGTTGATAATTATTGTTCCCGCCTGTGTGGGAGTAGTAATATCGCCCTCGCTGCAGCGTGCCCAATAGCCAGTGCATAGCAGGCAGCCTTTCTGGCGACTAATAACCATAGGTGCAGTACCTAATCTGACCTGAGGGTAAGTGGGGCGAAGGAAGGCTGCAAGTTCCAAACCGGAACTGGGAAGTGGGATATTGATAAATCCCCTTCAGAAGGAACCAAGGACAACCAAACAACCCCGCTTCATGACAAATTGGTGTGAGTAGTGGGGACGATAAAGGTATCCTCCCCGGGGCCCCTGACATATTGTGGGGATCCATAACATTGTTGGCAGCACGGTGGGAACTGTGACAAAAAGTCATCAGTGGGAAGACAGAAGACGTGGTGGGGATAGGCAAAAACACAAAACAATCCCACCCATAAGACCCACAATGTGAGTGGAAGGGGTTGTCAATAACAGGAAGACAAGATGCGGACCCTGAGTAGACAGCGTTCTTACCTTACTGCGAGGCAGGAGATGACCTCATTACCGCATGGCTCGGTAAGAAGTGGCAGGAAACTCTGTCCATCCCACTTGGTGATGTAACATGGTGGGGGGCGGCGTTCTCTTTTATGAGGGATCTGCACTGTGTAGAGACGGAGACTTTTCTTCTGGTCCAGGACCTTCCCAAACCTGGTGATGTATTACCACTCCTCAGTATACTTTCTCCACCCCCAAACACAACCCACCTCCTCATATACTGACTCCACAATGAAGATCATCCCAAACCAAAATCCACCCTCTCATACTGACTCCACCCTGAGGAGGAACATTCCAACCTACCCCCTTATATCCTGATTCCACCCTGAAGACCACCCCCAACAACAACACACCAACTTATATGGACTCAATCCTGAAGAAGACCATCCCAACTACAACCCACCTCCTCATATCCAGATTCCACCTTGAAGAAGACCATCCCAACCAAAACCCTCATACATAGGAATTAACGGACCCATGGAATTTCGGGTATCAGAACTGTAATTGAGTCCCGAACTTTTGGCTGGAAAATTCTCTCTTCAGACTTCCCCAGAACTCCAAACATTGCAACAGACTTCTGGGACAAGTCTGTATTTAGGGTTTAGCACCGGACACTTACTGTCCAGTACAAATGCCTAAGTTTTAAGTTTGGGTTCGCTCATCTCCACACATATACTGACTCCACTCTCATGATGACCATGTCAACCATAACCCACTGCCTCATATCATGACTTCACCCTGAAGATGACCATGTCAGCCATAACCCACCGCCTCATATACTGACTCTACCCTGAAGACGGCCATGCCAACCATAACCCACCGCCTCATATACTGACTCCACCCTGAAGACGACCATGCCAACCATAACCCACCGCCTCATATACTGACTCCACCATGAAGATGACCATGCCAACCATAACCCGCCGCCTCATATGCTGACCATACACTGACTTCTCCCTGAAGATGACCATGCCAACCATAACCCACCGCCTCATATGCTGACTCCACCCTGAAGACCATGCCAACCATAACCCACCACCTCATATACTGACTCCACCATGAAGATGACCATGCCAACCATAACCCACCGCCTCATATGCTGACTCCACCATGAAGATGACCTTGCCAACCATAATCAACCACCTCATATACTGACTCCAACCTGAAGACCGTGCCAAACATAACGTACCGCCTCATATACTGACTCCACCCTGAAGACCATGCCAACCATAACCCACCGCCTCATACTGACTACACCCTGAAGATGACCATGCCAACCATAACCCACCACCTCATATACTGACTCCACCATGAAGATGACCATGTCAAACAACCCACCGCCTCATATACTGACTCCACCCTGAAGATGACCATGCCAACCATAACCCACCACCTCATATACTGACTCCACCCTGAAGATGACCATGCCAACCATAACTCACCGCCTCATATACTGACTCCACCCTAAAGATGACCATGCCAACCATAACCCACCGCCTCATATACTGACTCCACCCTGAAGATGACCATGCCAACCATAACCCACCACCCTCATATACTGACTCCACCCTAAAGATGACCATGCCAACCATAACCCACCGATGCCAACCATAACCCACCGCCTCATATACTGACTCCACTCTGATCCCTGCCCTTCCCCCATATCCCGCTGCCTCTTCTCACCTGCAGGCACGATATTTATACATTTTATCAGGGATATTGGGCAGATTTTCATTCCAGCTGAGCTCAGACAGAAGTTGGTCGGACTCCCAGACACAGCAGCGGAAATCCTGGCCGACAGTCACCACCTGTAGAGTCGACGGTTATGTGTCCATCAGTCTTAAAGTTATGCCCAACCCAAATTCACACAGTGACCCCTTCACCTCCTCCCAGGTCACCTTATTATCAGGGCTGACAGTGATATCCTCGATTTCTCCTTCATGAGCTTTGAAATCATAAAGTTTTTTCATTCCTGGAAACTAAAAGAAAATATAAGAGCGAGGAACCATTTGCGATAAGAGCCCCACCCCCTGCCGGGTGACATCACTGCCAGGAACCTCCCATAAACGTCAGAAGAGCCCCACCCCCTGCTGGGTGACATCACTGCCAGGAACCTCCCATAAACGTCAGAAGAGCCCCACCCCCTGCCGGGTGACATCACTGCCAGGAACCTCCCATAAACGTCAGAAGAGCCCCACCCCCTGCTGGGTGACATCACTGCCAGGAACCTCCCATAAACGTCAGAAGAGCTCCACCCCCTGCCGGGTGACATCACTGCCAGGAACCTCCCATAAACAGCAGAAGAGCCCCACCCCCTGCCGGGTGACATCACTGCCAGGAACCTCCCATAAACAGCAGAAGAGCCCCACCCCCTGCCGGGTGACATCACTGCCAGGAACCTCCCATAAACAGCAGAAGAGCCCCACCCCCTACCCGGTGACATCACTGCCAGGAACCTCCCATAAACAGCAGAAGAGCCCCACCCCCTACCCGGTGACATCACTGCCAGCAACAGCCGGAGAAAAGAGGCCCGCCTGGTGACAGCACTGCCAGGGTGGAGGAGCAGTGTATAAGTCCACTCTGAAGGCCCATGACTCAGGGGTGGATTAGCAGTGTATGAGCCCACTATGCAGGTCCATGCCCCTGGGGTGGAGAGACAGCATGTGACCCATGTGGTAGAGCACAACGGCTTGTGGGACTGTACAGATGGAGGGCATAGTCAGCAGGCCCATGCCCCGGCGCTGCAGGAGCACTGCATGAGCCCACTCTGCAGGCCCATGACTCAGGGGTGGAGGAGCAGTGCATGAGCCCACTCTGCAGGCCCATGACTCAGGGGTGGAGGAGCAGTGCATGAGCCCACTCTGCAGGCCCATGTCTCAGGGGTGGAGGAGCAGTGTATGAGCCCACTCTGCAGGCCCATGACTCAGGGGTGGAGGAGCAGTGCATGAGCCCACTCTGCAGGCCCATGACTCAGGGGTGGAGGAGCAGTGCATGAGCCCACTCTGCAGGCCCATGTCTCAGGGGTGGAGGAGCAGTGAATGAGCCCACTCTGCAGGCCCATGTCTCAGGGGTGGAGGAGCAGTGTATGAGCCCACTCTGCAGGCCCATGACCCGGGTGGAGGAGCAGTGTATGAGCCCACTCTGCAGGCCCATGGCTCAGGGGTGGAGGAGCAGTGTATAACCTCACTCTGCAGGCCCATGGCTCAGGGGTGGAGGAGCAGTGTATAACCTCACTCTGCAGGCCCATACCTCAGGGGTGGAGGAGCAGTGTATGACCTCACTCTGCAGGCCCATGACTCAGGTGGAGGAGAAGTGCATGAGCCCACTCTGCAGGCCCATGGATCAGGGGTGGAGGAGCAGTGTATGACCTCACTCTGCAGGCCCATGACTCAGGGGTGGAGGAGCAGTGCATGAGCCCACTCTGCAGGCCCATGACTCAGGGGTGGAGGAGCAGTGCATGAGCCCACTCTGCAGGCCCATGACTCAGGGGTGGAGGAGCAGTGTATGACCTCACTCTGCAGGCCCATGACTCAGGGGTGGAGGAGCAGTGCATGAGCCCACTCTGCAGGCCCATGACTCAGGGGTGGAGGAGCAGTGCATGAGCCCGCTCTGCAGGCCCATGACTCAGGGGTGGAGGAGCAGTGCATGAGCCCGCTCTGCAGGCCCATGACTCAGGGGTGGAGGAGCAGTGCATGAGCCCGCTCTGCAGGCCCATGACTCAGGGGTGGAGGAGCAGTGCATGAGCCCGCTCTGCAGGCCCATGACTCAGGGGTGGAGGAGCAGTGCATGAGCCTACTCTGCAGGCCCATGACTCAGGGGTGGAGGAGCAGTGTATAACCTCACTCTGCAGGCCCATGGCTCAGGGGTGGAGGAGCCGTGTATGACCCATGTGGTGGTGCTCAGTGGCTTGCGGGACTGTAGAGATGTAGCGCTGATCTTTCAGCCCCATGACCCGGAGGTGGAGGCATTTTCCCATGTGTTGCGGTCACACATCTTCTAGGCTTCGAGGACTCTCTGGCTGTGCTCAGTTAAGTTCAGCCTGCAGATTACTCACCGAGTACCACTCCCCCTACATTATCTATTACTGATCTCCACTATTCATGTCTCCTCCATTCCAGGATAGAGTACCTACCTCCCACACACGAACAAACCCGTCGGCTCCACCCGTCAGCAGCTTGGTAGAGTCCACATTAAAGCACACCGCCTTCTGTAGAGTGTCAGGACTGAAGTCGGTCTGTACCACTGTCACAGGATGCAGGGAGATCTCAGGGGTCTCATTCTTTGTACCGCCCCCCGAGGCCTCCGAGTGACTCTTAGAAGTTTTCCTCTTCCTTGATCCGCGATCATTGATCCCTGAGACCAGAGAACACATTAGTCCAAACTATACCGGCACCATCAGCACCGCAGTGAATGGCTACTGGATGCAAGTGTCTGTAGGTCGAAGATAGTTTGAAGAGCGTGTGTGAAACAGTTCTCAGGCCTAGTCCAGGGGAGGAGGCACCGCTCGCTCTCCAGGGGAGTCAGTCCCAAGGGGTGGATGCTCACTCATCAGGGTCAGTCCCAAGGGTAACGATCGCAGTCCCGGGGTCAGTCCCAAGGGTAACGATAGCTCTCCAGGTGATCAGTCCCGGTGGTAACGCTCGCTCTCCCCGGGGTCAGTCCCGGTGGTAACGCTCGCTCTCCCGGGGGTCAGTCCCAGTGGTAACGCTCGCTCTCCCCGGGGTCAGTCCCGGTGGTAACGCTCGCTCTCCCGGGGGTCAGTCCCAGTGGTAACGCTCGCTCTCCCCGGGGTCAGTCCCGGTGGTAACGCTCGCTCTCCCCGGGGTCAGTCCCGGTGGTAACGCTCGCTCTCCCCGGGGTCAGTCCCGGTGGTAATGCTCGCCCTCCCGGGGGGGTCAGTCCCAGTGGTAACGCTCGCCCTCCCGGGGGGTCAGTCCCGGTGGCAACGCTCGCTCTCCCGGGGGGTCAGTCCCGGTGGCAACGCTCGCTCTCCCGGGGGGTCAGTCCCGATGGCAACGCTCGCTCTCCCCGGGGTCAGTCCCGGTGGCAACGCTCGCTCTCCCCGGGGTCAGTCCCGGTGGTAACGCTCACTCTCCCGGGGGTCAGTCCCGATGGTAACGCTCGCTCTCCCGGGGGTCAGTCCCGATGGTAACGCTCGCTCTCCAAGGACACACAGAGAGTGCTGTCAGCCTTTTCTTTATGTGACCCGGGTGTAATGCTCGCTCTCCAGGGGGTCAGTCCCGGTGGTAACGCTCGCTCTTCCAGGTGTAAGTCCCGGTGGAAACGTTCGCTATCCCGGGGATCAGTCCTGGCGGTAACGCTTGCTCTCCAGGGGGTCAGTCCCGGGGGGGTAACGCTCAGGGTATGTGCACACAATCAGGAATTTTCGCATTTTTTTCGCGATAAAAACGCTATAAAAACGCATAAAAAACGCTTGGATGTGCATCCTATCATTTAGAATGCATTCCGCAATTTTTGTGCACATGGTGTTTTTTTTTCCACAAAAAAAACGCATTGCGGGAAAAGAAGCATCATGTTCATTCTTTTTGCGGATTTTTTGCAGATTTCCCATTGTTTCAGAGTGCAGGGAAAAAATGCAAAAAATCTGCATAAAATCCGCAAAAAAGAGTCAAATCCGCGCAAAAAACAAAAAAAAAGTGTGAAAAAATGCAGAATTCCTGCGGAAAACCTCAGGTTTATGTCAGGAAAATTCTGCATGCATTCCGGACGTGTGCACATACCCTCACTCTTACGGGCTCAGTCACCTGTCTCGTCGTTGCGCCCATCCTTCTCCCGCTGCTGGTATTGGATGATGTGGCAGGATGCGTCCTGTCCTGCTGCCAGCATGTCTCCAGTGACCGCCAGGTTCATGGTGGCCCTGGTGTCGGTGTCGTGGGCGTGGAGCAGCGAGGCGCAGAGGCGGCCGGAAATTCGCTCCAAGCGCAGGAAGTGCTGGGGGGAGAACAGTGAAGTCAGTACAGAGGGGTGGAGCTTCCCCGTAATAGGGGCGGAGCATCACTGGGCTATTGGCGGGCACATACCAGAGCATTTTTGATGCCAGTCTTAGAGGCTCCACCCCCACCACCAGTCACTATCGTCCCCGTGTCTCGGTGGAAGCGCACAGTATAGAGGGGGAAGGGCGCACAGTACAGATCGGGATGCCGACGTCTCCCCATCTTCAAAGAGATCTCAGCCTGCAAAACAGAAGACCATGAGGTGAGTGGCGCAAAAATGGCAGACAGCGATGACGACATACTGGGAATAGTAAATGAAACATCACAAGATGGCGTACGGCGCTACCGAGAAGCGAAGACCCGGCGTACGGCGCTACCGAGATGCAAAGAGCTGGCAGAAGGCGCTACCGAGATGCAAAGAGCCGGCGGACGGCGCTACTGAGATGCAAAGACCCGGCGGACGGCGCTACAGAGATGCAAAGAGCCGGCGGACGGCCCTGCCGAGATGCAAAGAGCCGGCGGACGGAGCTAACGAGATGCAAAGAGCCGGCGGACGGCGCTACCGAGATGCAAAGAGCCGGCGGACGGCGCTACCGAGATGCAAAGAGCCGGCGCTAACAAGATGAGCCAGCTGACGGCGCTAACAAGATGCGAAGAGCCGGTGGACGGCGCTAACGAGACGCGAAGAGCTGGTGGACGGACGGCGCTAACGAGATGCAGAGAGCTGCCGGACGGCACTAACGAGATGCAGAGAGCCGGCGGACGGCGCTAACGAGACGCGAAGAGCCAGCGGACGGCGCTAACGAGACGCGAAGAGCCGGAGGACGGCGCTAACGAGACGCGAAGAGCCGGAGGACGGCGCTAACGAGACGCGAAGAGCCGTCGGACGGCGCTAACGAAACGCGAAGAGCTGGCGGACGACGCTAACGAGATGCGAAGAGCCAGCGGACGGCGCTAATGAAACGCGAAGAGCCGACGGACGACGCTAACGAAATGCGAAGAGCCGGCGGACAACGCTAACGAGATGCGAAGAGCCGGCGGATGGCGCTAATGAAACGCGAAGAGCCGACGGACGACGCTAACGAAATGCGAAGAGCCGGCGGACAACGCTAACGAGATGCGAAGAGCCGGCGGATGGCGCTAATGAAACGCGAAGAGCCGACGGACGACGCTAACGAAATGCGAAGAGCCGGCGGACGACGCTAACGAGATGCGAAGAGCCGGTGGACGGCGCTAATGAAACGCGAAGAGCCGACGGACGACGCTAAAGAGACGCGAAGAGCCGTCGGACGGCGCTAACGAGATGAGAAGAGCAATCGGACGGCGCTAACAAGGCGCGAAGAGCTGGTTGGACGGCGCTAACGAGATGCGAAGAGCCGGCGGACGGTGCTAACAAAACGCGAAGAGCTGGCGGACGGCGCTAACGAGACGCGAAGAGCAATCAGACGGCGCTAACGAGATGCGAAGAGCCGGCGGACGGCGCTAACGAAACGCGAAGAGCCGTCGGACGGCGCTAACGAGACGCGAAGAGCAATCGGACGGCAATAACGAGTTGCGAAGAGCAATCGGACGGCGCTAACGAGACGCGAAGAGCTGGCGGATGGTCCTAACGAAACGCGAAGAGCTGGCGGACGGCGCTAACAAGATGCGAAGAGCCAGCGGACGGCACTAATGAGCCGATGCTAACAAGATGTGCAGAGCCCGAGGATGGCGCTAATGAAAAGCGAAGAGCCGGCTGGGACACTATGGTGGTTTCCTACACCCTCCTATAAGCACCAGCTCGACCCCTTCTCCCCGGTATAAGCACCGGCCCGCTCAACCAGCCCCCGGTATCATCGCCGGACCTCCCCTTAACGTTCCGCTCCTCTCACCGCTCCGGTTACATTTTACGCTTCTCAGTCCACAGAGCAGAAGACTCGGACAACTGACACAACCTCTGCGCATGCGCACAAAACATGAAAGATGCGCATGCGTATAAGACGTCCATTCCCCAGTCAGATAGCGGTAATAACAAGCGACGCCCACAAAAAATTCCACTGACACGTCAGCGATACTAGAGTCGGCTCTGCGGCGCCATCTTACCGGAGCCGGCCACAGCAGACAGAGAGTGTGATCTACGGAAACATGGCGACCTCAGCCTGTCTGACACGGAGGAGCTGATGACGTCACGGCAGAGTTGTGGTTGCTTCATCCTACTGAGCACAACGTCACACAGCCGCTGTTCTCTAGTGGTGGAGGAGCGGGTCCTTCCTCTCACAGCCGCTATTCCCTAGTGGTGGAGGAGCGGGTCCTTCCTCTCACAGCCGCTATTCCCTAGTGGTGGAGGAGCGGGTCCTTTCTCTCACAGCCGCTATTCCCTAGTGGTGGAGGAGCGGGTCCTTTCTCTCACAGCCGCTATTCCCTAGTGGTGGAGGAGCGGGTCCTTCCTCTCACAGTCGCTATTCCCTAGTGGTGGAGGAGCGGGTCCTTTCTCTCACAGCCGCTATTCCCTAGTGGTGGAGGAGCGGGTCCTTTCTCTCACAGCCGCTATTCCCTAGTGGTGGAGGAGCGGGTCCTTCCTCTCACAGCCGCTATTCCCTAGTGGTGGAGGAGTGGGTCCTTTCTCTCACAGTCGCTATTCCCTAGTGGTGGAGGAGCGGGTCCTTCCTCTCACAGCCGCTATTCCCTAGTGGTGGAGGAGTGGGTCCTTCCTCTCACAGTCGCTATTCCCTAGTGGTGGAGGAGCGGGTCCTTCCTCTCACAGCCGCTATTCCCTAGTGGTGGAGGAGCGGGTCATTTCTCTCACAGGCGCTATTCCCTAGTGGTGGAGGAGCGGGTCCTTCCTCTCACAGCCGCTATTCCCTAGTGGTGGAGGAGCGGGTCCTTCCTCTCACAGCCGCTATTCCCTAGTGGTGGAGGAGCGGGTCCTTTCTCTCACAGTCGCTATTCCCTAGTGGTGGAGGAGCGGGTCCTTCCTCTCACAGTCGCTATTCCCTAGTGGTGGAGGAGCGGGTCCTTTCTCTCACAGCCGCTATTCCCTAGTGGTGGAGGAGCGGGTCCTTCCTCTCACAGCCGCTATTCCCTAGTGGTGGAGGAGCGGGTCCTTCCTCTCACAGCCGCTATTCCCTAGTGGTGGAGGAGCGGGTCCTTTCTCTCACAGCCGCTATTCCCTAGTGGTGGAGGAGCGGGTCCTTCCTCTCACAGCCGCTATTCCCTAGTGGTGGAGGAGTGGGTCCTTCCTCTCACAGCCGCTATTCCCTAGTGGTGGAGGAGCGGGTCCTTCCTCTCACAGCCGCTATTCCCTAGTGGTGGAGGAGCGGGTCCTTCCTCTCACAGCCGCTATTCCCTAGTGGTGGAGGAGCGGGTCCTTTCTCTCACAGCCGCTATTCCCTAGTGGTGGAGGAGCGGGTCCTTCCTCTCACAGTCGCTATTCCCTAGTGGTGGAGGAGCGGGTCCTTCCTCTCACAGTCGCTATTCCCTAGTGGTGGAGGAGCGGGTCCTTTCTCTCACAGCCGCTATTCCCTAGTGGTGGAGGAGCGGGTCCTTCCTCTCACAGCCTCTATTCCCTAGTGGTGGAGGAGCGGGTCCTTTCTCTCACAGCCGCTATTCCCTAGTGGTGGAGGAGCGGGTCCTTCCTCTCACAGCCGCTATTCCCTAGTGGTGGAGGAGTGGGTCCTTTCTCTCACAGCCGCTATTCCCTAGTGGTGGAGGAGCGGGTCCTTCCTCTCACAGTCGCTATTCCCTAGTGGTGGAGGAGCGGGTCCTTCCTCTCACAGCCGCTATTCCCTAGTGGTGGAGGAGCGGGTCCTTCCTCTCACAGTCGCTATTCCCTAGTGGTGGAGGAGCGGGTCCTTCCTCTCACAGTCGCTATTCCCTAGTGGTGGAGGAGCGGGTCCTTTCTCTCACAGCCGCTATTCCCTAGTGGTGGAGGAGCGGGTCCTTTCTCTCACAGCCGCTATTCCCTAGTGGTGGAGGAGCGGGTCCTTCCTCTCACAGCCGCTATTCCCTAGTGGTGGAGGAGCGGGTCCTTTCTCTCACAGTCGCTATTCCCTAGTGGTGGAGGAGCGGGTCCTTTCTCTCACAGCCGCTATTCCCTAGTGGTGGAGGAGCGGGTCCTTCCTCTCACAGCCTCTATTCCCTAGTGGTGGAGGAGCGGGTCCTTTCTCTCACAGCCGCTATTCCCTAGTGGTGGAGGAGTGGGTCCTTCCTCTCACAGCCGCTATTCCCTAGTGGTGGAGGAGCGGGTCCTTCCTCTCACAGTCGCTATTCCCTAGTGGTGGAGGAGCGGGTCCTTTCTCTCACAGCCGCTATTCCCTAGTGGTGGAGGAGCGGGTCCTTTCTCTCACAGCCGCTATTCCCTAGTGGTGGAGGAGCGGGTCCTTCCTCTCACAGCCGCTATTCCCTAGTGGTGGAGGAGCGGGTCCTTTCTCTCACAGTCGCTATTCCCTAGTGGTGGAGGAGCGGGTCCTTTCTCTCACAGCCGCTATTCCCTAGTGGTGGAGGAGCGGGTCCTTTCTCTCACAGCCGCTATTCCCTAGTGGTGGAGGAGTGGGTCCTTCCTCTCACAGTTGCTATTCCCTAGTGGTGGAGGAGTGGGTCCTTTCTCTCACAGCCGCTATTCCCTAGTGGTGGAGGAGCGGGTCCTTCCTCTCACAGCCGCTATTCCCTAGTGGTGGAGGAGCGGGTCCTTCCTCTCACAGTTGCTATTCCCTAGTGGTGGAGGAGCGGGTCCTTCCTCTCACAGCCGCTATTCCCTAGTGGTGGAGGAGCGGGTCCTTTCTCTCACAGCCGCTATTCCCTAGTGGTGGAGGAGTGGGTCCTTCCTCTCACAGTTGCTATTCCCTAGTGGTGGAGGAGCGGGTCCTTTCTCTCACAGCCGCTATTCCCTAGTGGTGGAGGAGCGGGTCCTTTCTCTCACAGTCGCTATTCCCTAGTGGTGGAGGAGCGGGTCCTTCCTCTCACAGCCGCTATTCCCTAGTGGTGGAGGAGCGGGTCCTTTCTCTCACAGCCGCTATTCCCTAGTGGTGGAGGAGTGGGTCCTTCCTCTCACAGTCGTTATTCCCTAGTGGTGGAGGAGCGGGTCCTTTCTCTCACAGCCGCTATTCCCTAGTGGTGGAGGAGCGGGTCCTTTCTCTCACAGCCGCTATTCCCTAGTGGTGGAGGAGTGGGTCCTTCCTCTCACAGTTGCTATTCCCTAGTGGTGGAGGAGCGGGTCCTTTCTCTCACAGCCGCTATTCCCTAGTGGTGGAGGAGCGGGTCCTTCCTCTCACAGCCGCTATTCCCTAGTGGTGGAGGAGCGGGTCCTTTCTCTCACAGTCGCTATTCCCTAGTGGTGGAGGAGCGGGTCCTTTCTCTCACAGCCGCTATTCCCTAGTGGTGGAGGAGCGGGTCCTTTCTCTCACAGCCGCTATTCCCTAGTGGTGGAGGAGCGGGTCCTTCCTCTCACAGCCGCTATTCCCTAGTGGTGGAGGAGCGGGTCCTTTCTCTCACGGCCGCTATTCCCTAGTGGTGGAGGAGCGGGTCCTTCCTCTCAGCTATTCCCTAGTGGTGGAGGAGCGGGTCCTTTCTCTCACAGCCGCTATTCCCTAGTGGTGGAGGAGCGGGTCCTTCCTCTCACAGCCGCTATTCCCTAGTGGTGGAGGAGCGGGTCCTTCCTCTCACAGCCGCTATTCCCTAGTGGTGGAGGAGCGGGTCCTTTCTCTCAGCTATTCCCTAGTGGTGGAGGAGCGGGTCCTTCCTCTCACAGCCGCTATTCCCTAGTGGTGGAGGAGCGGGTCCTTTCTCTCACGGCCGCTATTCCCTAGTGGTGGAGGAGCGGGTCCTTCCTCTCAGCTATTCCCTAGTGGTGGAGGAGCGGGTCCTTCCTCTCACAGCCGCTATTCCCTAGTGGTGGAGGAGCGGGTCCTTTCTCTCACAGCCGCTATTCCCTAGTGGTGGAGGAGCGGGTCCTTTCTCTCACGGCCGCTATTCCCTAGTGGTGGAGGAGTGGGTCCTTTCTCTCACAGCCGCTATTCCCTAGTGGTGGAGGAGCGGGTCCTTCCTCTCACAGCCGCTATTCCCTAGTGGTGGAGGAGCGGGTCCTTTCTCTCACAGCCGCTATTCCCTAGTGGTGGAGGAGCGGGTCCTTCCTCTCACAGCCGCTATTCCCTAGTGGTGGAGGAGCGGGTCCTTCCTCTCACAGCCGCTATTCCCTAGTGGTGGAGGAGCGGGTCCTTCCTCTCACAGCCGCTATTCCCTAGTGGTAGAGGAGCGGGTCCTTTCTCTCACAGCCGCTATTCCCTAGTGGTGGAGGAGCGGGTCCTTCCTCTCACAGTCGCTATTCCCTAGTGGTGGAGGAGCGGGTCCTTTCTCTCACAGCCGCTATTTCCTAGTGGTGGAGGAGCGGGTCCTTTCTCTCACAGCCGCTATTCCCTAGTGGTGGAGGAGCGGGTCCTTCCTCTCACAGCCGTTATTCCCTAGTGGTGGAGGAGCGGGTCCTTCCTCTCACAGCCGCTATTCCCTAGTGGTGGAGGAGCGGGTCCTTCCTCTCAGCTATTCCCTAGTGGTGGAGGAGCGGGTCCTCTCACAGTCTATTCCCTAGTGGTGGAGGAGCGGGTCCTTTCTCTCTCACAGTCGCTATTCCCTAGTGGTGGAGGAGCGGGTCCTTCCTCTCAGCTATTCCCTAGTGGTGGAGGAGCGGGTCCTCTCACAGTCTATTCCCTAGTGGTGGAGGAGCGGGTCCTTTCTCTCTCACAGTCGCTATTCCCTAGTGGTGGAGGAGTGGGTCCTTCCTCTCACAGTCGCTATTCCCTAGTGGTGGAGGAGCGGGTCCTTCCTCTCACAGCCGCTATTCCCTAGTGGTGGAGGAGCGGGTCCTTCCTCTCACAACCGCTATTCCCTAGTGGTGGAGGAGCGGGTCCTTCCTCTCACAGTCGCTATTCCCTAGTGGTGGAGGAGCGGGTTCTTTCTCTCACAGTCGCTATTCCCTAGTGGTGGAGGAGCGGGTCCTTCCTCTCAAAGCCGCTATTCCCTAATGGTGGAGGAGCGGGTCCTTCCTCTCACAGCCGCTATTCCCTAGTGGTGGAGGAGCGGGTCCTTCCTCTCACAGCCGCTATTCCCTAGTGGTGGAGGAGCGGGTCCTTCCTCTCACAGCCGCTATTCCCTAGTGGTGGAGCAGCGGGTCCTTCCTCTCACAGTCGCTATTCCCTAGTGGTGGAGGAGCGGGTCCTTCCTCTCACAGCCGCTATTCCCTAGTGGTGGAGGAGCGGGTCCTTCCTCTCACAGCCGCTATTCCCTAGTGGTGGAGGAGCGGGTCCTTCCTCTCACAGCCGCTATTCCCTAGTGGTGGAGGAGCGGGTCCTTCCTCTCAGCTATTCCCTAGTGGTGGAGGAGCGGGTCCTTCCTCTCACAGCCGCTATTCCCTAGTGGTGGAGGAGCGGGTCCTTCCTCTCACAGCCGCTATTCCCTAGTGGTGGAGGAGCGGGTCCTTCCTCTCACAGCCGCTATTCCCTAGTGGTGGAGGAGCGGGTCCTTCCTCTCACAGTCGCTATTCCCTAGTGGTGGAGGAGCGGGTCCTTTCTCTCACAGTCGCTATTCCCTAGTGGTGGAGGAGCGGGTCCTTCCTCTCAAAGCCGCTATTCCCTAGTGGTGGAGGAGCGGGTCCTTTCTCTCACGGCCGCTATTCCCTAGTGGTGGAGGAGCGGGTCCTTCCTCTCAGCTATTCCCTAGTGGTGGAGGAGCGGGTCCTTTCTCTCACAGCCGCTATTTCCTAGTGGTGGAGGAGCGGGTCCTTTCTCTCACAGTCGTTATTCCCTAGTGGTGGAGGAGCGGGTCCTTCCTCTCACAGCCGCTATTCCCTAGTGGTGGAGGAGCGGGTCCTTCCTCTCAGCTATTCCCTAGTGGTGGAGGAGCGGGTCCTTTCTCTCTCACAGTCGCTATTCCCTAGTGGTGGAGGAGCGGGTCCTTCCTCTCACAGCCGCTATTCCCTAGTGGTGGAGGAGCGGGTCCTTCCTCTCACAGTCGCTATTCCCTAGTGGTGGAGGAGCGGGTTCTTTCTCTCACAGTCGCTATTCCCTAGTGGTGGAGGAGCGGGTCCTTCCTCTCAAAGCCGCTATTCCCTAATGGTGGAGGAGCGGGTCCTTCCTCTCACAGCCGCTATTCCCTAGTGGTGGAGGAGCGGGTCCTTCCTCTCACAGCCGCTATTCCCTAGTGGTGGAGGAGCGGGTCCTTCCTCTCACAGCCGCTATTCCCTAGTGGTGGAGCAGCGGGTCCTTCCTCTCACAGTCGCTATTCCCTAGTGGTGGAGGAGCGGGTCCTTCCTCTCACAGCCGCTATTCCCTAGTGGTGGAGGAGCGGGTCCTTCCTCTCACAGCCGCTATTCCCTAGTGGTGGAGGAGCGGGTCCTTCCTCTCACAGCCGCTATTCCCTAGTGGTGGAGGAGCGGGTCCTTCCTCTCACAGCCTCTATTCCCTAGTGGTGGAGGAGCGGGTCCTTCCTCTCACAGCCGCTATTCCCTAGTGGTGGAGGAGCGGGTCCTTCCTCTCACAGCCGCTATTCCCTAGTGGTGGAGGAGCGGGTCCTTCCTCTCACAGCCGCTATTCCCTAGTGGTGGAGGAGAGGGTCCCTTCTCTCACAGCCGCTATTCCCTAGTTGTGGAGGAGAGGGTCCCTTCTCTCACAGCCGCTATTCCCTAGTGGTGGAGGAGAGGGTCCCTTCTCTCACAGCCGCTATTCCCTAGTGGTGGAGGAGCGGGTCCTTCCTCTCACAGCCGCTATTCCCTAGTGGTGGAGGAGCGGGTCCTTTCTCTCACAGCCGCTATTCCCTAGTGGTGGAGGAGCGGGTCCTTCCTCTCACAGCCGCTATTTCCTAGTGGTGGAGGAGCGGGTCCTTCCTCTCACAGTCGCTATTCCCTAGTGGTGGAGGAGCGGGTCCTTCCTCTCACAGTCGCTATTCCCTAGTGGTGGAGGAGCGGGTCCTTTCTCTCAGTCGCTATTCCCTAGTGGTGGAGGAGCGGGTCCTTTCTCTCACAGCCGCTATTCCCTAGTGGTGGAGGAGCGGGTCCTTCCTCTCACAGCCGCTATTCCCTAGTGGTGGAGGAGCCGGTCCTTCCTCCTCACAGCCGCTATTCCCTAGTGGTGGAGGAGCGGGTCCTTCCTCTCACAGCCGCTATTCCCTAGTGGTGGAGGAGCGGGTCCTTCCTCTCACAGCCGCTATTCCCTAGTGGTGGAGGAGCGGGTCTTTTCTCTCACAGCCGCTATTCTCTAGTGGTGGAGGAGCGGGTCCTTCCTCTCACAGTCGCTATTCCCTAGTGGTGGAGGAGCGGGTCCTTCCTCTCACAGCCGCTATTCCCTAGTGGTGGAGGAGCGGGTCCTTCCTCTCACAGTCGCTATTCCCTAGTGGTGGAGGAGCGGGTCCTTTCTCTCACAGTCGCTATTCCCTAGTGGTGGAGGAGCGGGTCCTTCCTCTCACAGCCGCTATTCCCTAGTGGTGGAGGAGCGGGTCCTTCCTCTCACAGTCGCTATTCCCTAGTGGTGGAGGAGAGGGTCCCTTCTCTCACAGCCGCTATTCCCTAGTGGTGGAGGAGAGGGTCCCTTCTCTCACAGTCGCTATTCCCTAGTGGTGGAGGAGCGGGTCCTTCCTCTCACAGCCGCTATTCCCTAGTGGTGGAGGAGCGGGTCCTTCCTCTCACAGTCGCTATTCCCTAGTGGTGGAGGAGAGGGTCCCTTCTCTCACAGCCGCTATTCCCTAGTGGTGGAGGAGCGGGTCCTTTCTCTCACAGCCGCCATTCCCTAGTGGTGGAGGAGCGGGTCCTTCCTCTCACAGCCGCTATTCCCTAGTGGTGGAGGAGCGGGTCCTTCCTCTCACAGCCGCTATTCCCTAGTGGTGGAGGAGCGGGTCCTTTCTCTCACAGCCGCTATTCCCTAGTGGTGGAGGAGCGGGTCCTTCCTCTCACAGTCTCTATTCCCTAGTGGTGGAGGAGCGGGTCCTTCCTCACAGCCGCTATTCCCTAGTGGTGGAGGAGCGGGTCCTTCCTCTCACAGTCGCTATTCCCTAGTGGTGGAGGAGCGGGTCCTTTCTCTCACAGCCGCTATTCCCTAGTGGTGGAGGAGCGGGTCCTACCTCTCACAGTCGCTATTCCCTAGTGGTGGAGGAGCGGGTCCTTTCTCTCACAGCCGCTATTCCCTAGTGGTGGAGGAGCGGGTCCTTCCTCTCACAGTCGCTATTCCCTAGTAGTGGAGGAGCGGGTCCTTTCTCTCACAGCCGCTATTCCCTAGTGGTGGAGGAGCGGGTCCTTCCTCTCACAGCCGCTATTCCCTAGTGGTGGAGGAGCGGGTCCTTCCTCTCACAGCCGCTATTCCCTAGTGGTGGAGGAGCGGGTCCTTTCTCTCACAGCCGCTATTCCCTAGTGGTGGAGGAGCGGGTCCTTTCTCTCACAGTCGCTATTCCCTAGTGGTGGAGGAGAGGGTCCTTCCTCTCACAGCCGCTATTCCCTAGTGGTGGAGGAGCGGGTCCTTCCTCTCACAGCCGCTATTCCCTAGTGGTGGAGGAGCGGGTCCTTCCTCTCACAGCCGCTATTCCCTAGTGGTGGAGGAGCGGGTCCTTTCTCTCACAGCCGCTATTCCCTAGTGGTGGAGGAGCGGGTCCTTTCTCTCACAGCCGCTATTCCCTAGTGGTGGAGGAGCGGGTCCTTTCTCTCACAGTCGCTATTCCCTAGTGGTGGAGGAGCGGGTCCTTCCTCTCACAGCCGCTATTCCCTAGTGGTGGAGGAGCGGGTCCTTCCTCTCACAGCCGCTATTCCCTAGTGGTGGAGGAGCGGGTCCTTCCTCTCACAGCCGCTATTCCCTAGTGGTGGAGGAGCGGGTCCTTCCTCTCACAGCCGCTATTCCCTAGTGGTGGAGGAGCGGGTCCTTCCTCTCACAGCCGCTATTCCCTAGTGGTGGAGGAGAGGGTCCCTTCTCTCACAGCCGCTATTCCCTAGTTGTGGAGGAGAGGGTCCCTTCTCTCACAGCCGCTATTCCCTAGTGGTGGAGGAGAGGGTCCCTTCTCTCACAGCCGCTATTCCCTAGTGGTGGAGGAGCGGGTCCTTCCTCTCACAGCCGCTATTCCCTAGTGGTGGAGGAGCGGGTCCTTTCTCTCACAGCCGCTATTCCCTAGTGGTGGAGGAGCGGGTCCTTCCTCTCACAGCCGCTATTTCCTAGTGGTGGAGGAGCGGGTCCTTCCTCTCACAGTCGCTATTCCCTAGTGGTGGAGGAGCGGGTCCTTCCTCTCACAGTCGCTATTCCCTAGTGGTGGAGGAGCGGGTCCTTTCTCTCAGTCGCTATTCCCTAGTGGTGGAGGAGCGGGTCCTTTCTCTCACAGCCGCTATTCCCTAGTGGTGGAGGAGCGGGTCCTTCCTCTCACAGCCGCTATTCCCTAGTGGTGGAGGAGCCGGTCCTTCCTCCTCACAGCCGCTATTCCCTAGTGGTGGAGGAGCGGGTCCTTCCTCTCACAGCCGCTATTCCCTAGTGGTGGAGGAGCGGGTCCTTTCTCTCACAGCCGCTATTTCCTAGTGGTGGAGGAGCGGGTCCTTTCTCTCACAGTCGTTATTCCCTAGTGGTGGAGGAGCGGGTCCTTCCTCTCACAGCCGCTATTCCCTAGTGGTGGAGGAGCGGGTCCTTCCTCTCAGCTATTCCCTAGTGGTGGAGGAGCGGGTCCTTTCTCTCTCACAGTCGCTATTCCCTAGTGGTGGAGGAGCGGGTCCTTCCTCTCACAGCCGCTATTCCCTAGTGGTGGAGGAGCGGGTCCTTCCTCTCACAGTCGCTATTCCCTAGTGGTGGAGGAGCGGGTCCTTCCTCTCAAAGCCGCTATTCCCTAATGGTGGAGGAGCGGGTCCTTCCTCTCACAGCCGCTATTCCCTAGTGGTGGAGGAGCGGGTCCTTCCTCTCACAGCCGCTATTCCCTAGTGGTGGAGGAGCGGGTCCTTCCTCTCACAGCCGCTATTCCCTAGTGGTGGAGCAGCGGGTCCTTCCTCTCACAGTCGCTATTCCCTAGTGGTGGAGGAGCGGGTCCTTCCTCTCACAGCCGCTATTCCCTAGTGGTGGAGGAGCGGGTCCTTCCTCTCACAGCCGCTATTCCCTAGTGGTGGAGGAGCGGGTCCTTCCTCTCACAGCCGCTATTCCCTAGTGGTGGAGGAGCGGGTCCTTCCTCTCACAGCCTCTATTCCCTAGTGGTGGAGGAGCGGGTCCTTCCTCTCACAGCCGCTATTCCCTAGTGGTGGAGGAGCGGGTCCTTCCTCTCACAGCCGCTATTCCCTAGTGGTGGAGGAGCGGGTCCTTCCTCTCACAGCCGCTATTCCCTAGTGGTGGAGGAGAGGGTCCCTTCTCTCACAGCCGCTATTCCCTAGTTGTGGAGGAGAGGGTCCCTTCTCTCACAGCCGCTATTCCCTAGTGGTGGAGGAGAGGGTCCCTTCTCTCACAGCCGCTATTCCCTAGTGGTGGAGGAGCGGGTCCTTCCTCTCACAGCCGCTATTCCCTAGTGGTGGAGGAGCGGGTCCTTTCTCTCACAGCCGCTATTCCCTAGTGGTGGAGGAGCGGGTCCTTCCTCTCACAGCCGCTATTTCCTAGTGGTGGAGGAGCGGGTCCTTCCTCTCACAGTCGCTATTCCCTAGTGGTGGAGGAGCGGGTCCTTCCTCTCACAGTCGCTATTCCCTAGTGGTGGAGGAGCGGGTCCTTTCTCTCAGTCGCTATTCCCTAGTGGTGGAGGAGCGGGTCCTTTCTCTCACAGCCGCTATTCCCTAGTGGTGGAGGAGCGGGTCCTTCCTCTCACAGCCGCTATTCCCTAGTGGTGGAGGAGCCGGTCCTTCCTCCTCACAGCCGCTATTCCCTAGTGGTGGAGGAGCGGGTCCTTCCTCTCAAAGCCGCTATTCCCTAATGGTGGAGGAGCGGGTCCTTCCTCTCACAGCCGCTATTCCCTAGTGGTGGAGGAGCGGGTCCTTCCTCTCACAGCCGCTATTCCCTAGTGGTGGAGGAGCGGGTCCTTCCTCTCACAGCCGCTATTCCCTAGTGGTGGAGCAGCGGGTCCTTCCTCTCACAGTCGCTATTCCCTAGTGGTGGAGGAGCGGGTCCTTCCTCTCACAGCCGCTATTCCCTAGTGGTGGAGGAGCGGGTCCTTCCTCTCACAGCCGCTATTCCCTAGTGGTGGAGGAGCGGGTCCTTCCTCTCACAGCCGCTATTCCCTAGTGGTGGAGGAGCGGGTCCTTCCTCTCACAGCCTCTATTCCCTAGTGGTGGAGGAGCGGGTCCTTCCTCTCACAGCCGCTATTCCCTAGTGGTGGAGGAGCGGGTCCTTCCTCTCACAGCCGCTATTCCCTAGTGGTGGAGGAGCGGGTCCTTCCTCTCACAGCCGCTATTCCCTAGTGGTGGAGGAGAGGGTCCCTTCTCTCACAGCCGCTATTCCCTAGTTGTGGAGGAGAGGGTCCCTTCTCTCACAGCCGCTATTCCCTAGTGGTGGAGGAGAGGGTCCCTTCTCTCACAGCCGCTATTCCCTAGTGGTGGAGGAGCGGGTCCTTCCTCTCACAGCCGCTATTCCCTAGTGGTGGAGGAGCGGGTCCTTTCTCTCACAGCCGCTATTCCCTAGTGGTGGAGGAGCGGGTCCTTCCTCTCACAGCCGCTATTTCCTAGTGGTGGAGGAGCGGGTCCTTCCTCTCACAGTCGCTATTCCCTAGTGGTGGAGGAGCGGGTCCTTCCTCTCACAGTCGCTATTCCCTAGTGGTGGAGGAGCGGGTCCTTTCTCTCAGTCGCTATTCCCTAGTGGTGGAGGAGCGGGTCCTTTCTCTCACAGCCGCTATTCCCTAGTGGTGGAGGAGCGGGTCCTTCCTCTCACAGCCGCTATTCCCTAGTGGTGGAGGAGCCGGTCCTTCCTCCTCACAGCCGCTATTCCCTAGTGGTGGAGGAGCGGGTCCTTCCTCTCACAGCCGCTATTCCCTAGTGGTGGAGGAGCGGGTCCTTCCTCTCACAGCCGCTATTCCCTAGTGGTGGAGGAGCGGGTCTTTTCTCTCACAGCCGCTATTCTCTAGTGGTGGAGGAGCGGGTCCTTCCTCTCACAGTCGCTATTCCCTAGTGGTGGAGGAGCGGGTCCTTCCTCTCACAGCCGCTATTCCCTAGTGGTGGAGGAGCGGGTCCTTCCTCTCACAGTCGCTATTCCCTAGTGGTGGAGGAGCGGGTCCTTTCTCTCACAGTCGCTATTCCCTAGTGGTGGAGGAGCGGGTCCTTCCTCTCACAGCCGCTATTCCCTAGTGGTGGAGGAGCGGGTCCTTCCTCTCACAGTCGCTATTCCCTAGTGGTGGAGGAGAGGGTCCCTTCTCTCACAGCCGCTATTCCCTAGTGGTGGAGGAGAGGGTCCCTTCTCTCACAGTCGCTATTCCCTAGTGGTGGAGGAGCGGGTCCTTCCTCTCACAGCCGCTATTCCCTAGTGGTGGAGGAGCGGGTCCTTTCTCTCACAGTCGCTATTCCCTAGTGGTGGAGGAGAGGGTCCCTTCTCTCACAGCCGCTATTCCCTAGTGGTGGAGGAGCGGGTCCTTTCTCTCACAGCCGCCATTCCCTAGTGGTGGAGGAGCGGGTCCTTCCTCTCACAGCCGCTATTCCCTAGTGGTGGAGGAGCGGGTCCTTCCTCTCACAGCCGCTATTCCCTAGTGGTGGAGGAGCGGGTCCTTTCTCTCACAGCCGCTATTCCCTAGTGGTGGAGGAGCGGGTCCTTCCTCTCACAGTCTCTATTCCCTAGTGGTGGAGGAGCGGGTCCTTCCTCACAGCCGCTATTCCCTAGTGGTGGAGGAGCGGGTCCTTCCTCTCACAGTCGCTATTCCCTAGTGGTGGAGGAGCGGGTCCTTTCTCTCACAGCCGCTATTCCCTAGTGGTGGAGGAGCGGGTCCTACCTCTCACAGTCGCTATTCCCTAGTGGTGGAGGAGCGGGTCCTTTCTCTCACAGCCGCTATTCCCTAGTGGTGGAGGAGCGGGTCCTTCCTCTCACAGTCGCTATTCCCTAGTAGTGGAGGAGCGGGTCCTTTCTCTCACAGCCGCTATTCCCTAGTGGTGGAGGAGCGGGTCCTTCCTCTCACAGCCGCTATTCCCTAGTGGTGGAGGAGCGGGTCCTTCCTCTCACAGCCGCTATTCCCTAGTGGTGGAGGAGCGGGTCCTTTCTCTCACAGCCGCTATTCCCTAGTGGTGGAGGAGCGGGTCCTTTCTCTCACAGTCGCTATTCCCTAGTGGTGGAGGAGAGGGTCCTTCCTCTCACAGCCGCTATTCCCTAGTGGTGGAGGAGCGGGTCCTTCCTCTCACAGCCGCTATTCCCTAGTGGTGGAGGAGCGGGTCCTTCCTCTCACAGCCGCTATTCCCTAGTGGTGGAGGAGCGGGTCCTTTCTCTCACAGCCGCTATTCCCTAGTGGTGGAGGAGCGGGTCCTTTCTCTCACAGCCGCTATTCCCTAGTGGTGGAGGAGCGGGTCCTTTCTCTCACAGTCGCTATTCCCTAGTGGTGGAGGAGCGGGTCCTTCCTCTCACAGCCGCTATTCCCTAGTGGTGGAGGAGCGGGTCCTTCCTCTCACAGCCGCTATTCCCTAGTGGTGGAGGAGCGGGTCCTTCCTCTCACAGCCGCTATTCCCTAGTGGTGGAGGAGCGGGTCCTTCCTCTCACAGCCGCTATTCCCTAGTGGTGGAGGAGCGGGTCCTTCCTCTCACAGCCGCTATTCCCTAGTGGTGGAGGAGAGGGTCCCTTCTCTCACAGCCGCTATTCCCTAGTTGTGGAGGAGAGGGTCCCTTCTCTCACAGCCGCTATTCCCTAGTGGTGGAGGAGAGGGTCCCTTCTCTCACAGCCGCTATTCCCTAGTGGTGGAGGAGCGGGTCCTTCCTCTCACAGCCGCTATTCCCTAGTGGTGGAGGAGCGGGTCCTTTCTCTCACAGCCGCTATTCCCTAGTGGTGGAGGAGCGGGTCCTTCCTCTCACAGCCGCTATTTCCTAGTGGTGGAGGAGCGGGTCCTTCCTCTCACAGTCGCTATTCCCTAGTGGTGGAGGAGCGGGTCCTTCCTCTCACAGTCGCTATTCCCTAGTGGTGGAGGAGCGGGTCCTTTCTCTCAGTCGCTATTCCCTAGTGGTGGAGGAGCGGGTCCTTTCTCTCACAGCCGCTATTCCCTAGTGGTGGAGGAGCGGGTCCTTCCTCTCACAGCCGCTATTCCCTAGTGGTGGAGGAGCCGGTCCTTCCTCCTCACAGCCGCTATTCCCTAGTGGTGGAGGAGCGGGTCCTTCCTCTCACAGCCGCTATTCCCTAGTGGTGGAGGAGCGGGTCCTTCCTCTCACAGCCGCTATTCCCTAGTGGTGGAGGAGCGGGTCTTTTCTCTCACAGCCGCTATTCTCTAGTGGTGGAGGAGCGGGTCCTTCCTCTCACAGTCGCTATTCCCTAGTGGTGGAGGAGCGGGTCCTTCCTCTCACAGCCGCTATTCCCTAGTGGTGGAGGAGCGGGTCCTTCCTCTCACAGTCGCTATTCCCTAGTGGTGGAGGAGCGGGTCCTTTCTCTCACAGTCGCTATTCCCTAGTGGTGGAGGAGCGGGTCCTTCCTCTCACAGCCGCTATTCCCTAGTGGTGGAGGAGCGGGTCCTTCCTCTCACAGTCGCTATTCCCTAGTGGTGGAGGAGAGGGTCCCTTCTCTCACAGCCGCTATTCCCTAGTGGTGGAGGAGAGGGTCCCTTCTCTCACAGTCGCTATTCCCTAGTGGTGGAGGAGCGGGTCCTTCCTCTCACAGCCGCTATTCCCTAGTGGTGGAGGAGCGGGTCCTTTCTCTCACAGTCGCTATTCCCTAGTGGTGGAGGAGAGGGTCCCTTCTCTCACAGCCGCTATTCCCTAGTGGTGGAGGAGCGGGTCCTTTCTCTCACAGCCGCCATTCCCTAGTGGTGGAGGAGCGGGTCCTTCCTCTCACAGCCGCTATTCCCTAGTGGTGGAGGAGCGGGTCCTTCCTCTCACAGCCGCTATTCCCTAGTGGTGGAGGAGCGGGTCCTTTCTCTCACAGCCGCTATTCCCTAGTGGTGGAGGAGCGGGTCCTTCCTCTCACAGTCTCTATTCCCTAGTGGTGGAGGAGCGGGTCCTTCCTCACAGCCGCTATTCCCTAGTGGTGGAGGAGCGGGTCCTTCCTCTCACAGTCGCTATTCCCTAGTGGTGGAGGAGCGGGTCCTTTCTCTCACAGCCGCTATACCCTAGTGGTGGAGGAGCGGGTCCTACCTCTCACAGTCGCTATTCCCTAGTGGTGGAGGAGCGGGTCCTTTCTCTCACAGCCGCTATTCCCTAGTGGTGGAGGAGCGGGTCCTTCCTCTCACAGTCGCTATTCCCTAGTAGTGGAGGAGCGGGTCCTTTCTCTCACAGCCGCTATTCCCTAGTGGTGGAGGAGCGGGTCCTTCCTCTCACAGCCGCTATTCCCTAGTGGTGGAGGAGCGGGTCCTTCCTCTCACAGCCGCTATTCCCTAGTGGTGGAGGAGCGGGTCCTTTCTCTCACAGCCGCTATTCCCTAGTGGTGGAGGAGCGGGTCCTTTCTCTCACAGTCGCTATTCCCTAGTGGTGGAGGAGAGGGTCCTTCCTCTCACAGCCGCTATTCCCTAGTGGTGGAGGAGCGGGTCCTTCCTCTCACAGCCGCTATTCCCTAGTGGTGGAGGAGCGGGTCCTTCCTCTCACAGCCGCTATTCCCTAGTGGTGGAGGAGCGGGTCCTTTCTCTCACAGCCGCTATTCCCTAGTGGTGGAGGAGCGGGTCCTTTCTCTCACAGCCGCTATTCCCTAGTGGTGGAGGAGCGGGTCCTTTCTCTCACAGTCGCTATTCCCTAGTGGTGGAGGAGCGGGTCCTTCCTCTCACAGCCGCTATTCCCTAGTGGTGGAGGAGCGGGTCCTTCCTCTCACAGCCGCTATTCCCTAGTGGTGGAGGAGCGGGTCCTTCCTCTCACAGCCGCTATTCCCTAGTGGTGGAGGAGCGGGTCCTTTCTCTCACAGTCGCTATTCCCTAGTGGTGGAGGAGAGGGTCCTTCCTCTCACAGCCGCTATTCCCTAGTGGTGGAGGAGCGGGTCCTTTCTCTCACAGCCGCTATTCCCTAGTGGTGGAGGAGCGGGTCCTTTCTCTCACAGTCGCTATTCCCTAGTGGTGGAGGAGCGGGTCCTTTCTCTCACAGCCGCTATTCCCTAGTGGTGGAGGAGCGGGTCCTTTCTCTCACAGCTGCTATTCCCTAGTGGTGGAAGAGCGGGTCCTTCCTCTCACAGCCGCTTTTCCCTAGTGGTGGAGGAGCGGGTCCTTCTCTCACAGCCGCTATTCCCTAGTGGTGGAGGAGCGGGTCCTTCCTCTCACAGCCGCTATTCCCTAGTGGTGGAGGAGCGGGTCCTTTCTCTCACAGCCGCTATTCCCTAGTGGTGGAGGAGCGGGTCCTTTCTCTCACAGCCGCTATTCCCTAGTGGTGGAGGAGTGGGTCCTTCCTCTCACAGCCGCTATTCCCTAGTGGTGGAGGAGCGGGTCCTTCCTCTCACAGTCGCTATTCCCTAGTGGTGGAGGAGCGGGTCCTTCCTCTCACAGCCGCTATTCCCTAGTGATGGAGGAGCGGGTCCTTTCTCTCACAGCCGCTATTCCCTAGTGGTGGAGGAGCGGGTCCTTTCTCTCACAGCCGCTATTCCCTAGTGGTGGAGGAGCGGGTCCTTTCTCTCACAGTCGCTATTCCCTAGTGGTGGAGGAGCGGGTCCTTCCTCTCACAGCCGCTATTCCCTAGTGGTGGAGGAGCGGGTCCTTTCTCTCACAGCCGCTATTCCCTAGTGGTAGAGGAGCGGGTCCTTCCTCTCACAGCCGCTATTCCCTAGTGATAGAGGAGTGGGTCCTTTCTCTCACAGTCGCTATTCCCTAGTGGTGGAGGAGCGGGTCCTTTCTCTCACAGCCGCTATTCCCTAGTGGTGGAGGAGCGGGTCCTTTCTCTCACAGCCGCTATTCCCTAGTGGTGGAGGAGTGGGTCCTTCCTCTCACAGCCGCTATTCCCTAGTGGTGGAGGAGCGGGTCCTTCCTCTCACAGTCGCTATTCCCTAGTGGTGGAGGAGCGGGTCCTTTCTCTCACAGCCGCTATTCCCTAGTGGTGGAGGAGCGGGTCCTTTCTCTCACAGCCGCTATTCACTAGTGGTGGAGGAGCGGGTCCTTTCTCTCACAGCCGCTATTCCCTAGTGGTGGAGGAGCGGGTCCTTTCTCTCACAGTCGCTATTCCCTAGTGGTGGAGGAGCGGGTCCTTTCTCTCACAGCCGCTATTCCCTAGTGGTAGAGGAGCGGGTCCTTCCTCTCACAGCCGCTATTCCCTAGTGGTAGAGGAGCGGGTCCTGTTGTGAATTTGCTTTTTGCTCCCTCTAGTGGTTACTAGTTTTTTGACTCTGGTTTTTCTGTCATTCCTTTTATCCGCACCTGGGTCGTTAGTTAGGGGTGTTGCTATATAAGCTCCCTGGACCTTCAGTTCAATGCCTGGCAACGTAGTTATCAGAGCTAGTCTGCTGTGCTCTTGTCTACTGATCCTGGTTCCAGTTATATCAGCTAAGTCTGCCTTTTGCTTTTTGCTATTTGTTTTGGTTTTGTAATTTTGTCCAGCTTGTTCCAAATCTATATCCTGACCTTTGCTGGAAGCTCTAGGGGGGCTGGTGTTCTCCCCCCGGACCGTTAGACGGTTCGGGGGTTCTTGAATTTCCAGTGTGGATTTTGATAGGGTTTTTGTTGACCATATAAGTTACCTTTCTTTATTCTGCTATCAGTAAGCGGGCCTCTCTGTGCTAAACCTGGTTCATTTCTGTGTTTGTCATTTCCTCTTACCTCACCGTCATTATTTGTGGGGGGCTTCTATCCAGCTTTGGGGTCCCCTTCTCTGGAGGCAAGAAAGGTCTTTGTTTTCCTCTACTAGGGGTAGCTAGATTCTCCGGCTGGCGCGTGTCATCTAGAATCAACGTAGGAATGATCCCCGGCTACTTCTAGTGTTGGCGTTAGGAGTAGATATATGGTCAACCCAGTTACCACTGCCCTATGAGCTGGATTTTTGTATTCTGCAGACTTCCACGTTCCTCTGAGACCCTCGCCATTGGGGTCATAACAGTTTGCCAGGCCAGTATTAAATGTTTAATGCATTGCAGAAGAGGGATTATAAGAAAGAAGATTCTGAGTTTTTTTTTTTTTTCTTCTTCCCCTTTACCTCAGAGTGGCTATGCTTGCTGCAGACATGAATGTCCAGACCTTGATTACAAGTGTGGACCAGCTGGCTACTCGTGTGCAGGGCATACAAGACTATGTTATCAGAAATCCTAGGTCAGAACCTAAAATACCGATTCCTGAACTGTTTTCTGGAGACAGGTTTAAGTTTAGGAATTTCGTGAATAATTGTAAATTGTTTTTGTCCCTGAGACCCTGTTCATCTGGAGATTCTGCTCAGCAAGTAAAAATTGTTATTTCGTTCTTACGGGGCGACCCTCAGGATTGGGCTTTTTCGCTGGCGCCAGGAGATCCGGCATTGGCTGATCTTGATGCGTTTTTTCTGGCGCTCGGTTTACTTTATGAGGAACCCAATCTTGAGATTCAGGCAGAAAAGGCCTTGCTGGCTATGTCTCAGGGGCAGGACGAGGCTGAAGTGTATTGCCAAAAATTTCGGAAATGGTCCGTGCTGACACATTGGAACGAGTGTGCACTGGCCGCTAATTTTAGAAATGGCCTTTCTGAAGCCATTAAGAATGTTATGGTGGGTTTTCCCATTCCCACAGGTCTGAATGATACTATGGCACTGGCTATTCAAATTGACCGGCGGTTGCGGGAGCGCAAAACCGCAAATTCCCTCATGGTGTTGTCTGAACAGACACCTGATTTAATGCAATGTGATAGAATCCTGACTAGAAATGAGCGGAAAATTCATAGACGCCGGAATGGCTTGTGCTACTACTGTGGTGATTCTACACATGTTATCTCAGCATGCTCTAAACGTATAGCTAAGGTTGTTAGTCCTGTCACCGTTGGTAATTTGCAACCTAAATTTATTCTGTCTGTAACTTTGATTTGCTCACTGTCATCTTATCCTGTCATGGCGTTTGTAGATTCAGGTGCTGCCCTGAGTCTCATGGATCTCTCATTTGCTAAGCGCTGTGGTTTTACTCTTGAACCATTAGAAAATCCTATTCCTCTTAGGGGTATTGATGCTACACCATTGGCAGCAAATAAACCGCAGTATTGGACACAGGTTACCATGTGCATGACTCCTGAACACCGCGAGGTGATACGTTTCCTGGTTTTACATAAAATGCATGATTTGGTTGTTTTAGGGCTGCCATGGTTACAGACCCATAATCCAGTCCTGGACTGGAAGGCTATGTCAGTCTCAAGTTGGGGCTGTCGTGGTATTCATGGGGATTCCCTGCCTGTGTCTATTGCTTCTTCTACGCCTTCGGAAGTTCCGGAGTATTTGTCTGATTATCAGGATGTCTTCAGTGAGTCTGAGTCCAGTGCACTGCCTCCTCATAGGGACTGTGACTGTGCTATAGATTTGATCCCAGGCAGTAAATTTCCTAAGGGAAGACTGTTTAATCTGTCGGTACCTGAACATACCGCTATGCGTTCATATATCAAGGAGTCTCTGGAGAAAGGACATATTCGTCCGTCTTCTTCCCCTCTTGGTGCGGGATTCTTTTTTGTGGCAAAAAAGGACGGATCTTTGAGACCTTGTATTGATTATCGGCTTTTAAATAAGATCACTGTCAAATTTCAGTATCCTTTACCGCTGTTGTCTGACTTGTTTGCCCGGATTAAGGGTGCCAAGTGGTTCACCAAGATAGACCTTCGTGGTGCGTACAACCTTGTGCGCATTAAGCAAGGTGATGAATGGAAAACCGCATTCAATACGCCCGAAGGTCATTTTGAGTACTTGGTGATGCCTTTTGGGCTCTCCAATGCGCCTTCAGTTTTTCAGTCCTTTATGCATGACATTTTCCGGAAGTATCTGGATAAATTTTTGATTGTTTATCTGGATGATATTTTGGTTTTTTCTGATAATTGGGATTCGCATGTGGAGCAGGTCAGGTTGGTCTTTAAAATTTTGCGTGAAAATTCTTTGTTTGTCAAGGGCTCAAAGTGTCTCTTTGGTGTACAGAAGGTTCCCTTTTTGGGGTTCATTTTTTCCCCTTCTGCTGTGGAGATGGACCCAGTCAAGGTCCGAGCTATTCTTGATTGGACTCAGCCCTCGTCAGTTAAGAGTCTTCAGAAGTTCTTGGGCTTCGCTAACTTCTACCGTCGTTTTATCGCTAATTTTTCTAGCATTGTGAAACCTTTGACGGATATGACCAAGAAGGGCTCTGATGTAGCTAACTGGGCTCCTGCTGCCGTGGAGGCTTTCCAGGAGTTGAAACGCCGGTTTACTTCGGCGCCTGTTTTGTGCCAGCCTGACGTCTCACTTCCCTTTCAGGTTGAGGTGGATGCTTCGGAGATTGGGGCAGGGGCCGTTTTGTCGCAGAGAGGCCCTGGTTGCTCTGTTATGAAACCTTGTGCCTTTTTCTCTAGGAAGTTTTCGCCTGCCGAGCGAAATTATGATGTGGGCAATCGGGAGTTGTTGGCCATGAAATGGGCATTTGAGGAGTGGCGTCATTGGCTCGAGGGTGCTAAGCATCGTGTGGTGGTCTTGACTGATCACAAAAATCTGATGTATCTCGAGTCTGCTAAACGCCTTAATCCGAGACAGGCCCACTGGTCATTGTTTTTCTCCCGCTTTGATTTTGTGGTCTCGTATTTACCAGGTTCAAAGAATGTGAAGGCCGATGCTCTTTCTAGGAGCTTTGTGCCTGATGCTCCTGGAGTCGCTGATCCTGTTGGTATTCTTAAAGATGGAGTTATCTTGTCAGCTATTTCTCCGGATCTGCGACGTGTGTTGCAGAGATTTCAGGCTGATAGGCCTGAGTCTTGTCCACCTGACAGACTGTTTGTCCCGGATAAGTGGACCAGCAGAGTCATTTCCGAGGTTCATTCCTCGGTGTTGGCAGGTCACCCGGGAATTTTTGGCACCAGAGATCTGGTGGCCAGGTCCTTTTGGTGGCCTTCCTTGTCTAGGGATGTGCGGTCATTTGTGCAGTCCTGTGGGACTTGTGCTCGAGCTAAGCCTTGCTGTTCTCGTGCCAGCGGTTTGCTCTTGCCCTTGCCTGTCCCGAAGAGACCTTGGACACATATCTCCATGGATTTCATTTCTGATCTTCCGCTATCTCAGGGCATGTCCGTTATCTGGGTGATATGTGATCGCTTCTCCAAGATGGTCCATTTGGTTCCTTTGCCTAAGCTGCCTTCCTCTTCCGATCTGGTTCCTGTGTTTTTCCAGAACGTGGTTCGTTTGCACGGCATCCCTGAGAATATTGTGTCAGACAGAGGATCCCAGTTCGTTTCCAGGTTCTGGCGATCCTTTTGTAGTAGGATGGGCATTGATTTGTCGTTTTCGTCTGCTTTCCATCCTCAGACTAATGGTCAGACGGAGCGAACCAATCAGACCTTGGAGGCTTATTTGAGGTGTTTTGTCTCTGCTGATCAGGACGATTGGGTGACATTCTTGCCGTTGGCTGAGTTTGCCCTTAATAATCGGGCTAGTTCCGCCACCTTGGTTTCGCCTTTTTTCTGCAACTCTGGTTTCCATCCTCGCTTTTCTTCGGGTCATGTGGAGCCTTCTGACTGTCCTGGGGTGGATTCTGTGGTGGATAGGTTGCAGCAGATCTGGAATCATGTGGTGGACAACTTGAAGTTGTCACAGGAGAAGGCTCAGCGCTTTGCCAACCGCCGCCGCGGTGTGGGTCCCCGACTACGCGTTGGGGATTTGGTATGGCTTTCTTCCCGCTTTGTTCCTATGAAGGTCTCCTCTCCCAAATTTAAACCTCGTTTTATTGGGCCTTACAAGATATTGGAAATCCTTAATCCTGTATCTTTTCGTCTGGATCTTCCTGTGTCGTTTGCTATTCACAATGTATTTCATAGGTCCTTGTTGCGGCGGTACATTGTGCCTGTAGTTCCTTCTGCTGAGCCTCCTGCTCCGGTGTTGGTTGAGGGCGAGTTGGAGTACGTGGTGGAGAAGATCTTGGATTCTCGCCTCTCCAGGCGGAGGCTTCAGTACCTGGTCAAGTGGAAGGGCTATGGTCAGGAGGATAATTCCTGGGTGGTCGCCTCTGATGTTCATGCGGCCGATTTAGTTCGTGCCTTTCATGCCGCTCATCCTGATCGCCCTGGTGGTCGTGGTGAGGGTTCGGTGACCCCTCACTAAGGGGGGGGTACTGTTGTGAATTTGCTTTTTGCTCCCTCTAGTGGTTACTAGTTTTTTGACTCTGGTTTTTCTGTCATTCCTTTTATCCGCACCTGGGTCGTTAGTTAGGGGTGTTGCTATATAAGCTCCCTGGACCTTCAGTTCAATGCCTGGCAACGTAGTTATCAGAGCTAGTCTGCTGTGCTCTTGTCTACTGATCCTGGTTCCAGTTATATCAGCTAAGTCTGCCTTTTGCTTTTTGCTATTTGTTTTGGTTTTGTATTTTTGACCAGCTTGTTCCAAATCTATATCCTGACCTTTGCTGGAAGCTCTAGGGGGGCTGGTGTTCTCCCCCCGGACCGTTAGACGGTTCGGGGGTTCTTGAATTTCCAGTGTGGATTTTGATAGGGTTTTTGTTGACCATATAAGTTACCTTTCTTTATTCTGCTATCAGTAAGCGGGCCTCTCTGTGCTAAACCTGGTTCATTTCTGTGTTTGTCATTTCCTCTTACCTCACCGTCATTATTTGTGGGGGGCTTCTATCCAGCTTTGGGGTCCCCTTCTCTGGAGGCAAGAAAGGTCTTTGTTTTCCTCTACTAGGGGTAGCTAGATTCTCCGGCTGGCGCGTGTCATCTAGAATCAACGTAGGAATGATCCCCGGCTACTTCTAGTGTTGGCGTTAGGAGTAGATATATGGTCAACCCAGTTACCACTGCCCTATGAGCTGGATTTTTGTATTCTGCAGACTTCCACGTTCCTCTGAGACCCTGGCCATTGGGGTCATAACAGGGTCCTTTCTCTCACAGCCGCTATTCCCTAGTGGTGGAGGAGCGGGTCCTTTCTCTCACAGCCGCTATTCCCTAGTGGTGGAGGAGCGGGTCCTTTCTCTCACAGCCGCTATTCCCTAGTGGTGGAGGAGCGGGTCCTTTCTCTCACAGCCGCTATTCCCTAGTGGTGGAGGAGCGGGTCCTTTCTCTCACAGCCGCTATTCCCTAGTGGTGGAGGAGCGGATCCTTCCTCTCACAGCCGCTATTCCCTAGTGGTGGAGGAGCGGGCCCTTCCTCTCACAGCCGCTATTCCCTAGTGGGGGAGGAGCGGGTCCTTCCTCTCACAGCCGCTATTCCCTAGTGGTGGAGGAGCGGGTCCTTCCTCTCACAGCCGCTATTCCCTAGTGGTGGAGGAGCAGGTCCTTTCTCTCACAGCCGCTATTCCCTAGTGGTGGAGGAGCGGGTCCTTTCTCTCACAGCCGCTATTCCCTAGTGGTGGAGGAGCGGGTCCTTTCTCTCACAGTCGCTATTCCCTAGTGGTGGAGGAGCGGGTCCTACCTCTCACAGCCGCTATTCCCTAGTGGTGGAGGAGCGGGTCCTTTCTCTCACAGCCGCTATTCCCTAGTGGTGGAGGAGCGGGTCCTTTCTCTCACAGCCGCTATTCCCTAGTGGTGGAGGAGCGGGTCCTTCCTCTCACAGCCGCTATTCCCTAGTGGTGGAGGAGCGGGTCCTTTCTCTCACAGTCGCTATTCCCTAGCGGTGGAGGAGTGGGTCCTTCCTCTCACAGCCGCTATTCCCTAGTGGTAGAGGAGCGGGTCCTTCCTCTCACAGCCGCTATTCCCTAGTGGTGGAGGAGCGGGTCCTTCCTCTCACAGCCGCTATTCCCTAGTGGTGGAGGAGCGGGTCCTTTCTCTCACAGCCGCTATTCCCTAGTGGTGGAGGAGCGGGTCCTTCCTCTCACAGCCACTATTCCCTAGTGGTGGAGGAGCGGGTCCTTCCTCTCACAGCCGCTATTCCCTAGTGGTGGAGGAGCGGGTCCTTCCTCTCACAGTCGCTATTCCCTAGTGGTGGAGGAGCGGGTCCTTTCTCTCACAGCCGCTATTCCCTAGTGGTGGAGGAGCGGGTCCTTTCTCTCACAGTCGCTATTCCCTAGTGGTGGAGGAGCGGGTCCTTCCTCTCACAGCCTCTATTCCCTAGTGGTGGAGGAGCGGGTGCTTTCTCTCACAGCCTCTATTCCCTAGTGGTGGAGGAGCGGGTCCTTCCTCTCAGTCGCTATTCCCTAGTGGTGGAGGAGCGGGTCCTTTCTCTCACAGTCGCTATTCCCTAGTGGTGGAGGAGTGGGTCCTTTCTCTCACAGCCTCTATTCCCTAGTGGTGGAGGAGTGGGTCCTTCCTCTCACAGCCGCTATTCCCTAGTGGTGGAGGAGCGGGTCCTTTCTCTCACAGCCGCTATTCCCTAGTGGTGGAGGAGCGGGTCCTCTCACAGCCGCTATTCCCTAGTGGTGGAGGAGCGGGTCCTTCCTCTCACAGCCGCTATTCCCTAGTGGTGGAGGAGCGGGTCCTTTCTCTCACAGCCGCTATTCCCTAGTGGTGGAGGAGCGGGTCCTTCCTCTCACAGCCGCTATTCCCTAGTGGTGGAGGAGCGGGTCCTTCCTCTCACAGCCGTTATTCCCTAGTGGTGGAGGAGCGGGTCCTTTCTCTCACAGCCGCTATTCCCTAGTGGTGGAGGAGCGGGTCCTTCCTCTCACAGCCGCTATTCCCTAGTGGTGGAGGAGCGGGTCCTTCCTCTCACAGCCGCTATTCCCTAGTGGTGGAGGAGCGGGTCCTTCCTCTCACAGTCGCTATTCCCTAGTGGTGGAGGAGCGGGTCCTTCCTCTCACAGCCTCTATTCCCTAGTGGTGGAGGAGCGGGTCCTTTCTCTCACAGCCGCTATTCCCTAGTGGTGGAGGAGCGGGTCCTTTCTCTCACAGCCTCTATTCCCTAGTGGTGGAGGAGCGGGTCCTTCCTCTCAGTCGCTATTCCCTAGTGGTGGAGGAGCGGGTCCTTTCTCTCACAGTCGCTATTCCCTAGTGGTGGAGGAGTGGGTCCTTTCTCTCACAGCCTCTATTCCCTAGTGGTGGAGGAGTGGGTCCTTCCTCTCACAGCCGCTATTCCCTAGTGGTGGAGGAGCGGGTCCTTCCTCTCACAGCCGCTATTCCCTAGTGGTGGAGGAGTGGGTCCTTTCTCTCACAGCCTCTATTCCCTAGTGGTGGAGGAGCGGGTCCTTCCTCTCACAGCCGCTATTCCCTAGTGGTGGAGGAGCGGGTCCTTCCTCTCACAGCCGCTATTCCCTAGTGGTGGAGGAGCGGGTCCTTCCTCTCACAGTCGCTATTCCCTAGTGGTGGAGGAGCGGGTCCTTTCTCTCACAGTCGCTATTCCCTAGTGGTGGAGGAGCGGGTCCTTTCTCTCACAGCCTCTATTCCCTAGTGGTGGAGGAGCGGGTCCTTCCTCTCAGTCGCTATTCCCTAGTGGTGGAGGAGCGGGTCCTTCCTCTCACAGCCGCTATTCCCTAGTGGTGGAAGAGCGGGTCCTTTCTCTCACAGTCGCTATTCCCTAGTGGTGGAGGAGCGGGTCCTTCCTCTCACAGTCGCTATTCCCTAGTGGTGGAGGAGCGGGTCCTTTCTCTCACAGTCGCTATTCCCTAGTGGTGGAGGAGTGGGTCCTTTCTCTCACAGCCTCTATTCCCTAGTGGTGGAGGAGCGGGTCCTTCCTCTCACAGCCGCTATTCCCTAGTGGTGGAGGAGCGGGTCCTTCCTCTCACAGCCGCTATTCCCTAGTGGTGGAGGAGTGGGTCCTTCCTCTCACAGCCGCTATTCCCTAGTGGTGGAGGAGCGGGTCCTTTCTCTCACAGTCGCTATTCCCTAGTGGTGGAGGAGTGGGTCCTTTCTCTCACAGCCTCTATTCCCTAGTGGTGGAGGAGCGGGTCCTTCCTCTCACAGCTCTATTCCCTAGTGGTGGAGGAGCGGGTCCTTCCTCTCACAGCCGCTATTCCCTAGTGGTGGAGGAGCGGGTCCTTTCTCTCACAGTCGCTATTCCCTAGTGGTGGAGGAGCGGGTCCTTTCTCTCACAGTCGCTATTCCCTAGTGGTGGAGGAGTGGGTCCTTCCTCTCACAGCCGCTATTCCCTAGTGGTGGAGGAGCGGGTCCTTTCTCTCACAGCCGCTATTCCCTAGTGGTGGAGGAGTGGGTCCTTCCTCTCACAGCCGCTATTCCCTAGTGGTGGAGGAGCGGGTCCTTTCTCTCACAGTCGCTATTCCCTAGTGGTGGAGGAGCGGGTCCTTCCTCTCACAGCCGCTATTCCCTAGTGGTGGAGGAGCGGGTCCTTCCTCTCACAGCCGCTATTTCCTAGTGGTGGAGGAGCGGGTCCTTTCTCTCACAGTCGCTATTCCCTAGTGGTGGAGAAGTGGGTCCTTTCTCTCACAGCCTCTATTCCCTAGTGGTGGAGGAGCGGGTCCTTCCTCTCACAGCCGCTATTCCCTAGTGGTGGAGGAGTGGGTCCTTTCTCTCACAGCCTCTATTCCCTAGTGGTGGAGGAGCGGGTCCTTCCTCTCACAGCCGCTATTCCCTAGTGGTGGAGGAGCGGGTCCTTCCTCTCACAGCCGCTATTCCCTAGTGGTGGAGGAGCGGGTCCTTTCTCTCACAGTCGCTATTCCCTAGTTTTGGAGGAGTGGGTCCTGTTGTGAATTTGGATTCTGGGCTCCCCCGGTGGCTACTGGTGGAATTGAACTTGTGACATCATCTTCCCTGTTCACCTGTTCTGATTAGATCTGGGTGTCGCTATATAACCTGGCTTCTCTGTTAGATGCTTGCCGGTCAACAATGTTATCAGAAGCCTCTCTGTGCTTGTTCCTGCTCCCAGACATCTACTAGATAAGTTGGACATTCGTCCATGTTTTGTTTTTGTATTTTGGTTCCAGTTCACAGCTGCAGTTTCGTTACTGTGTCTGGAAAGCTCTTGTTGATCAGGAATTGCCACTCTGGTATTATGAGTTAATGCCAGAGTCCTAAAGTAATTTCTGGATGTGTTTTGTTAGGGTTTTCTACTGACCATGAAAGTATGCTTTCTGTCTTCTGCTATCTAGAAAGCGGACCTCAAATTTGCTAAAACTATTTTCCTGCTGCGTTTGTTGTTTCATCTCATATCACCGCCAATATATGTGGCGGGCTTCTGTCTCCTTTTGGGCATTTCTCTAGAGGTGAGTCAGGTCTTATATTTCCCTCTGCTAGCATTATTTAGTTCTCCGGCCGGCGCTGGGCATATAGGGATAAAAAGTAGGACATGCTACCTGGCTACTTCTAGATGATGCGGTAGGTTTAGTTCATGGTCAGTACAGTTACATCTTCCAAGAGCTTGTTCCTATAGAGGCTTATGCTAGTTCTCTGGCCATGGAGATCATGACAGTTTGACCGGCCCACTAAAGGGTTAAAATCCTTGGCTGAGAAAGGAGAGAAATAAGAAGTCTGCTGAGAGTTTTTTTTTTTTTTTTTTTTTCCTCTGTGCTCTTAATTGGATCACTTGCCAGTCTGTCTATTCTGCAGTCTTTCTTTTTTTTCTCTCTCCTTATAATCTTTGAATGGCTTTGTGTTCACCTGTTAATAATGGATCTTCAGAGTGTAACTGCAGGTTTGAATAATCTCACCACGAAAGTACAAAATTTGCAAGATTTTATTATTCATGCTCCGGTATCTGAGCCGAGAATTCCTTTGCCGGAATTCTTCTCAGGGAATAGATCTAGCTTTCAGAATTTTAGAAATAATTGTAAGCTATTTTTGTCCCTGAAATCTCGTTCTGCTGGAGACTCTGCACAGCAGGTTGGGATTGTGATTTCCTTGCTCCGCGGCGACCCTCAAGACTGGGCTTTTGCATTGGCACCAGGGGATCCTGCGTTGCGCAATGTGGATGCGTTTTTTTTGGCCTTGGGCTTGCTGTATGAGGAACCTCATTTGGAACTTCAGGCAGAAAAAACTTTGATGTCCCTATCGCAGGGGCAAGATGAAGCTGAAATTTACTGCCAAAGATTCCGTAAATGGTCTGTGCTTACTCAGTGGAATGAGTGTGCCTTGGCGGCTACTTTCAGAGAGGGTCTCTCTGATGCCATTAAGGATGTTATGGTGGGGTTCCCTGTGCCTGCGGGTCTGAATGAGTCCATGACAATGGCCATTCAGATCGATAGGCGTCTGCGGGAGCGCAAACCTGTGCACCATCTGGCGGTGTCCACTGAGAAGACGCCAGAAAGCATGCAGTGTGATAGAATTCTGTCCAGAAGCGAGCGGCAGAATTTTAGACGGAAAAATGGGTTGTGTTTCTATTGTGGGGATTCTACTCATGTTATATCAGCGTGCTCTAAGCGTACTAAAAAGCTTGATAAATCCGTTTCCATTGGCACTTTACAGTCTAAATTTATTTTGTCTGTGACCCTGATTTGCTCTTTGTCATCTATTACTACTGACGCCTATATCGACTCTGGCGCCGCTTTGAGTCTTATGGATTGGTCCTTTGCCAATCGTTGTGGGTATGATTTAGAGCCTTTGGAAACTCTTATTCCTCTGAAGGGGATTGACTCCACCCCATTGGCTAATAATAAACCACAATACTGGACACAAGTGACTATGTGTATTAATCCGGATCACCAGGAGACTATTCGTTTTCTAGTGCTGTATAATCTACATGAGGATTTGGTGCTGGGATTGCCATGGCTGCAGTCTCACAACCCAGTCCTTGACTGGAGAGCTATGTCTGTGTTGAGCTGGGGATGTAAGGGGACTCATGGGGACGTACCTTTGGTGTCCATTTCATCATCTATTCCCTCTGAAATCCCTGAGTTCCTGTCTGATTATCGTGACGTCTTTGAAGAACCCAAGCTGGGTTCACTACCTCCGCACCGTGAGTGCGATTGTGCTATAGATTTAATTCCGGGTAGTAAATACCCAAAGGGTCGTTTATTTAATCTGTCTGTGCCTGAACATACTGCCATGCGAGAATATATAAAGGAGTCCTTGGAAAAGGGACATATTCGTCCATCGTCATCTCCCTTAGGAGCCGGTTTTTTCTTTGTGTCAAAAAAAGACGGCTCTTTGAGACCATGTATTGATTATCGGCTTTTGAATAAAATCACGGTTAAATATCAATACCCATTGCCGTTGCTGACTGATTTGTTTGCTCGCATAAAGGGGGCCAAGTGGTTCTCTAAGATTGATCTCCGTGGGGCGTATAATTTGGTGCGGATTAGGCAGGGGGATGAGTGGAAAACCGCATTTAATACGCCCGAGGGCCACTTTGAGTATTTGGTGATGCCTTTTGGTCTTTCTAATGCCCCTTCAGTCTTCCAGTCCTTTATGCATGATATTTTCCGCGATTTTTTGGATAAATTTATGATAGTGTATCTGGATGATATTCTGATTTTTTCGGATGACTGGGACTCTCATGTCCGGCAAGTTAAGAGGGTTTTTCAGGTTTTGCGGTCTAATTCTCTGTGTGTCAAGGGTTCTAAGTGCGTTTTTGGGGTTCAGAGAATTTCCTTTTTGGGATATATTTTTTCTCCCTCTTCCATTGAGATGGATCCTGTCAAGGTTCAAGCTATTTGTGATTGGACGCAGCCCTCTTCTCTTAAAAGTCTTCAGAAATTTTTGGGCTTTGCCAACTTTTATCGTCGATTTATTTCTGGTTTTTCGGATGTCGTTAAGCCATTGACCGATTTGACTAGACAGGGTGCTGATGTTGCTAACTGGTCCCCTGATGCTGTGGAGGCCTTTCAGGAGCTTAAGCGCCGTTTTTCTTCTGCCCCTGTGTTGCGTCAGCCTGATGTGACTCTTCCTTTTCAGGTTGAGGTCGACGCTTCTGAGATCGGAGCTGGGGCAGTGTTGTCGCAGAAAGGTTCTGACTGCGCCGTGATGAGGCCTTGTGCCTTCTTTTCCCGTAAATTTTCGCCCGCTGAGCGGAATTATGATGTTGGGAATCGGGAGCTTTTGGCCATGAAGTGGGCGTTTGAGGAGTGGCGCCATTGGCTCGAGGGGGCCAGACATGAGGTGGTGGTATTGACTGACCACAAAAATTTGATTTATCTTGAGACCGCCAGGCGCCTGAATCCTAGACAGGCGCGCTGGTCATTATTTTTTTCTCGGTTTAATTTTGTGGTATCGTACCTACCAGGTTCTAAGAATGTTAAGGCGGATGCCCTTTCTAGGAGTTTTGAGCCTGATTTTCCTGGCAACTCTGACCCCACAGGTATTCTTAAGGAGGGAGTTATCTTGTCAGCTGTTTCTCCAGACCTGCGGCGGGCCTTGCAGGAGTTTCAGGCGGATAGACCGGATCGTTGTCCGCCTGATAGGCTGTTTGTTCCTGATGATTGGACCAGTAAAGTCATCTCTGAGGTGCATTCTTCTGCGTTGGCAGGTCATCCTGGAATTTTTGGTACCAGGGATTTGGTGGCAAGATCCTTCTGGTGGCCTTCCCTGTCACGAGATGTGCGAGGCTTTGTGCAGTCTTGTGACGTTTGTGCTCGGGCCAAGCCTTGTTGTTCTCGGGCTAGTGGATTATTGTTGCCCTTGCCTATTCCTAAGAGGCCTTGGACACACATCTCGATGGATTTTATTTCAGATCTGCCTGTTTCTCAGAAGATGTCTGTCATCTGGGTGGTGTGTGACCGTTTTTCTAAGATGGTTCATTTGGTTCCCCTGCCCAAATTGCCTTCTTCTTCCGAGTTGGTGCCCCTGTTTTTTCAAAATGTTGTTCGTTTGCATGGTATTCCTGAGAATATCGTTTCTGACAGAGGAACCCAATTTGTGTCTAGATTTTGGCGGGCATTTTGTGCTAGGATGGGCATAGATTTGTCTTTTTCGTCTGCTTTTCACCCTCAGACTAATGGCCAGACCGAGCGGACTAATCAGACCCTGGAGACATATCTGAGGTGTTTTGTGTCTGCTGACCAGGATGATTGGGTTGCTTTTTTGCCATTGGCGGAGTTCGCCCTCAATAATCGGGCCAGCTCTGCCACCTTGGTTTCCCCGTTTTTCTGTAATTCGGGGTTCCATCCTCGATTTTCCTCCGGTCAGATGGAATCCTCGGATTGTCCTGGAGTGGATGCGGTGGTGGAGAGATTGCATCATATCTGGGGGCAGGTGATGGACAATTTAAAGTTGTCCCAGGAGAAGACTCAGCTTTTTGCCAACCGTCACCGTCGTGTTGGTCCTCGGCTTTGTGTTGGAGATTTGGTGTGGTTGTCTTCTCGTTTTGTCCCTATGAGGGTCTCATCTCCTAAGTTTAAGCCTCGGTTCATCGGTCCGTATAAAATTTTGGAGATTCTTAACCCTGTTTCCTTCCGTTTGGACCTCCCTGCATCCTTTTCTATTCATAACGTTTTTCATCGGTCGTTATTGCGCAGGTATGAGGCACCGGTTGTGCCTTCCGTTGAGCCTCCTGCTCCGGTGTTGGTTGAGGGTGAGTTGGAGTACGTTGTGGAAAAAATCCTAGACTCCCGTGTTTCCAGACGGAGACTCCAGTATCTGGTCAAGTGGAAGGGATACGGCCAGGAGGATAATTCTTGGGTCACTGCATCTGATGTTCATGCCTCTGATCTGGTTCGTGCCTTTCATAGGGCCCATCCTGATCGCCCTGGTGGTTCTGGTGAGGGTTCGGTGCCCCCTCCTTGAGGGGGGGGTACTGTTGTGAATTTGGATTCTGGGCTCCCCCGGTGGCTACTGGTGGAATTGAACTTGTGACATCATCTTCCCTGTTCACCTGTTCTGATTAGATCTGGGTGTCGCTATATAACCTGGCTTCTCTGTTAGATGCTTGCCGGTCAACAATGTTATCAGAAGCCTCTCTGTGCTTGTTCCTGCTCCCAGACATCTACTAGATAAGTTGGACATTCGTCCATGTTTTGTTTTTGTATTTTGGTTCCAGTTCACAGCTGCAGTTTCGTTACTGTGTCTGGAAAGCTCTTGTTGATCAGGAATTGCCACTCTGGTATTATGAGTTAATGCCAGAGTCCTAAAGTAATTTCTGGATGTGTTTTGTTAGGGTTTTCTACTGACCATGAAAGTATGCTTTCTGTCTTCTGCTATCTAGAAAGCGGACCTCAAATTTGCTAAAACTATTTTCCTGCTGCGTTTGTTGTTTCATCTCATATCACCGCCAATATATGTGGGGGGCTTCTGTCTCCTTTTGGGCATTTCTCTAGAGGTGAGTCAGGTCTTATATTTCCCTCTGCTAGCATTATTTAGTTCTCCGGCCGGCGCTGGGCATATAGGGATAAAAAGTAGGACATGCTACCTGGCTACTTCTAGATGATGCGGTAGGTTTAGTTCATGGTCAGTACAGTTACATCTTCCAAGAGCTTGTTCCTATAGAGGCTTATGCTAGTTCTCTGGCCATGGAGATCATGACAGGGTCCTTTCTCTCACAGCCTCTATTCCCTAGTGGTGGAGGAGCGGGTCCTTCCTCTCACAGCCGCTATTCCCTAGTGGTGGAGGAGCGGGTCCTTCCTCTCACAGCCGCTATTGCCTAGTGGTGGAGGAGCGGGTCCTTCCTCTCACAGTCGCTATTCCCTAGTGGTGGAGGAGCGGGTCCTTTCTCTCACAGTCGCTATTCCCTAGTGGTGGAGGAGTGGGTCCTTTCTCTCACAGCCTCTATTCCCTAGTGGTGGAGGAGCGGGTCCTTCCTCTCACAGCCGCTATTCCCTAGTGGTGGAGGAGCGGGTCCTTCCTCTCACAGTCGCTATTCCCTAGTGGTGGAGGAGCGGGTCCTTTCTCTCACAGTCGCTATTCCCTAGTGGTGGAGGAGTGGGTCCTTTCTCTCACAGCCTCTATTCCCTAGTGGTGGAGGAGCGGGTCCTTCCTCTCACAGCCGCTATTCCCTAGTGGTGGAGGAGCGGGTCCTTCCTCTCACAGCCTCTATTCCCTAGTGGTGGAGGAGCGGGTCCTTCCTCTCACAGCCGCTATTCCCTAGTGGTGGAGGAGCGGGTCCTTTCTCTCACAGCCGCTATTCCGTAGTGGTGGAGGAGCGGGTCCTTCCTCTCACAGCCGCTATTCCCTAGTGGTGGAGGAGCGGGTCCTTCCTCTCACAGCCGCTATTCCTTAGTGGTGGAGGAGCGGGTCCTTCCTCTCACAGCCGCTATTCCCTAGTGGTGGAGGAGCGGGTCCTTTCTCTCACAGCCGCTATTCCCTAGTGGTGGAGGAGCGGGTCCTTTCTCTCACAGCCGCTATTCCCTAGTGGTGGAGGAGCGGGTCCTTCCTCTCAGCCGCTATTCCCTAGTGGTGGAGGAGCGGGTCCTTTCTCCTCACAGCCGCTATTCCCTAGTGGTGGAGGAGTGGGTCCTTTCTCTCACAGTCTATTCCCTAGTGGTGGAGGAGCGGGTCCTTCCTCTCACAGCCGCTATTCCCTAGTGGTGGAGGAGCGGGTCCTTTCTCTCACAGCCGCTATTCCCTAGTGGTGGAGGAGCGGGTCCTTTCTCTCACAGTCGCTATTCCCTAGTGGTGGAGGAGCGGGTCCTTCCTCTCACAGCCGCTATTCCCTAGTGGTGGAGGAGCGGGTCCTTCCTCTCACAGCCGCTATTCCCTAGTGGTGGAGGAGCGGGTCCTTCCTCTCACAGCCACTATTCCCTAGTGGTGGAGGAGCGGGTCCTTCCTCTCACAGTCGCTATTCCCTAGTGGTGGAGGAGAGGGTCCTTTCTCTCACAGTCGCTATTCCCTAGTGGTGGAGGAGCGGGTCCTTCCTCTCTCACAGCCGCTATTCCCTAGTGGTGGAGGAGCGGGTCCTTCCTCTCACAGTCGCTATTCCCTAGTGGTAGAGGAGCGGGTCCTTTCTCTCACAGTCGCTATTCCCTAGTGGTGGAGGAGCGGGTCCTTCCTCTCACAGTCGCTATTCCCTAGTGGTGGAGGAGCGGGTCCTTTCTCTCACAGTCGCTATTCCCTAGTGGTGGAGGAGTGGGTCCTTTCTCTCACAGCCTCTATTCCCTAGTGGTGGAGGAGCGGGTCCTTCCTCTCACAGCCGCTATTCCCTAGTGGTGGAGGAGCGGGTCCTTCCTCTCACAGCCGCTATTCCCTAGTGGTGGAGGAGTGGGTCCTTCCTCTCACAGCCGCTATTCCCTAGTGGTGGAGGAGCGGGTCCTTTCTCTCACAGTCGCTATTCCCTAGTGGTGGAGGAGTGGGTCCTTTCTCTCACAGCCTCTATTCCCTAGTGGTGGAGGAGCGGGTCCTTCCTCTCACAGCTCTATTCCCTAGTGGTGGAGGAGCGGGTCCTTCCTCTCACAGCCGCTATTCCCTAGTGGTGGAGGAGCGGGTCCTTTCTCTCACAGTCGCTATTCCCTAGTGGTGGAGGAGCGGGTCCTTTCTCTCACAGTCGCTATTCCCTAGTGGTGGAGGGGCGGGTCCTTCCTCTCACAGCCGCTATTCCCTAGTGGTGGAGGAGCGGGTCCTTTCTCTCACAGTCGCTATTCCCTAGTGGTGGAGGAGCGGGTCCTTCCTCTCACAGCCGCTATTCCCTAGTGGTGGAGGAGCGGGTCCTTCCTCTCACAGCCGCTATTTCCTAGTGGTGGAGGAGCGGGTCCTTTCTCTCACAGTCGCTATTCCCTAGTGGTGGAGAAGTGGGTCCTTTCTCTCACAGCCTCTATTCCCTAGTGGTGGAGGAGCGGGTCCTTCCTCTCACAGCCGCTATTCCCTAGTGGTGGAGGAGTGGGTCCTTTCTCTCACAGCCTCTATTCCCTAGTTGTGGAGGAGCGGGTCCTTCCTCTCACAGCCGCTATTCCCTAGTGGTGGAGAAGCGGGTCCTTCCTCTCACAGCCGCTATTTCCTAGTGGTGGAGGAGCGGGTCCTTTCTCTCACAGTCGCTATTCCCTAGTGGTGGAGAAGTGGGTCCTTTCTCTCACAGCCTCTATTCCCTAGTGGTGGAGGAGTGGGTCCTTCCTCTCACAGCCGCTATTCCCTAGTGGTGGAGGAGTGGGTCCTTTCTCTCACAGCCTCTATTCCCTAGTTGTGGAGGAGCGGGTCCTTCCTCTCACAGCCGCTATTCCCTAGTGGTGGAGGAGCGGGTCCTTCCTCTCACAGCCGCTATTCCCTAGTGGTGGAGGAGCGGGTCCTTTCTCTCACAGTCGCTATTCCCTAGTGGTGGAGGAGTGGGTCCTTTCTCTCACAGCCTCTATTCCCTAGTGGTGGAGGAGCGGGTCCTTCCTCTCACAGCCGCTATTCCCTAGTGGTGGAGGAGCGGGTCCTTCCTCTCACAGCCGCTATTTCCTAGTGGTGGAGGAGCGGGTCCTTCCTCTCACAGTCGCTATTCCCTAGTGGTGGAGGAGCGGGTCCTTTCTCTCACAGTCGCTATTCCCTAGTGGTGGAGGAGTGGGTCCTTTCTCTCACAGCCTCTATTCCCTAGTGGTGGAGGAGCGGGTCCTTCCTCTCACAGCCGCTATTCCCTAGTGGTGGAGGAGCGGGTCCTTCCTCTCACAGCCTCTATTCCCTAGTGGTGGAGGAGCGGGTCCTTCCTCTCACAGCCGCTATTCCCTAGTGGTGGAGGAGTGGGTCCTTCCTCTCACAGCCGCTATTCCCTAGTGGTGGAGGAGCGGGTCCTTTCTCTCACAGCCGCTATTCCCTAGTGGTGGAGGACCGGGTCCTTTCTCTCACAGCCGCTATTCCCTAGTCGTGGAGGAGCGGGTCCTTCCTCTCAGCCGCTATTCCCTAGTGGTGGAGGAGCGGGTCCTTTCTCCTCACAGCCGCTATTCCCTAGTGGTGGAGGAGTGGGTCCTTTCTCTCACAGTCTATTCCCTAGTGGTGGAGGAGCGGGTCCTTCCTCTCACAGCCGCTATTCCCTAGTGGTGGAGGAGCGGGTCCTTTCTCTCACAGCCGCTATTCCCTAGTGGTGGAGGAGCGGGTCCTTTCTCTCACAGTCGCTATTCCCTAGTGGTGGAGGAGCGGGTCCTTCCTCTCACAGCCGCTATTCCCTAGTGGTGGAGGAGCGGGTCCTTCCTCTCACAGCCGCTATTCCCTAGTGGTGGAGGAGCGGGTCCTTCCTCTCACAGCCGCTATTCCCTAGTGGTGGAGGAGCGGGTCCTTCCTCTCACAGTCGCTATTCCCTAGTGGTGGAGGAGAGGGTCCTTTCTCTCACAGTCGCTATTCCCTAGTGGTGGAGGAGCGGGTCCTTCCTCTCTCACAGCCGCTATTCCCTAGTGGTGGAGGAGCGGGTCCTTCCTCTCACAGTCGCTATTCCCTAGTGGTAGAGGAGCGGGTCCTTCCTCTCACAGCCGCTATTCCCTAGTGGTGGAGGAGCGGGTCCTTTCTCTCACAGTCGCTATTCCCTAGTGGTGGAGGAGCGGGTCCTTTCTCTCACAGCCGCTATTCCCTAGTGGTGGAGGAGAGGGTCCTTTCTCTCACAGTCGCTATTCCCTAGTGGTGGAGGAGCGGGTCCTTTCTCTCACAGCCGCTATTCCCTAGTGGTGGAGGAGCGGGTCCTTTCTCTCACAGCCGCTATTCCCTAGTGGTGGAGGAGCGGGTCCTTCCTCTCACAGTCGCTATTCCCTAGTGGTGGAGGAGCGGGTCCTTCCTCACAGTCGCTATTCCCTAGTGGTGGAGGAGCGGGTCCTTCCTCTCACAGCCGCTATTCCCTAGTGGTGGAGGAGCGGGTCCTTCCTCTCACAGCCGCTATTCCCTAGTGGTGGAGGAGCGGGTCCTTTCTCTCACAGCCGCTATTCCCTAGTGGTGGAGGAGAGGGTCCTTTCTCTCACAGTCGCTATTCCCTAGTGGTGGAGGAGCGGGTCCTGCCTCTCACAGCCGCTATTCCCTAGTGGTGGAGGAGCGGGTCCTTCCTCTCTCACAGCCGCTATTCCCTAGTGGTGGAGGAGCGGGTCCTTCCTCTCACAGTCGCTATTCCCTAGTGGTGGAGGAGCGGGTCCTTTCTCTCACAGCCGCTATTCCCTAGTGGTGGAGGAGCGGGTCCTTCCTCTCTCACAGCCGCTATTCCCTAGTGGTGGAGGAGCGGGTCCTTCCTCTCACAGCCGCTATTCCCTAGTGGTGGAGGAGCGGGTCCTTCCTCTCACAGCCGCTATTCCCTAGTGGTGGAGGAGCGGGTCCTTTCTCTCACAGCCGCTATTCCCTAGTGGTGGAGGAGCGGGTCCTTCCTCTCACAGTCGCTATTCCCTAGTGGTGGAGGAGCGGGTCCTTTCTCTCACAGCCGCTATTCCCTAGTGGTGGAGGAGCGGGTCCTTCCTCTCACAGCTCTATTCCCTAGTGGTGGAGGAGCGGGTCCTTCCTCTCACAGCCGCTATTCCCTAGTGGTGGAGGAGCGGGTCCTTTCTCTCACAGTCGCTATTCCCTAGTGGTGGAGGAGCGGGTCCTTTCTCTCACAGTCGCTATTCCCTAGTGGTGGAGGGGCGGGTCCTTCCTCTCACAGCCGCTATTCCCTAGTGGTGGAGGAGCGGGTCCTTCCTCTCACAGCCGCTATTCCCTAGTGGTGGAGGAGCGGGTCCTTCCTCTCACAGCCGCTATTCCCTAGTGGTGGAGGAGCGGGTCCTTCCTCTCACAGCCGCTATTCCCTAGTGGTGGAGGAGCGGGTCCTTCCTCTCACAGCCGCTATTCCCTAGTGGTGGAGGAGCGGGTCCTTCCTCTCACAGCCGCTATTCCCTAGTGGTGGAGGAGCGGGTCCTTCCTCTCACAGCCGCTATTCCCTAGTGGTGGAGGAGCGGGTCCTTCCTCTCACAGCCTCTATTCCCTAGTGGTGGAGGAGCGGGTCCTTCCTCTCACAGCCGCTATTCCCTAGTGGTGGAGGAGCGGGTCCTTCCTCTCACAGCCGCTATTCCCTAGTGGTGGAGGAGCGGGTCCTTCCTCTCACAGCCGCTATTCCCTAGTGGTGGAGGAGCGGGTCCTTCCTCTCACAGCCGCTATTCCCTAGTGGTGGAGGAGCGGGTTCTTCCTCTCACAGTCGCTATTCCCTAGTGGTGGAGGAGCGGGTCCTTTCTCTCACAGCCGCTATTCCCTAGTGGTGGAGGAGCGGGTCCTTCCTCTCAGTCGCTATTCCCTAGTGGTGGAGGAGCGGGTCCTTCCTCTCACAGCCTCTATTCCCTAGTGGTGGAGGAGCGGGTCCTTTCTCTCACAGCCGCTATTCCCTAGTGGTGGAGGAGCGGGTCCTCTCACAGCCGCTATTCCCTAGTGGTGGAGGAGCGGGTCCTTTCTCTCACAGCCGCTATTCCCTAGTGGTGGAGGAGCGGGTCCTTTCTCTCTCACAGCCGCTATTCCCTAGTGGTGGAGGAGCGGGTCCTCTCACAGCCGCTATTCCCTAGTGGTGGAGGAGCGGGTCCTTCCTCTCACAGCCGCTATTCCCTAGTGGTGGAGGAGCTGGTCCTTCCTCTCACAGCCGCTATTTCCTAGTGGTGGAGGAGCGGGTCCTTTCTCTCACAGTCGCTATTCCCTAGTGGTGGAGAAGTGGGTCCTTTCTCTCACAGCCTCTATTCCCTAGTGGTGGAGGAGCGGGTCCTTCCTCTCACAGCCGCTATTCCCTAGTGGTGGAGGAGTGGGTCCTTTCTCTCACAGCCTCTATTCCCTAGTTGTGGAGGAGCGGGTCCTTCCTCTCACAGCCGCTATTCCCTAGTGGTGGAGGAGCGGGTCCTTCCTCTCACAGCCGCTATTCCCTAGTGGTGGAGGAGCGGGTCCTTTCTCTCACAGTCGCTATTCCCTAGTGGTGGAGGAGTGGGTCCTTTCTCTCACAGCCTCTATTCCCTAGTGGTGGAGGAGCGGGTCCTTCCTCTCACAGCCGCTATTCCCTAGTGGTGGAGGAGCGGGTCCTTCCTCTCACAGCCGCTATTTCCTAGTGGTGGAGGAGCGGGTCCTTCCTCTCACAGTCGCTATTCCCTAGTGGTGGAGGAGCGGGTCCTTTCTCTCACAGTCGCTATTCCCTAGTGGTGGAGGAGTGGGTCCTTTCTCTCACAGCCTCTATTCCCTAGTGGTGGAGGAGCGGGTCCTTCCTCTCACAGCCGCTATTCCCTAGTGGTGGAGGAGCGGGTCCTTCCTCTCACAGCCTCTATTCCCTAGTGGTGGAGGAGCGGGTCCTTCCTCTCACAGCCGCTATTCCCTAGTGGTGGAGGAGTGGGTCCTTCTTCTCACAGCCGCTATTCCCTAGTGGTGGAGGAGCGGGTCCTTTCTCTCACAGCCGCTATTCCCTAGTGGTGGAGGAGCGGGTCCTTTCTCTCACAGCCGCTATTCCCTAGTGGTGGAGGAGCGGGTCCTTCCTCTCAGCCGCTATTCCCTAGTGGTGGAGGAGCGGGTCCTTTCTCCTCACAGCCGCTATTCCCTAGTGGTGGAGGAGTGGGTCCTTTCTCTCACAGTCTATTCCCTAGTGGTGGAGGAGCGGGTCCTTCCTCTCACAGCCGCTATTCCCTAGTGGTGGAGGAGCGGGTCCTTTCTCTCACAGCCGCTATTCCCTAGTGGTGGAGGAGCGGGTCCTTTCTCTCACAGTCGCTATTCCCTAGTGGTGGAGGAGCGGGTCCTTCCTCTCACAGCCGCTATTCCCTAGTGGTGGAGGAGCGGGTCCTTCCTCTCACAGCCGCTATTCCCTAGTGGTGGAGGAGCGGGTCCTTCCTCTCACAGCCGCTATTCCCTAGTGGTGGAGGAGCGGGTCCTTCCTCTCACAGTCGCTATTCCCTAGTGGTGGAGGAGAGGGTCCTTTCTCTCACAGTCGCTATTCCCTAGTGGTGGAGGAGCGGGTCCTTCCTCTCTCACAGCCGCTATTCCCTAGTGGTGGAGGAGCGGGTCCTTCCTCTCACAGTCGCTATTCCCTAGTGGTAGAGGAGCGGGTCCTTTCTCTCACAGTCGCTATTCCCTAGTGGTGGAGGAGCGGGTCCTTTCTCTCACAGCCGCTATTCCCTAGTGGTGGAGGAGAGGGTCCTTTCTCTCACAGTCGCTATTCCCTAGTGGTGGAGGAGCGGGTCCTTTCTCTCACAGCCGCTATTCCCTAGTGGTGGAGGAGCGGGTCCTTTCTCTCACAGCCGCTATTCCCTAGTGGTGGAGGAGCGGGTCCTTCCTCTCACAGTCGCTATTCCCTAGTGGTGGAGGAGCGGGTCCTTCCTCACAGTCGCTATTCCCTAGTGGTGGAGGAGCGGGTCCTTTCTCTCACAGCCGCCATTCCCTAGTGGTGGAGGAGAGGGTCCTTTCTCTCACAGTCGCTATTCCCTAGTGGTGGAGGAGCGGGTCCTTCCTCTCACAGCCGCTATTCCCTAGTGGTGGAGGAGCGGGTCCTTTCTCTCACAGCCGCTATTCCCTAGTGGTGGAGGAGCGGGTCCTGCCTCTCACAGCCGCTATTCCCTAGTGGTGGAGGAGCGGGTCCTTCCTCTCTCACAGCCGCTATTCCCTAGTGGTGGAGGAGCGGGTCCTTCCTCTCACAGTCGCTATTCCCTAGTGGTGGAGGAGCGGGTCCTTTCTCTCACAGCCGCTATTCCCTAGTGGTGGAGGAGCGGGTCCTTCCTCTCTCACAGCCGCTATTCCCTAGTGGTGGAGGAGCGGGTCCTTTCTCTCACAGCCGCTATTCCCTAGTGGTGGAGGAGCGGGTCCTTCCTCTCACAGTCGCTATTCCCTAGTGGTGGAGGAGCGGGTCCTTTCTCTCACAGCCGCTATTCCCTAGTGGTGGAGGAGCGGGTCCTTCCTCTCACAGCTCTATTCCCTAGTGGTGGAGGAGCGGGTCCTTCCTCTCACAGCCGCTATTCCCTAGTGGTGGAGGAGCGGGTCCTTTCTCTCACAGTCGCTATTCCCTAGTGGTGGAGGAGCGGGTCCTTTCTCTCACAGTCGCTATTCCCTAGTGGTGGAGGGGCGGGTCCTTCCTCTCACAGCCGCTATTCCCTAGTGGTGGAGGAGCGGGTCCTTCCTCTCACAGCCGCTATTCCCTAGTGGTGGAGGAGCGGGTCCTTCCTCTCACAGCCGCTATTCCCTAGTGGTGGAGGAGCGGGTCCTTCCTCTCACAGCCGCTATTCCCTAGTGGTGGAGGAGCGGGTCCTTCCTCTCACAGCCGCTATTCCCTAGTGGTGGAGGAGCGGGTCCTTCCTCTCACAGCCGCTATTCCCTAGTGGTGGAGGAGCGGGTCCTTCCTCTCACAGCCGCTATTCCCTAGTGGTGGAGGAGCGGGTCCTTCCTCTCACAGCCGCTATTCCCTAGTGGTGGAGGAGCGGGTCCTTCCTCTCACAGCCGCTATTCCCTAGTGGTGGAGGAGCGGGTCCTTCCTCTCACAGCCGCTATTCCCTAGTGGTGGAGGAGGGGGTTCTTCCTCTCACAGTCGCTATTCCCTAGTGGTGGAGGAGCGGGTCCTTTCTCTCACAGCCGCTATTCCCTAGTGGTGGAGGAGCGGGTCCTTCCTCTCACAGCCGCTATTCCCTAGTGGTGGAGGAGCGGGTCCTTCCTCTCACAGTCGCTATTCCCTAGTGGTGGAGGAGCGGGTCCTTTCTCTCACAGCCGCTATTCCCTAGTGGTGGAGGAGCGGGTCCTCTCACAGCCGCTATTCCCTAGTGGTGGAGGAGCGGGTCCTTCCTCTCACAGCCGCTATTCCCTAGTGGTGGAGGAACGGGTCCTTTCTCTCACAGTCGCTATTCCCTAGTGGTGGAGGAGCGGGTCCTTTCTCTCACAGCCGCTATTCCCTAGTGGTGGAGGAGCGGGTCCTTTCTCTCACAGCCGCTATTCCCTAGTGGTGGAGGAGCGGGTCCTTCCTCTCACAGCCGTTATTCCCTAGTGGTGGAGGAGCGGGTCCTTTCTCTCACAGCCGCTATTCCCTAGTGGTGGAGGAGCGGGTCCTTCCTCTCACAGCCGCTATTCCCTAGTGGTGGAGGAGCGGGTCCTTTCTCTCACAGCCGCTATTCCCTAGTGGTGGAGGAGCGGGTCCTTCCTCTCACAGCCGTTATTCCCTAGTGGTGGAGGAGCGGGTCCTTTCTCTCACAGCCGCTATTCCCTAGTGGTGGAGGAGCGGGTCCTTCCTCTCACAGCCGCTATTCCCTAGTGGTGGAGGAGCGGGTCCTTTCTCTCACAGTCGCTATTCCCTAGTGGTGGAGGAGCGGGTCCTTCCTCTCACAGCCGTTATTCCCTAGTGGTGGAGGAGCGGGTCCTTCCTCTCACAGCCGCTATTCCCTAGTGGTGGAGGAGCGGGTCCTTCCTCTCACAGCCTCTATTCCCTAGTGGTGGAGGAGCGGGTCCTTTCTCTCACAGTCGCTATTCCCTAGTGGTGGAGGAGCGGGTCCTTTCTCTCACAGCCGCTATTCCCTAGTGGTGGAGGAGCGGGTCCTTCCTCTCACAGCCGTTATTCCCTAGTGGTGGAGGAGCGGGTCCTTTCTCTCACAGCCGCTATTCCCTAGTGGTGGAGGAGCGGGTCCTTCCTCTCACAGCCGCTATTCCCTAGTGGTGGAGGAGCGGGTCCTTCCTCTCACAGCCGCTATTCCCTAGTGGTGGAGGAGCGGGTCCTTCCTCTCACAGTCGCTATTCCCTAGTGGTGGAGGAGCGGGTCCTTTCTCTCACAGTCGCTATTCCCTAGTGGTGGAGGAGTGGGTCCTTTCTCTCACAGCCTCTATTCCCTAGTGGTGGAGGAGCGGGTCCTTCCTCTCACAGCCGCTATTCCCTAGTGGTGGAGGAGCGGGTCCTTCCTCTCACAGCCTCTATTCCCTAGTGGTGGAGGAGCGGGTCCTTCCTCTCACAGCCGCTATTCCCTAGTGGTGGAGGAGCGGGTCCTTCCTCTCACAGCCGCTATTCCCTAGTGGTGGAGGAGCGGGTCCTTTCTCTCACAGTCGCTATTCCCTAGTGGTGGAGGAGTGGGTCCTTTCTCTCACAGCCTCTATTCCCTAGTGGTGGAGGAGCGGGTCCTTTCTCTCACAGTCGCTATTCCCTAGTGGTGGAGGAGCGGGTCCTTTCTCTCACAGTCGCTATTCCCTAGTGGTGGAGGAGTGGGTCCTTTCTCTCACAGCCGCTATTCCCTAGTGGTGGAGGAGCGGGTCCTTTCTCTCACAGCCTCTATTCCCTAGTGGTGGAGGAGCGGGTCCTTTCTCTCACAGTCGCTATTCCCTAGTGGTGGAGGAGTGGGTCCTTTCTCTCACAGCCGCTATTCCCTAGTGGTGGAGGAGCGGGTCCTTTCTCTCACAGTCGCTATTCCCTAGTGGTGGAGGAGCGGGTCCTTTCTCTCACAGTCGCTATTCCCTAGTGGTGGAGGAGCGGGTCCTTTCTCTCACAGCCGCTATTCCCTAGTGGTGGAGGAGCGGGTGCTTCCTCTCACAGCCGCTATTCCCTAGTGGTGGAGGAGCGGGTCCTTCCTCTCTCAGCCGCTATTTCCTAGTGGTGGAGGAGCGGGTCCTTCCTCTCACAGTCGCTATTCCCTAGTGGTGGATGAGCGGGTCCTTTCTCTCACAGTCGCTATTCCCTAGTGGTGGAGGAGTGGGTCCTTTCTCTCACAGCCTCTATTCCCTAGTGGTGGAGGAGCGGGTCCTTCCTCTCACAGCCGCTATTCCCTAGTGGTGGAGGAGCGGGTCCTTCCTCTCACAGCTTCTATTCCCTAGTGGTGGAGGAGCGGGTCCTTCCTCTCACAGTCGCTATTCCCTAGTGGTGGAGGAGCGGGTCCTTCCTCTCTCAGCCGCTATTTCCTAGTGGTGGAGGAGCGGGTCCTTCCTCTCACAGTCGCTATTCCCTAGTGGTGGATGAGCGGGTCCTTTCTCTCACAGTCGCTATTCCCTAGTGGTGGAGGAGTGGGTCCTTTCTCTCACAGCCGCTATTCCCTAGTGGTGGAGGAGTGGGTCCTTCCTCTCACAGTCGCTATTCCCTAGTGGTGGAGGAGAGGGTCCTTTCTCTCACAGCCGCTATTCCCTAGTGGTGGAGGAGCGGGTCCTTTCTCTCACAGCCGCTATTCCCTAGTGGTGGAGCAGCGGGTCCTTTCTCCTCACAGCCGCTATTCCCTAGTGGTGGAGGAGCGGGTCCTTTCTCTCACAGTCTATTCCCTAGTGGTGGAGGAGCGAGTCCTTCCTCTCACAGCCGCTATTCCCTAGTGGTGGAGGAGCGGGTCCTTTCTCTCACAGCCGCTATTCCCTAGTGGTGGAGGAGCGGGTCCTTTCTCTCACAGTCGCTATTCCCTAGTGGTGGAGGAGCGGGTCCTTCCTCTCACAGCCGCTATTCCCTAGTGGTGGAGGAGCGGGTCCTTCCTCTCACAGCCGCTATTTCCTAGTGGTGGGGGAGCGGGTCCTTTCTCTCACAGTCGCTATTCCCTAGTGGTGGAGAAGTGGGTCCTTTCTCTCACAGCCTCTATTCCCTAGTGGTGGAGGAGCGGGTCCTTCCTCTCACAGCCGCTATTCCCTAGTGGTGGAGGAGTGGGTCCTTTCTCTCACAGCCTCTATTCCCTAGTGGTGGAGGAGCGGGTCCTTCCTCTCACAGCCGCTATTCCCTACTGGTGGAGGAGCGGGTCCTTCCTCTCACAGCCGCTATTCCCTAGTGGTGGAAGAGCGGGTCCTTTCTCTCACAGTCGCTATTCCCTAGTGGTGGAGGAGTGGGTCCTTTCTCTCACAGCCTCTATTCCCTAGTGGTGGAGGAGCGGGTCCTTCCTCTCACAGCCGCTATTCCCTAGTGGTGGAGGAGCGGGTCCTTCCTCTCACAGCCGCTATTTCCTAGTGGTGGAGGAGCGGGTCCTTCCTCTCACAGTCGCTATTCCCTAGTGGTGGAGGAGCGGGTCCTTTCTCTCACAGTCGCTATTCCCTAGTGGTGGAGGAGTGGGTCCTTTCTCTCACAGCCTCTATTCCCTAGTGGTGGAGGAGCGGGTCCTTCCTCTCACAGCCGCTATTCCCTAGTGGTGGAGGAGCGGGTCCTTCCTCTCACAGCCTCTATTCCCTAGTGGTGGAGGAGCGGGTCCTTCCTCTCACAGCCGCTATTCCCTAGTGGTGGAGGAGTGGGTCCTTCCTCTCACAGCCGCTATTCCCTAGTGGTGGAGGAGCGGGTCCTTTCTCTCACAGCCGCTATTCCCTAGTGGTGGAGGAGCGGGTCCTTTCTCTCACAGCCGCTATTCCCTAGTGGTGGAGGAGCGGGTCCTTCCTCTCAGCCGCTATTCCCTAGTGGTGGAGGAGCGGGTCCTTTCTCCTCACAGCCGCTATTCCCTAGTGGTGGAGGAGTGGGTCCTTTCTCTCACAGTCTATTCCCTAGTGGTGGAGGAGCGGGTCCTTTCTCTCACAGCCGCTATTCCCTAGTGGTGGAGGAGCGGGTCCTTCCTCTCACAGCCGCTATTCCCTAGTGGTGGAGGAGCGGGTCCTTTCTCTCACAGCCGCTATTCCCTAGTGGTGGAGGAGCGGGTCCTTTCTCTCACAGTCGCTATTCCCTAGTGGTGGAGGAGCGGGTCCTTCCTCTCACAGCCGCTATTCCCTAGTGGTGGAGGAGCGGGTCCTTCCTCTCACAGCCGCTATTCCCTAGTGGTGGAGGAGCGGGTCCTTCCTCTCACAGCCGCTATTCCCTAGTGGTGGAGGAGCGGGTCCTTCCTCTCACAGTCGCTATTCCCTAGTGGTGGAGGAGAGGGTCCTTTCTCTCACAGTCGCTATTCCCTAGTGGTGGAGGAGCGGGTCCTTCCTCTCTCACAGCCGCTATTCCCTAGTGGTGGAGGAGCGGGTCCTTCCTCTCACAGTCGCTATTCCCTAGTGGTGGAGGAGCGGGTCCTTTCTCTCATAGTCGCTATTCCCTAGTGGTGGAGGAGCGGGTCCTTTCTCTCACAGCCGCTATTCCCTAGTGGTGGAGGAGAGGGTCCTTTCTCTCACAGTCGCTATTCCCTAGTGGTGGAGGAGCGGGTCCTTTCTCTTACAGCCGCTATTCCCTAGTGGTGGAGGAGCGGGTCCTTCCTCTCACAGTCGCTATTCCCTAGTGGTGGAGGAGCGGGTCCTTCCTCACAGTCGCTATTCCCTAGTGGTGGAGGAGCGGGTCCTTTCTCTCACAGCCGCTATTCCCTAGTGGTGGAGGAGCGGGTCCTTTCTCTCACAGTCGCTATTCCCTAGTGGTGGAGGAGCGGGTCCTGCCTCTCACAGCCGCTATTCCCTAGTGGTGGAGGAGCGGGTCCTTCCTCTCTCACAGCCGCTATTCCCTAGTGGTGGAGGAGCGGGTCCTTCCTCTCACAGCCGCTATTCCCTAGTGGTGGAGGAGCGGGTCCTTCCTCTCACAGTCGCTATTCCCTAGTGGTGGAGGAGCGGGTCCTTTCTCTCACAGCCGCTATTCCCTAGTGGTGGAGGAGCGGGTCCTTCCTCTCTCACAGCCGCTATTCCCTAGTGGTGGAGGAGCGGGTCCTGCCTCTCACAGCCGCTATTCCCTAGTGGTGGAGGAGAGGGTCCCTTCTCTCACAGTCGCTATTCCCTAGTGGTGGAGGAGCGGGTCCTTCCTCTCACAGCCGCTATTCCCTAGTGGTGGAGGAGCGGGTCCTTCCTCTCACAGCCTCTATTCCCTAGTGGTGGAGGAGCGGGTCCTTTCTCTCACAGCCGCTATTCCCTAGTGGTGGAGGAGCGGGTCCTTCCTCTCACAGCTGCTATTCCCTAGTGGTGGAGGAGCGGGTCCTTTCTCTCACAGCCGCTATTCCCTAGTGGTGGAGGAGCGGGTCCTTTCTCTCACAGCCGCTATTCCCTAGTGGTGGAGGAGCGGGTCCTTCCTCTCACAGCTCTATTCCCTAGTGGTGGAGGAGCGGGTCCTTCCTCTCACAGCCGCTATTCCCTAGTGGTGGAGGAGCGGGTCCTTTCTCTCACAGTCGCTATTCCCTAGTGGTGGAGGAGCGGGTCCTTTCTCTCACAGTCGCTATTCCCTAGTGGTGGAGGGGCGGGTCCTTCCTCTCACAGCCGCTATTCCCTAGTGGTGGAGGAGCGGGTCCTTCCTCTCACAGCCGCTATTCCCTAGTGGTGGAGGAGCGGGTCCTTCCTCTCACAGCCGCTATTCCCTAGTGGTGGAGGAGCGGGTCCTTCCTCTCACAGCCGCTATTCCCTAGTGGTGGAGGAGCGGGTCCTTCCTCTCACAGCCGCTATTCCCTAGTGGTGGAGGAGCGGGTCCTTCCTCTCACAGCCGCTATTCCCTAGTGGTGGAGGAGCGGGTCCTTCCTCTCACAGCCGCTATTCCCTAGTGGTGGAGGAGCGGGTCCTTCCTCTCACAGCCGCTATTCCCTAGTGGTGGAGGAGCGGGTCCTTCCTCTCACAGCCGCTATTCCCTAGTGGTGGAGGAGCGGGTCCTTCCTCTCACAGCCGTTATTCCCTAGTGGTGGAGGAGCGGGTCCTTCCTCTCACAGCCGCTATTCCCTAGTGGTGGAGGAGCGGGTCCTTCCTCTCACAGCCGCTATTCCCTAGTGGTGGAGGAGCGGGTCCTTCCTCTCACAGCCGCTATTCCCTAGTGGTGGAGGAGCGGGTCCTTCCTCTCACAGCCGCTATTCCCTAGTGGTGGAGGAGCGGGTCCTTCCTCTCACAGCCGCTATTCCCTAGTGGTGTAGCCGCTATTCCCTAGTGGTGGAGGAGCGGGTCCTTCCTCTCACAGTCGCTATTCCCTAGTGGTGGAGGAGCGGGTTCTTCCTCTCACAGTCGCTATTCCCTAGTGGTGGAGGAGCGGGTCCTTTCTCTCACAGTCGCTATTCCCTAGTGGTGGAGGAGCGGGTCCTTCCTCTCACAGCCGCTATTCCCTAGTGGTGGAGGAGCGGGTCCTTCCTCTCACAGCCGCTATTCCCTAGTGGTGGAGGAGCGGGTCCTTCCTCTCACAGTCGCTATTCCCTAGTGGTGGAGGAGCGGGTCCTTTCTCTCACAGCCGCTATTCCCTAGTGGTGGAGGAGCGGGTCCTTTCTCTCACAGCCGCTATTCCCTAGTGGTGGAGGAGCGGGTCCTTTCTCTCACAGCCGCTATTCCCTAGTGGTGGAGGAGCGGGTCCTTCCTCTCACAGTCGCTATTCCCTAGTGGTGGAGGAGCGGGTCCTTCCTCACAGTCGCTATTCCCTAGTGGTGGAGGAGCGGGTCCTTTCTCTCACAGCCGCTATTCCCTAGTGGTGGAGGAGAGGGTCCTTTCTCTCACAGCCGCTATTCCCTAGTGGTGGAGGAGCGGGTCCTTCCTCTCACAGCCGCTATTCCCTAGTGGTGGAGGAGCGGGTCCTTCCTCTCACAGCCGCTATTCCCTAGTGGTGGAGGAGCGGGTCCTTCCTCTCACAGTCGCTATTCCCTAGTGGTGGAGGAGCGGGTCCTTTCTCTCACAGTCGCTATTCCCTAGTGGTGGAGGAGCGGGTCCTTCCTCTCACAGCCTCTATTCCCTAGTGGTGGAGGAGCGGGTCCTTTCTCTCACAGCCGCTATTCCCTAGTGGTGGAGGAGCGGGTCCTTTCTCTCACAACCTCTATTCCCTAGTGGTGGAGGAGCGGGTCCTTCCTCTCAGTCGCTATTCCCTAGTGGTGGAGGAGCGGGTCCTTTCTCTCACAGTCGCTATTCCCTAGTGGTGGAGGAGTGGGTCCTTTCTCTCACAGCCTCTATTCCCTAGTGGTGGAGGAGTGGGTCCTTCCTCTCACAGCCGCTATTCCCTAGTGGTGGAGGAGCGGGTCCTTCCTCTCACAGCCGCTATTCCCTAGTGGTGGAGGAGTGGGTCCTTTCTCTCACAGCCTCTATTCCCTAGTGGTGGAGGAGCGGGTCCTTCCTCTCACAGCCGCTATTCCCTAGTGGTGGAGGAGCGGGTCCTTCCTCTCACAGCCGCTATTCCCTAGTGGTGGAGGAGCGGGTCCTTCCTCTCACAGTCGCTATTCCCTAGTGGTGGAGGAGCGGGTCCTTTCTCTCACAGTCGCTATTCCCTAGTGGTGGAGGAGCGGGTCCTTTCTCTCACAGCCTCTATTCCCTAGTGGTGGAGGAGCGGGTCCTTCCTCTCAGTCGCTATTCCCTAGTGGTGGAGGAGCGGGTCCTTCCTCTCACAGCCGCTATTCCCTAGTGGTGGAAGAGCGGGTCCTTTCTCTCACAGTCGCTATTCCCTAGTGGTGGAGGAGCGGGTCCTTCCTCTCACAGTCGCTATTCCCTAGTGGTGGAGGAGCGGGTCCTTTCTCTCACAGTCGCTATTCCCTAGTGGTGGAGGAGTGGGTCCTTTCTCTCACAGCCTCTATTCCCTAGTGGTGGAGGAGCGGGTCCTTCCTCTCACAGCCGCTATTCCCTAGTGGTGGAGGAGCGGGTCCTTCCTCTCACAGCCGCTATTCCCTAGTGGTGGAGGAGTGGGTCCTTCCTCTCACAGCCGCTATTCCCTAGTGGTGGAGGAGCGGGTCCTTTCTCTCACAGTCGCTATTCCCTAGTGGTGGAGGAGTGGGTCCTTTCTCTCACAGCCTCTATTCCCTAGTGGTGGAGGAGCGGGTCCTTCCTCTCACAGCTCTATTCCCTAGTGGTGGAGGAGCGGGTCCTTCCTCTCACAGCCGCTATTCCCTAGTGGTGGAGGAGCGGGTCCTTTCTCTCACAGTCGCTATTCCCTAGTGGTGGAGGGGCGGGTCCTTCCTCTCACAGCCGCTATTCCCTAGTGGTGGAGGAGCGGGTCCTTTCTCTCACAGTCGCTATTCCCTAGTGGTGGAGGAGCGGGTCCTTCCTCTCACAGCCGCTATTCCCTAGTGGTGGAGGAGCGGGTCCTTCCTCTCACAGCCGCTATTTCCTAGTGGTGGAGGAGCGGGTCCTTTCTCTCACAGTCGCTATTCCCTAGTGGTGGAGAAGTGGGTCCTTTCTCTCACAGCCTCTATTCCCTAGTGGTGGAGGAGCGGGTCCTTCCTCTCACAGCCGCTATTCCCTAGTGGTGGAGGAGTGGGTCCTTTCTCTCACAGCCTCTATTCCCTAGTGGTGGAGGAGCGGGTCCTTCCTCTCACAGCCGCTATTCCCTAGTGGTGGAGGAGCGGGTCCTTCCTCTCACAGCCGCTATTCCCTAGTGGTGGAGGAGCGGGTCCTTTCTCTCACAGTCGCTATTCCCTAGTTTTGGAGGAGTGGGTCCTTTCTCTCACAGCCTCTATTCCCTAGTGGTGGAGGAGCGGGTCCTTCCTCTCACAGCCGCTATTCCCTAGTGGTGGAGGAGCGGGTCCTTCCTCTCACAGCCGCTATTGCCTAGTGGTGGAGGAGCGGGTCCTTCCTCTCACAGTCGCTATTCCCTAGTGGTGGAGGAGCGGGTCCTTTCTCTCACAGTCGCTATTCCCTAGTGGTGGAGGAGTGGGTCCTTTCTCTCACAGCCTCTATTCCCTAGTGGTGGAGGAGCGGGTCCTTCCTCTCACAGCCGCTATTCCCTAGTGGTGGAGGAGCGGGTCCTTCCTCTCACAGCCTCTATTCCCTAGTGGTGGAGGAGCGGGTCCTTCCTCTCACAGCCGCTATTCCCTAGTGGTGGAGGAGTGGGTCCTTCCTCTCACAGCCGCTATTCCCTAGTGGTGGAGGAGCGGGTCCTTTCTCTCACAGCCGCTATTCCCTAGTGGTGGAGGAGCGGGTCCTTTCTCTCACAGCCGCTATTCCCTAGTGGTGGAGGAGCGGGTCCTTCCTCTCAGCCGCTATTCCCTAGTGTTGGAGGAGCGGGTCCTTTCTCCTCACAGCCGCTATTCCCTAGTGGTGGAGGAGTGGGTCCTTTCTCTCACAGTCTATTCCCTAGTGGTGGAGGAGCGGGTCCTTCCTCTCACAGCCGCTATTCCCTAGTGGTGGAGGAGCGGGTCCTTTCTCTCACAGCCGCTATTCCCTAGTGGTGGAGGAGCGGGTCCTTTCTCTCACAGTCGCTATTCCCTAGTGGTGGAGGAGCGGGTCCTTCCTCTCACAGCCGCTATTCCCTAGTGGTGGAGGAGCGGGTCCTTCCTCTCACAGCCGCTATTCCCTAGTGGTGGAGGAGCGGGTCCTTCCTCTCACAGCCACTATTCCCTAGTGGTGGAGGAGCGGGTCCTTCCTCTCACAGTCGCTATTCCCTAGTGGTGGAGGAGAGGGTCCTTTCTCTCACAGTCGCTATTCCCTAGTGGTGGAGGAGCGGGTCCTTCCTCTCTCACAGCCGCTATTCCCTAGTGGTGGAGGAGCGGGTCCTTCCTCTCACAGCCGCTATTCCCTAGTGGTGGAGGAGCGGGTCCTTCCTCTCACAGTCGCTATTCCCTAGTGGTAGAGGAGCGGGTCCTTTCTCTCACAGTCGCTATTCCCTAGTGGTGGAGGAGCGGGTCCTTCCTCTCACAGTCGCTATTCCCTAGTGGTGGAGGAGCGGGTCCTTTCTCTCACAGTCGCTATTCCCTAGTGGTGGAGGAGTGGGTCCTTTTCTCTCACAGCCTCTATTCCCTAGTGGTGGAGGAGCGGGTCCTTCCTCTCACAGCCGCTATTCCCTAGTGGTGGAGGAGCGGGTCCTTCCTCTCACAGCCGCTATTCCCTAGTGGTGGAGGAGTGGGTCCTTCCTCTCACAGCCGCTATTCCCTAGTGGTGGAGGAGCGGGTCCTTTCTCTCACAGTCGCTATTCCCTAGTGGTGGAGGAGTGGGTCCTTTCTCTCACAGCCTCTATTCCCTAGTGGTGGAGGAGCGGGTCCTTCCTCTCACAGCCGCTATTCCCTAGTGGTGGAGGAGCGGGTCCTTTCTCTCACAGCCGCTATTCCCTAGTGGTGGAGGAGCGGGTCCTTCCTCTCACAGCCGCTATTCCCTAGTGGTGGAGGAGCGGGTCCTTTCTCTCACAGTCGCTCTTCCCTAGTGGTGGAGGATCGGGTCCTTTCTCTCACAGTCGCTATTCCCTAGTGGTGGAGGGGCGGGTCCTTCCTCTCACAGCCGCTATTCCCTAGTGGTGGAGGAGCGGGTCCTTTCTCTCACAGTCGCTATTCCCTAGTGGTGGAGGAGCGGGTCCTTCCTCTCACAGCCGCTATTCCCTAGTGGTGGAGGAGCTGGTCCTTCCTCTCACAGCCGCTATTTCCTAGTGGTGGAGGAGCGGGTCCTTTCTCTCACAGTCGCTATTCCCTAGTGGTGGAGAAGTGGGTCCTTTCTCTCACAGCCTCTATTCCCTAGTGGTGGAGGAGCGGGTCCTTCCTCTCACAGTCGCTATTCCCTAGTGGTGGAGGAGAGGGTCCTTTCTCTCACAGTCGCTATTCCCTAGTGGTGGAGGAGCGGGTCCTTCCTCTCTCACAGCCGCTATTCCCTAGTGGTGGAGGAGCGGGTCCTTCCTCTCACAGTCGCTATTCCCTAGTGGTAGAGGAGCGGGTCCTTTCTCTCACAGTCGCTATTCCCTAGTGGTGGAGGAGCGGGTCCTTCCTCTCACAGTCGCTATTCCCTAGTGGTGGAGGAGCGGGTCCTTTCTCTCACAGTCGCTATTCCCTAGTGGTGGAGGAGTGGGTCCTTTTCTCTCACAGCCTCTATTCCCTAGTGGTGGAGGAGCGGGTCCTTCCTCTCACAGCCGCTATTCCCTAGTGGTGGAGGAGCGGGTCCTTCCTCTCACAGCCGCTATTCCCTAGTGGTGGAGGAGTGGGTCCTTCCTCTCACAGCCGCTATTCCCTAGTGGTGGAGGAGCGGGTCCTTTCTCTCACAGTCGCTATTCCCTAGTGGTGGAGGAGTGGGTCCTTTCTCTCACAGCCTCTATTCCCTAGTGGTGGAGGAGCGGGTCCTTCCTCTCACAGCCGCTATTCCCTAGTGGTGGAGGAGCGGGTCCTTTCTCTCACAGCCGCTATTCCCTAGTGGTGGAGGAGCGGGTCCTTCCTCTCACAGCCGCTATTCCCTAGTGGTGGAGGAGCGGGTCCTTTCTCTCACAGTCGCTCTTCCCTAGTGGTGGAGGAGCGGGTCCTTTCTCTCACAGTCGCTATTCCCTAGTGGTGGAGGGGCGGGTCCTTCCTCTCACAGCCGCTATTCCCTAGTGGTGGAGGAGCGGGTCCTTTCTCTCACAGTCGCTATTCCCTAGTGGTGGAGGAGCGGGTCCTTCCTCTCACAGCCGCTATTCCCTAGTGGTGGAGGAGCTGGTCCTTCCTCTCACAGCCGCTATTTCCTAGTGGTGGAGGAGCGGGTCCTTTCTCTCACAGTCGCTATTCCCTAGTGGTGGAGAAGTGGGTCCTTTCTCTCACAGCCTCTATTCCCTAGTGGTGGAGGAGCGGGTCCTTCCTCTCACAGCCGCTATTCCCTAGTGGTGGAGGAGTGGGTCCTTTCTCTCACAGCCTCTATTCCCTAGTTGTGGAGGAGCGGGTCCTTCCTCTCACAGCCGCTATTCCCTAGTGGTGGAGGAGCGGGTCCTTCCTCTCACAGCCGCTATTCCCTAGTGGTGGAGGAGCGGGTCCTTTCTCTCACAGTCGCTATTCCCTAGTGGTGGAGGAGTGGGTCCTTTCTCTCACAGCCTCTATTCCCTAGTGGTGGAGGAGCGGGTCCTTCCTCTCACAGCCGCTATTCCCTAGTGGTGGAGGAGCGGGTCCTTCCTCTCTCAGCCGCTATTTCCTAGTGGTGGAGGAGCGGGTCCTTCCTCTCACAGTCGCTATTCCCTAGTGGTGGAGGAGCGGGTCCTTTCTCTCACAGTCGCTATTCCCTAGTGGTGGAGGAGTGGGTCCTTTCTCTCACAGCCTCTATTCCCTAGTGGTGGAGGAGCGGGTCCTTCCTCTCACAGCCGCTATTCCCTAGTGGTGGAGGAGCGGGTCCTTCCTCTCACAGCCTCTATTCCCTAGTGGTGGAGGAGCGGGTCCTTCCTCTCACAGCCGCTATTCCCTAGTGGTGGAGGAGTGGGTCCTTCCTCTCACAGCCGCTATTCCCTAGTGGTGGAGGAGCGGGTCCTTTCTCTCACAGCCGCTATTCCCTAGTGGTGGAGGAGCGGGTCCTTTCTCTCACAGCCGCTATTCCCTAGTGGTGGAGGAGCGGGTCCTTTCTCTCACAGTCTATTCCCTAGTGGTGGAGGAGCGGGTCTTTCCTCTCACAGCCGCTATTCCCTAGTGGTGGAGGAGCGGGTCCTTTCTCTCACAGCCGCTATTCCCTAGTGGTGGAGGAGCGGGTCCTTTCTCTCACAGTCGCTATTCCCTAGTGGTGGAGGAGCGGGTCCTTCCTCTCACAGCCGCTATTCCCTAGTGGTGGAGGAGCGGGTCCTTTCTCTCACAGCCGCTATTCCCTAGTGGTGGAGGAGCGGGTCCTTTCTCTCACAGTCGCTATTCCCTAGTGGTGGAGGAGCGGGTCCTTCCTCTCACAGCCGCTATTCCCTAGTGGTGGAGGAGCGGGTCCTTCCTCTCACAGCCGCTATTCCCTAGTGGTGGAGGAGCGGGTCCTTCCTCTCACAGCCGCTATTCCCTAGTGGTGGAGGAGCGGGTCCTTCCTCTCACAGTCGCTATTCCCTAGTGGTGGAGGAGAGGGTCCTTTCTCTCACAGTCGCTATTCCCTAGTGGTGGAGGAGCGGGTCCTTCCTCTCTCACAGCCGCTATTCCCTAGTGGTGGAGGAGCGGGTCCTTCCTCTCACAGTCGCTATTCCCTAGTGGTAGAGGAGCGGGTCCTTTCTCTCACAGTCGCTATTCCCTAGTGGTGGAGGAGCGGGTCCTTTCTCTCACAGCCGCTATTCCCTAGTGGTGGAGGAGAGGGTCCTTTCTCTCACAGTCGCTATTCCCTAGTGGTGGAGGAGCGGGTCCTTTCTCTCACAGCCGCTATTCCCTAGTGGTGGAGGAGCGGGTCCTTTCTCTCACAGCCGCTATTCCCTAGTGGTGGAGGAGCGGGTCCTTCCTCTCACAGTCGCTATTCCCTAGTGGTGGAGGAGCGGGTCCTTCCTCACAGTCGCTATTCCCTAGTGGTGGAGGAGCGGGTCCTTTCTCTCACAGCCGCTATTCCCTAGTGGTGGAGGAGAGGGTCCTTTCTCTCACAGTCGCTATTCCCTAGTGGTGGAGGAGCGGGTCCTGCCTCTCACAGCCGCTATTCCCTAGTGGTGGAGGAGCGGGTCCTTCCTCTCTCACAGCCGCTATTCCCTAGTGGTGGAGGAGCGGGTCCTTCCTCTCACAGTCGCTATTCCCTAGTGGTGGAGGAGCGGGTCCTTTCTCTCACAGCCGCTATTCCCTAGTGGTGGAGGAGCGGGTCCTTCCTCTCTCACAGCCGCTATTCCCTAGTGGTGGAGGAGCGGGTCCTTTCTCTCACAGCCGCTATTCCCTAGTGGTGGAGGAGCGGGTCCTTCCTCTCACAGTCGCTATTCCCTAGTGGTGGAGGAGCGGGTCCTTTCTCTCACAGCCGCTATTCCCTAGTGGTGGAGGAGCGGGTCCTTCCTCTCACAGCCGCTATTCCCTAGTGGTGGAGGAGCGGGTCCTTCCTCTCACAGCCGCTATTCCCTAGTGGTGGAGGAGCGGGTCCTTTCTCTCACAGTCGCTATTCCCTAGTGGTGGAGGAGCGGGTCCTTTCTCTCACAGTCGCTATTCCCTAGTGGTGGAGGGGCGGGTCCTTCCTCTCACAGCCGCTATTCCCTAGTGGTGGAGGAGCGGGTCCTTTCTCCTCACAGCCGCTATTCCCTAGTGGTGGAGGAGTGGGTCCTTTCTCTCACAGTCTATTCCCTAGTGGTGGAGGAGCGGGTCCTTCCTCTCACAGCCGCTATTCCCTAGTGGTGGAGGAGCGGGTCCTTTCTCTCACAGCCGCTATTCCCTAGTGGTGGAGGAGCGGGTCCTTTCTCTCACAGTCGCTATTCCTTAGTGGTGGAGGAGCGGGTCCTTCCTCTCACAGCCGCTATTCCCTAGTGGTGGAGGAGCGGGTCCTTCCTCTCACAGCCGCTATTCCCTAGTGGTGGAGGAGCGGGTCCTTCCTCTCACAGCCGCTATTCCCTAGTGGTGGAGGAGCGGGTCCTTCCTCTCACAGTCGCTATTCCCTAGTGGTGGAGGAGAGGGTCCTTTCTCTCACAGTCGCTATTCCCTAGTGGTGGAGGAGCGGGTCCTTCCTCTCACAGCCGCTATTCCCTAGTGGTGGAGGAGCGGGTCCTTCCTCTCACAGCCGCTATTCCCTAGTGGTGGAGGAGCGGGTCCTTCCTCTCACAGCCGCTATTCCCTAGTGGTGGAGGAGCGGGTCCTTCCTCTCACAGCCGCTATTCCCTAGTGGTGGAGGAGCGGGTCCTTCCTCTCACAGCCGCTATTCCCTAGTGGTGGAGGAGCGGGTCCTTCCTCTCACAGCCGCTATTCCCTAGTGGTGGAGGAGCGGGTTCTTCCTCTCACAGTCGCTATTCCCTAGTGGTGGAGGAGCGGGTCCTTTCTCTCACAGTCGCTATTCCCTAGTGGTGGAGGAGCGGGTCCTTTCTCTCACAGCCGCTATTCCCTAGTGGTGGAGGAGCGGGTCCTCTCACAGCCGCTATTCCCTAGTGGTGGAGGAGCGGGTCCTTCCTCTCACAGCCGCTATTCCCTAGTGGTGGAGGAGCGGGTCCTTCCTCTCACAGTCGCTATTCCCTAGTGGTGGAGGAGCGGGTCCTTTCTCTCACAGTCGCTATTCCCTAGTGGTGGAGGAGTGGGTCCTTTCTCTCACAGCCTCTATTCCCTAGTGGTGGAGGAGCGGGTCCTTCCTCTCACAGCCGCTATTCCCTAGTGGTGGAGGAGCGGGTCCTTCCTCTCACAGCCGCTATTCCCTAGTGGTGGAGGAGCGGGTCCTTTCTCTCACAGTCGCTATTCCCTAGTGGTGGAGGAGCGGGTCCTTCCTCTCACAGCCGCTATTCCCTAGTGGTGGAGGAGCGGGTCCTTTCTCTCACAGTCGCTATTCCCTAGTGGTGGAGGAGTGGGTCCTTTCTCTCACAGTCGCTATTCCCTAGTGGTGGAGGAGCGGGTCCTTCCTCTCACAGCCGCTATTCCCTAGTGGTGGAGGAGCGGGTCCTTCCTCTCACAGCCGCTATTCCCTAGTGGTGGAGGAGCGGGTCCTTTCTCTCACAGTCGCTATTCCCTAGTGGTGGAGGAGCGGGTCCTTCCTCTCACAGCCGCTATTCCCTAGTGGTGGAGGAGCGGGTCCTTTCTCTCACAGCCTCTATTCCCTAGTGGTGGAGGAGCGGGTCCTTTCTCTCACAGTCGCTATTCCCTAGTGGTGGAGGAGCGGGTCCTTTCTCTCACAGTCGCTATTCCCTAGTGGTGGAGGAGTGGGTCCTTTCTCTCACAGCCGCTATTCCCTAGTGGTGGAGGAGCGGGTCCTTTCTCTCACAGCCTCTATTCCCTAGTGGTGGAGGAGCGGGTCCTTTCTCTCACAGTCGCTATTCCCTAGTGGTGGAGGAGCGGGTCCTTTCTCTCACAGTCGCTATTCCCTAGTGGTGGAGGAGCGGGTCCTTCCTCTCACAGTCGCTATTCCCTAGTGGTGGAGGAGCGGGTCCTTTGTCTCACAGTCGCTATTCCCTAGTGGTGGAGGAGTGGGTCCTTTCTCTCACAGCCGCTATTCCCTAGTGGTGGAGGAGCGGGTCATTTCTCTCACAGTCGCTATTCCCTAGTGGTGGAGGAGCGGGTCCTTTCTCTCACAGTCGCTATTCCCTAGTGGTGGAGGAGCGGGTCCTTTCTCTCACAGCCGCTATTCCCTAGTGGTGGAGGAGCGGGTGCTTCCTCTCACAGCCGCTATTCCCTAGTGGTGGAGGAGCGGGTCCTTCCTCTCTCAGCCGCTATTTCCTAGTGGTGGAGGAGCGGGTCCTTCCTCTCACAGTCGCTATTCCCTAGTGGTGGATGAGCGGGTCCTTTCTCTCACAGTCGCTATTCCCTAGTGGTGGAGGAGTGGGTCCTTTCTCTCACAGCCTCTATTCCCTAGTGGTGGAGGAGCGGGTCCTTCCTCTCACAGCCGCTATTCCCTAGTGGTGGAGGAGCGGGTCCTTCCTCTCACAGCCTCTATTCCCTAGTGGTGGAGGAGCGGGTCCTTCCTCTCACAGCCGCTATTCCCTAGTGGTGGAGGAGTGGGTCCTTCCTCTCACAGCCGCTATTCCCTAGTGGTGGAGGAGTGGGTCCTTCCTCTCACAGTCGCTATTCCCTAGTGGTGGAGGAGAGGGTCCTTTCTCTCACAGCCGCTATTCCCTAGTGGTGGAGGAGCGGGTCCTTTCTCTCACAGCCGCTATTCCCTAGTGGTGGAGCAGCGGGTCCTTTCTCCTCACAGCCGCTATTCCCTAGTGGTGGAGGAGTGGGTACTTTCTCTCACAGTCTATTCCCTAGTGGTGGAGGAGCGAGTCCTTCCTCTCACAGCCGCTATTCCCTAGTGGTGGAGGAGCGGGTCCTTTCTCTCACAGCCGCTATTCCCTAGTGGTGGAGGAGCGGGTCCTTTCTCTCACAGTCGCTATTCCCTAGTGGTGGAGGAGCGGGTCCTTCCTCTCACAGTCGCTATTCCCTAGTGGTGGAGGAGCGGGTCCTTCCTCTCACAGCCGCTATTCCCTAGTGGTGGAGGAGCGGGTCCTTCCTCTCACAGCCGCTATTCCCTAGTGGTGGAGGAGCGGGTCCTTCCTCTCACAGCCGCTATTCCCTAGTGGTGGAGGAGCGGGTCCTTCCTCTCACAGTCGCTATTCCCTAGTGGTGGAGGAGAGGGTCCTTTCTCTCACAGTCGCTATTCCCTAGTGGTGGAGGAGCGGGTCCTTCCTCTCTCACAGCCGCTATTCCCTAGTGGTGGAGGAGCGGGTCCTTCCTCTCACAGTCGCTATTCCCTAGTGGTGGAGGAGCGGGTCCTTTCTCTCACAGTCGCTATTCCCTAGTGGTGGAGGAGCGGGTCCTTTCTCTCACAGCCGCTATTCCCTAGTGGTGGAGGAGAGGGTCCTTTCTCTCACAGTCGCTATTCCCTAGTGGTGGAGGAGCGGGTCCTTTCTCTCACAGCCGCTATTCCCTAGTGGTGGAGGAGCGGGTCCTTTCTCTCACAGCCGCTATTCCCTAGTGGTGGAGGAGCGGGTCCTTCCTCTCACAGTCGCTATTCCCTAGTGGTGGAGGAGCGGGTCCTTCCTCACAGTCGCTATTCCCTAGTGGTGGAGGAGCGGGTCCTTTCTCTCACAGCCGCTATTCCCTAGTGGTGGAGGAGAGGGTCCTTTCTCTCACAGTCGCTATTCCCTAGTGGTGGAGGAGCGGGTCCTGCCTCTCACAGCCGCTATTCCCTAGTGGTGGAGGAGCGGGTCCTTCCTCTCTCACAGCCGCTATTCCCTAGTGGTGGAGGAGCGGGTCCTTCCTCTCACAGTCGCTATTCCCTAGTGGTGGAGGAGCGGGTCCTTTCTCTCACAGCCGCTATTCCCTAGTGGTGGAGGAGCGGGTCCTTCCTCTCTCACAGCCGCTATTCCCTAGTGGTGGAGGAGCGGGTCCTGCCTCTCACAGCCGCTATTCCCTAGTGGTGGAGGAGCGGGTCCTTCCTCTCACAGCTGCTATTCCCTAGTGGTGGAGGAGCGGGTCCTTTCTCTCACAGCCGCTATTCCCTAGTGGTGGAGGAGCGGGTCCTTCCTCTCACAGTCGCTATTCCCTAGTGGTGGAGGAGCGGGTCCTTTCTCTCACAGCCGCTATTCCCTAGTGGTGGAGGAGCGGGTCCTTCCTCTCACAGCTCTATTCCCTAGTGGTGGAGGAGCGGGTCCTTCCTCTCACAGCCGCTATTCCCTAGTGGTGGAGGAGCGGGTCCTTTCTCTCACAGTCGCTATTCCCTAGTGGTGGAGGAGCGGGTCCTTTCTCTCACAGTCGCTATTCCCTAGTGGTGGAGGGGCGGGTCCTTCCTCTCACAGCCGCTATTCCCTAGTGGTGGAGGAGCGGGTCCTTCCTCTCACAGCCGCTATTCCCTAGTGGTGGAGGAGCGGGTCCTTCCTCTCACAGCCGCTATTCCCTAGTGGTGGAGGAGCGGGTCCTTCCTCTCACAGCCGCTATTCTCTAGTGGTGGAGGAGCGGGTCCTTCCTCTCACAGCCGCTATTCCCTAGTGGTGGAGGAGCGGGTCCTTCCTCTCACAGCCGCTATTCCCTAGTGGTGGAGGAGCGGGTCCTTCCTCTCACAGCCGCTATTCCCTAGTGGTGGAGGAGCGGGTCCTTCCTCTCACAGCCGCTATTCCCTAGTGGTGGAGGAGCGGGTCCTTCCTCTCACAGCCGCTATTCCCTAGTGGTGGAGGAGCGGGTCCTTCCTCTCACAGCCGTTATTCCCTAGTGGTGGAGGAGCGGGTCCTTCCTCTCACAGCCGCTATTCCCTAGTGGTGGAGGAGCGGGTTCTTCCTCTCACAGTCGCTATTCCCTAGTGGTGGAGGAGCGGGTCCTTTCTCTCACAGTCGCTATTCCCTAGTGGTGGAGGAGCGGGTCCTTCCTCTCACAGCCGCTATTCCCTAGTGGTGGAGGAGCGGGTCCTTCCTCTCACAGCCGCTATTCCCTAGTGGTGGAGGAGCGGGTCCTTCCTCTCACAGTCGCTATTCCCTAGTGGTGGAGGAGCGGGTCCTTTCTCTCACAGCCGCTATTCCCTAGTGGTGGAGGAGCGGGTCCTTTCTCTCACAGCCGCTATTCCCTAGTGGTGGAGGAGCGGGTCCTTTCTCTCACAGCCGCTATTCCCTAGTGGTGGAGGAGCGGGTCCTTCCTCTCACAGTCGCTATTCCCTAGTGGTGGAGGAGCGGGTCCTTCCTCACAGTCGCTATTCCCTAGTGGTGGAGGAGCGGGTCCTTTCTCTCACAGCCGCTATTCCCTAGTGGTGGAGGAGAGGGTCCTTTCTCTCACAGTCGCTATTCCCTAGTGGTGGAGGAGCGGGTCCTGCCTCTCACAGCCGCTATTCCCTAGTGGTGGAGGAGCGGGTCCTTCCTCTCTCACAGCCGCTATTCCCTAGTGGTGGAGGAGCGGGTCCTTCCTCTCACAGTCGCTATTCCCTAGTGGTGGAGGAGCGGGTCCTTTCTCTCACAGCCGCTATTCCCTAGTGGTGGAGGAGCGGGTCCTTCCTCTCTCACAGCCGCTATTCCCTAGTGGTGGAGGAGCGGGTCCTGCCTCTCACAGCCGCTATTCCCTAGTGGTGGAGGAGCGTGTCCTTCCTCTCACAGCTGCTATTCCCTAGTGGTGGAGGAGCGGGTCCTTTCTCTCACAGCCGCTATTCCCTAGTGGTGGAGGAGCGGGTCTTTCTTCTCACAGTCGCTATTCCCTAGTGGTGGAGGAGCGGGTCCTTTCTCTCACAGCCGCTATTCCCTAGTGGTGGAGGAGCGGGTCCTTCCTCTCACAGCTCTATTCCCTAGTGGTGGAGGAGCGGGTCCTTCCTCTCACAGCCGCTATTCCCTAGTGGTGGAGGAGCGGGTCCTTTCTCTCACAGTCGCTATTCCCTAGTGGTGGAGGAGCGGGTCCTTTCTCTCACAGTCGCTATTCCCTAGTGGTGGAGGGGCGGGTCCTTCCTCTCACAGCCGCTATTCCCTAGTGGTGGAGGAGCGGGTCCTTCCTCTCACAGCCGCTATTCCCTAGTGGTGGAGGAGCGGGTCCTTCCTCTCACAGCCGCTATTCCCTAGTGGTGGAGGAGCGGGTCCTTCCTCTCACAGCCGCTATTCCCTAGTGGTGGAGGTGCGGGTCCTTCCTCTCACAGCCGCTATTCCCTAGTGGTGGAGGAGCGGGTCCTTCCTCTCACAGCCGCTATTCCCTAGTGGTGGAGGAGCGGGTCCTGTTGTGAATTTGCTTTTTGCTCCCTCTAGTGGTTACTAGTTTTTTGACTCTGGTTTTTCTGTCATTCCTTTTATCCGCACCTGGGTCGTTAGTTAGGGGTGTTGCTATATAAGCTCCCTGGACCTTCAGTTCAATGCCTGGCAACGTAGTTATCAGAGCTAGTCTGCTGTGCTCTTGTCTACTGATCCTGGTTCCAGTTATATCAGCTAAGTCTGCCTTTTGCTTTTTGCTATTTGTTTTTGTTTTGTATTTTTGTCCAGCTTGTTCCAAATCTATATCCTGACCTTTGCTGGAAGCTCTAGGGGGCTGGTGTTCTCCCCCCGGACCGTTAGACGGTTCGGGGGTTCTTGAATTTCCAGTGTGGATTTTGATAGGGTTTTTGTTGACCATATAAGTTACCTTTCTTTATTCTGCTATCAGTAAGCGGGCCTCTCTGTGCTAAACCTGGTTCATTTCTGTGTTTGTCATTTCCTCTTACCTCACCGTCATTATTTGTGGGGGGCTTCTATCCAGCTTTGGGGTCCCCTTCTCTGGAGGCAAGAAAGGTCTTTGTTTTCCTCTACTAGGGGTAGCTAGATTCTCCGGCTGGCGCGTGTCATCTAGAATCAACGTAGGAATGATCCCCGGCTACTTCTAGTGTTGGCGTTAGGAGTAGATATATGGTCAACCCAGTTACCACTGCCCTATGAGCTGGATTTTTGTATTCTGCAGACTTCCACGTTCCTCTGAGACCCTCGCCATTGGGGTCATAACAGTTTGCCAGGCCAGTATTAAATGTTTAATGCATTGCAGAAGAGGGATTATAAGAAAGAAGATTCTGAGTTTTTTTTTTTCTTCTTCCCCTTTACCTCAGAGTGGCTATGCTTGCTGCAGACATGAATGTCCAGACCTTGATTACAAGTGTGGACCAGCTGGCTACTCGTGTGCAGGGCATACAAGACTATGTTATCAGAAATCCTAGGTCAGAACCTAAAATACCGATTCCTGAACTGTTTTCCGGAGACAGGTTTAAGTTTAGGAATTTCGTGAATAATTGTAAATTGTTTTTGTCCCTGAGACCCTGTTCATCTGGAGATTCTGCTCAGCAAGTAAAAATTGTGATTTCGTTCTTACGGGGCGACCCTCAGGATTGGGCTTTTTCGCTGGCGCCAGGAGATCCGGCATTGGCTGATCTTGATGCGTTTTTTCTGGCGCTCGGTTTACTTTATGAGGAACCCAATCTTGAAATTCAGGCAGAAAAGGCCTTGCTGGCTATGTCTCAGGGGCAGGACGAGGCTGAAGTGTATTGCCAAAAATTTCGGAAATGGTCCGTGCTGACACATTGGAACGAGTATGCACTGGCCGCTAATTTTAGAAATGGCCTTTCTGAAGCCATTAAGAATGTTATGGTGGGTTTTCCCATTCCCACAGGTCTGAATGACACTATGGCACTGGCTATTCAAATTGACCGGCGGTTGCGGGAGCGCAAAACCGCAAATTCCCTCATGTTGTTGTCTGAACAGACACCTAATTCGGTGCAATGTGATAGAAAAACCGCAAATTCCCTCATGGTGTTGTCTGAACAGACACCTGATTTAATGCAATGTGATAGAATCCTGACTAGAAATGAGCGGAAAATTCATAGACGCCGGAATGGCTTGTGCTACTACTGTGGTGATTCTACACATGTTATCTCAGCATGCTCTAAACGTATAGCTAAGGTTGTTAGTCCTGTCACCGTTGGTAATTTGCAACCTAAATTTATTCTGTCTGTAACTTTGATTTGCTCACTGTCATCTTATCCTGTCATGGCGTTTGTAGATTCAGGTGCTGCCCTGAGTCTCATGGATCTCTCATTTGCTAAGCGCTGTGGTTTTACTCTTGAACCATTAGAAAATCCTATTCCTCTTAGGGGTATTGATGCTACACCATTGGCAGCAAATAAACCGCAGTATTGGACACAGGTTACCATGTGCATGACTCCTGAACACCGCGAGGTGATACGTTTCCTGGTTTTACATAAAATGCATGATTTGGTTGTTTTAGGGCTGCCATGGTTACAGACCCATAATCCAGTCCTGGACTGGAAGGCTATGTCAGTCTCAAGTTGGGGCTGTCGTGGTATTCATGGGGATTCCCTGCCTGTGTCTATTGCTTCTTCTACGCCTTCGGAAGTTCCGGAGTATTTGTCTGATTATCAGGATGTCTTCAGTGAGTCTGAGTCCAGTGCACTGCCTCCTCATAGGGACTGTGACTGTGCTATAGATTTGATCCCAGGCAGTAAATTTCCTAAGGGAAGACTGTTTAATCTGTCGGTACCTGAACATACCGCTATGCGTTCATATATCAAGGAGTCTCTGGAGAAAGGACATATTCGTCCGTCTTCTTCCCCTCTTGGTGCGGGATTCTTTTTTGTGGCAAAAAAGGACGGATCTTTGAGACCTTGTATTGATTATCGGCTTTTAAATAAGATCACTGTCAAATTTCAGTATCCTTTACCGCTGTTGTCTGACTTGTTTGCCCGGATTAAGGGTGCCAAGTGGTTCACCAAGATAGACCTTCGTGGTGCGTACAACCTTGTGCGCATTAAGCAAGGTGATGAATGGAAAACCGCATTCAATACGCCCGAAGGTCATTTTGAGTACTTGGTGATGCCTTTTGGGCTCTCCAATGCGCCTTCAGTTTTTCAGTCCTTTATGCATGACATTTTCCGGAAGTATCTGGATAAATTTTTGATTGTTTATCTGGATGATATTTTGGTTTTTTCTGATAATTAGGATTCGCATGTGGAGCAGGTCAGGTTGGTCTTTAAAATTTTGCGTGAAAATTCTTTGTTTGTCAAGGGCTCAAAGTGTCTCTTTGGTGTACAGAAGGTTCCCTTTTTGGGGTTCATTTTTTTCCCCTTCTGCTGTGGAGATGGACCGAGTCAAGGTCCGAGCTATTCTTGATTGGACTCAGCCCTCGTCAGTTAAGAGTCTTCAGAAGTTCTTGGGCTTCGCTAACTTCTACCGTCGTTTTATCGCTAATTTTTCTAGCATTGTGAAACCTTTGACGGATATGACCAAGAAGGGCTCCGATGTAGCTAACTGGGCTCCTGCTGCCGTGGAGGCTTTCCAGGAGTTGAAACGCCGGTTTACTTCGGCGCCTGTTTTGTGCCAGCCTGACGTCTCACTTCCCTTTCAGGTTGAGGTGGATGCTTCGGAGATTGGGGCAGGGGCCGTTTTGTCGCAGAGAGGCCCTGGTTGCTCTGTTATGAAACCTTGTGCCTTTTTCTCTAGGAAGTTTTCGCCTGCCGAGCGAAATTATGATGTGGGCAATCGGGAGTTGTTGGCCATGAAATGGGCATTTGAGGAGTGGCGTCATTGGCTCGAGGGTGCTAAGCATCGTGTGGTGGTCTTGACTGATCACAAAAATCTGATGTATCTCGAGTCTGCTAAACGCCTTAATCCGAGACAGGCCCGCTGGTCATTGTTTTTCTCCCGCTTTGATTTTGTTGTCTCGTATTTACCAGGTTCAAAGAATGTGAAGGCCGATGCTCTTTCTAGGAGCTTTGTGCCTGATGCTCCTGGAGTCGCTGATCCTGTTGGTATTCTTAAAGATGGAGTTATCTTGTCAGCTATTTCTCCGGATCTGCGACGTGTGTTGCAGAGATTTCAGGCTGATAGGCCTAAGTCTTGTCCACCTGACAGACTGTTTGTCCCGGATAAGTGGACCAGCAGAGTCATTTCCGAGGTTCATTCCTCGGTGTTGGCAGGTCACCCGGGAATTTTTGGCACCAGAGATCTGGTGGCCAGGTCCTTTTGGTGGCCTTCCTTGTCAAGGGATGTGCGGTCATTTGTGCAGTCCTGTGGGACTTGTGCTCGAGCTAAGCCTTGCTGTTCTCGTGCCAGCGGTTTGCTCTTGCCCTTGCCTGTCCCGAAGAGACCTTGGACACATATCTCCATGGATTTCATTTCTGATCTTCCGCTATCTCAGGGCATGTCCGTTATCTGGGTGATATGTGATCGCTTCTCCAAGATGGTCCATTTGGTTCCTTTGCCTAAGCTGCCTTCCTCTTCCGATCTGGTTCCTGTGTTTTTCCAGAACGTGGTTCGTTTGCACGGCATCCCTGAGAATATTGTGTCAGACAGAGGATCCCAGTTCGTTTCCAGGTTCTGGCGATCCTTTTGTAGTAGGATGGGCATTGATTTGTCATTTTCGTCTGCTTTCCATCCTCAGACTAATGGACAGACGGAGCGAACCAATCAGACTTTGGAGGCTTATTTGAGGTGTTTTGTCTCTGCTGATCAGGACGATTGGGTGACATTCTTGCCGTTGGCTGAGTTTGCCCTTAATAATCGGGCTAGTTCCGCCACCTTGGTTTCGCCTTTTTTCTGCAACTCTGGTTTCCATCCTCGCTTTTCTTCGGGTCATGTGGAGCCTTCTGACTGTCCTGGGGTGGATTCTGTGGTGGATAGGTTGCAGCAGATCTGGAATCATGTGGTGGACAACTTGAAGTTGTCACAGGAGAAGGCTCAGCGCTTTGCCAACCGCCGCCGCGGTGTGGGTCCCCGACTACGCGTTGGGGATTTGGTATGGCTTTCTTCCCGCTTTGTTCCTATGAAGGTCTCCTCTCCCAAATTTAAACCTCGTTTTATTGGGCCTTACAAGATATTGGAAATCCTTAATCCTGTATCTTTTCGTCTGGATCTTCCTGTGTCGTTTGCTATTCACAATGTATTTCATAGGTCCTTGTTGCGGCGGTACATTGTGCCTGTAGTTCCTTCTGCTGAGCCTCCTGCTCCTGTGTTGGTTGAGGGCGAGTTGGAGTACGTGGTGGAGAAGATCTTGGATTCTCGCCTCTCCAGGCGGAGGCTTCAGTACCTGGTCAAGTGGAAGGGCTATGGTCAGGAGGATAATTCCTGGGTGGTCGCCTCTGATGTTCATGCGGCCGATTTAGTTCGTGCCTTTCATGCCGCTCATCCTGATCGCCCTGGTGGTCGTGGTGAGGGTTCGGTGACCCCTCACTAAGGGGGGGGTACTGTTGTGAATTTGCTTTTTGCTCCCTCTAGTGGTTACTAGTTTTTTGACTCTGGTTTTTCTGTCATTCCTTTTATCCGCACCTGGGTCGTTAGTTAGGGGTGTTGCTATATAAGCTCCCTGGACCTTCAGTTCAATGCCTGGCAACGTAGTTATCAGAGCTAGTCTGCTGTGCTCTTGTCTACTGATCCTGGTTCCAGTTATATCAGCTAAGTCTGCCTTTTGCTTTTTGCTATTTGTTTTTGTTTTGTATTTTTGTCCAGCTTGTTCCAAATCTATATCCTGACCTTTGCTGGAAGCTCTAGGGGGCTGGTGTTCTCCCCCCGGACTGTTAGACGGTTCGGGGGTTCTTGAATTTCCAGTGTGGATTTTGATAGGGTTTTTGTTGACCATATAAGTTACCTTTCTTTATTCTGCTATCAGTAAGCGGGCCTCTCTGTGCTAAACCTGGTTCATTTCTGTGTTTGTCATTTCCTCTTACCTCACCGTCATTATTTGTGGGGGGCTTCTATCCAGCTTTGGGGTCCCCTTCTCTGGAGGCAAGAAAGGTCTTTGTTTTCCTCTACTAGGGGTAGCTAGATTCTCCGGCTGGCGCGTGTCATCTAGAATCAACGTAGGAATGATCCCCGGCTACTTCTAGTGTTGGCGTTAGGAGTAGATATATGGTCAACCCAGTTACCACTGCCCTATGAGCTGGATTTTTGTATTCTGCAGACTTCCACGTTCCTCTGAGACCCTCGCCATTGGGGTCATAACAGGGTCCTTCCTCTCACAGCCGCTATTCCCTAGTGGTGGAGGAGCGGGTCCTTCCTCTCACAGCCGCTATTCCCTAGTGGTGGAGGAGCGGGTCCTTCCTCTCACAGCCGCTATTCCCTAGTGGTGGAGGAGCGGGTCCTTCCTCTCACAGCCGCTATTCCCTAGTGGTGGAGGAGCGGGTCCTTCCTCTCACAGCCGCTATTCCCTAGTGGTGGAGGAGCGGGTTCTTCCTCTCACAGTCGCTATTCCCTAGTGGTGGAGGAGCGGGTCCTTTCTCTCACAGCCGCTATTCCCTAGTGGTGGAGGAGTGGGTCCTTTCTCTCACAGCCGCTATTCCCTAGTGGTGGAGGAGCGGGTCCTTCCTCTCACAGTCGCTATTCCCTAGTGGTGGAGGAGCGGGTCCTTTCTCTCACAGCCGCTATTCCCTAGTGGTGGAGGAGCGGGTCCTTTCTCTCACAGTCGCTATTCCCTAGTGGTGGAGGAGCGGGTCCTTCCTCTCACAGCCGCTATTCTCTAGTGGTGGAGGAGCGGGTCCTTCCTCTCACAGCCGCTATTCCCTAGTGGTGGAGGAGCGGGTCCTTCCTCTCACAGTCGCTATTCCCTAGTGGTGGAGGAGCGGGTCCTTCCTCTCACAGCCGCTATTCCCTAGTGGTGGAGGAGCGGGTCCTTCCTCTCACAGCCGCTATTCCCTAGTGGAGGAGGAGCGGGTCTTTTCTCTCACAGCCGCTATTCCCTAGTGGTGGAGGAGCGGGTCCTTCCTCTCACAGCCGCTGTTCTCTAGTGGTGGAGGAGCGGGTCCTACCTCTCAGTCGCTATTCCCTAGTGGTGGAGGAGCGGGTCCTTCCTCTCACAGTCGCTATTCCCTAGTGGTGGAGGAGCGGGTCCTTCCTCTCACAGCCGCTGTTCTCTAGTGGTGGAGGAGCGGGTCCTTCCTCTCACAGCCGCTATTCCCTAGTGGTGGAGGAGCGGGTCCTTCCTCTCACAGCCGCTATTTCCTAGTGGTGGAGGAGCGGGTCCTTCCTCTCACAGCCGCTATTCCCTAGTGGTGGAGGAGCGGGTCCTACCTCTCAGTCGCTATTCCCTAGTGGTGGAGGAGCGGGTCCTTCCTCTCACAGTCGCTATTCCCTAGTGGTGGAGGAGCGGGTCCTTCCTCTCACAGTCGCTATTCCCTAGTGGTGGAGGAGCGGGTCCCTTCTCTCACAGTCGCTATTCCCTAGTGGTGGAGGAGCGGGTCCTTCCTCTCACCGCCGCTATTCCCTAGTGGTGGAGGAGCGGGTCCTTTCTCTCACAGCCGCTATTCCCTAGTGGAGGAGCGGGTCCTTCCTCTCTCACAGCCGCTATTCCCTAGTGGTGGAGGAGCGGGTCCTTTCTCTCACAGCCGCTATTCCCTAGTGGTGGAGGAGCGGGTCCTTCCTCTCACAGTCGCTATTCCCTAGTGGTGGAGGAGCGGGTCCTTTCTCTCACAGTCGCTATTCCCTAGTGGTGGAGGAGCGGGTCCTTTCTCTCACAGCCGCTATTCCCTAGTGGTGGAGGAGCGGGTCCTTTCTCTCACAGCCGCTATTCCCTAGTGGTGGAGGAGCGGGTCCTTCCTCTCTCACAGCCGCTATTCCCTAGTGGTGGAGGAGCGGGTCCTTTCTCTCACAGTCGCTATTCCCTAGTGGTGGAGGAGCGGGTCCTTCCTCTCACCGCCGCTATTCCCTAGTGGTGGAGGAGCGGGTCCTTTCTCTCACAGCCGCTATTCCCTAGTGGAGGAGCGGGTCCTTCCTCTCTCACAGCCGCTATTCCCTAGTGGTGGAGGAGCGAGTCCTTTCTCTCACAGCCGCTATTCCCTAGTGGTGGAGGAGCGGGTCCTTCCTCTCACAGTCGCTATTCCCTAGTGGTGGAGGAGCGGGTCCTTTCTCTCACAGTCGCTATTCCCTAGTGGTGGAGGAGCGGGTCCTTTCTCTCACAGCCGCTATTCCCTAGTGGTGGAGGAGCGGGTCCTTTCTCTCACAGCCGCTATTCCCTAGTGGTGGAGGAGCGGGTCCTTTCTCTCACAGCCGCTATTCCCTAGTGGTGGAGGAGCGGGTCCTTCCTCTCTCACAGCCGCTATTCCCTAGTGGTGGAGGAGCGGGTCCTGCCTCTCACAGCCGCTATTCCCTAGTGGTAGAGGAGCGGGTCCTTCCTCTCACAGCCGCTATTCCCTAGTGGTGGAGGAGCGGGTCCTTTCTCTCACAGCCGCTATTCCCTAGTGGTGGAGGAGCGGGTCCTTCCTCTCACAGTCGCTATTCCCTAGTGGTGGAGGAGCGGGTCCTTTCTCTCACAGCCGCTATTCCCTAGTGGTGGAGGAGCGGGTCCTTCCTCTCACAGCCGCTATTCCCTAGTGGTGGAGGAGCGGGTCCTTTCTCTCACAGTCGCTATTCCCTAGTGGTGGAGGAGCGGGTCCTTTCTCTCACAGCCGCTATTCCCTAGTGGTGGAGGAGCGGGTCCTTTCTCTCACAGCCGCTATTCCCTAGTGGTGGAGGAGCGGGTCCTTTCTCTCACAGCCGCTATTCCCTAGTGGTGGAGGAGCGGGTCCTTTCTCTCACAGCCGCTATTCCCTAGTGGTGGAGAAGCGGGTCCTTTCTCTCACAGTCACTATTCCCTAGTGGTGGAGGAGCGGGTCCTTCCTCTCACAGTCGCTATTCCCTAGTGGTGGAGGAGCGGGTCCTTTCTCTCACAGCCGCTATTCCCTAGTGGTGGAGGAGCGGGTCCTTCCTCTCACAGTCGCTATTCCCTAGTGGTGGAGGAGCGGGTCCTTCCTCTCACAGTCGCTATTCCCTAGTGGTGGAGGAGCGGGTCCTTCCTCTCACAGCCGCTATTCCCTAGTGGTGGAGGAGCGGGTCCTTCCTCTCACAGCCGCTATTCCCTAGTGGTGGAGGAGCGGGTCCTTCCTCTCACAGCCGCTATTCCCTAGTGGTGGAGGAGCGGGTCCTTCCTCTCACAGCCGCTATTCCCTAGTGGTGAAGGAGCGGGTCCTTCCTCTCACAGTCGCTATTCCCTAGTGGTGGAGGAGCGGGTCCTTTCTCTCACAGTCGCTATTCCCTAGTGGTGGAGGAGCGGGTCCTTCCTCTCATAGCCGCTGTTCTCTAGTGGTGGAGGAGCGGGTCCTTCCTCTCACAGCCGCTATTCCCTAGTGGTGGAGGAGTGGGTCCTACCTCTCAGTCGCTATTCCCTAGTGGTGGAGGAGCGGGTCCTTCCTCTCACAGCCGCTATTCCCTAGTGGTGGAGGAGCGGGTCCTTCCTCTCACAGTCGCTATTCCCTAGTCGTGGAGGAGCGGGTCCTTTCTCTCACAGTCGCTATTCCCTAGTGGTGGAGGAGCGGGTCCTTCCTCTCACAGCCGCTATTCCCTAGTGGTGGAGGAGCGGGTCCTTTCTCTCACAGCCGCTATTCCCTAGTGGTGGAGGAGCGGGTCCTTCCTCTCTCACAGCCGCTATTCCCTAGTGGTGGAGGAGCGGGTCCTTTCTCTCACAGCCGCTATTCCCTAGTGGTGGAGGAGCGGGTCCTTCCTCTCACAGTCGCTATTCCCTAGTGGTGGAGGAGCGGGTCCTTTCTCTCACAGTCGCTATTCCCTAGTGGTGGAGGAGCGGGTCCTTTCTCTCACAGCCGCTATTCCCTAGTGGTGGAGGAGCGGGTCCTTTCTCTCACAGCCGCTATTCCCTAGTGGTGGAGGAGCGGGTCCTTTCTCTCACAGCCGCTATTCCCTAGTGGTGGAGGAGCGGGTCCTTTCTCTCACAGCCGCTATTCCCTAGTGGTGGAGAAGCGGGTCCTTTCTCTCACAGTCGCTATTCCTTAGTGGTGGAGGAGCGGGTCCTTCCTCTCACAGTCGCTATTCCCTAGTGGTGGAGGAGCGGGTCCTTTCTCTCACAGCCGCTATTCCCTAGTGGTGGAGGAGCGGGTCCTTCCTCTCACAGTCGCTATTCCCTAGTGGTGGAGGAGCGGGTCCTTCCTCTCACAGTCGCTATTCCCTAGTGGTGGAGGAGCGGGTCCTTCCTCTCACAGCCGCTATTCCCTAGTGGTGGAGGAGCGGGTCCTTCCTCTCACAGCCGCTATTCCCTAGTGGTGGAGGAGCGGGTCCTTCCTCTCACAGCCGCTATTCCCTAGTGGTGGAGGAGCGGGTCCTTTCTCTCACAGCCGCTATTCCCTAGTGGTGGAGGAGCGGGTCCTTCCTCTCACAGCCGCTATTCCCTAGACGTGGAGGAGCGGGTCCTTTCTCTCACAGCCGCTATTCCCTAGTGGTGGAGGAGCGGGTCCTTTCTCTCACAGCCGCTATTCCCTAGTGGTGGAGGAGCGGTTCCTTCCTCTCACAGCCGCTATTCCCTAGTGGTGGAGGAGCGGGTCCTTTCTCTCACAGCCGCTATTCCCTAGTGGTGGAGGAGCGGATCCTTCCTCTCACAGTCGCTATTCCCTAGTGGTGGAGGAGCGGGTCCTTCCTCTCACAGCCGCTATTCCCTAGTGGTGGAGGAGCGGGTCCTTCCTCTCACAGCCGCTATTCCCTAGTGGTGGAGGAGCGGGTCCTTTCTCTCACAGCCGCTATTCCCTAGTGGTGGAGGAGCGGGTCCTTTCTCTCACAGCCGCTATTCCCTAGTGGTGGAGGAGCGGGTCCTTCCTCTCACAGCCGCTATTCCCTAGTGGTGGAGGAGCGGGTCCTTCCTCTCACAGCCGCTATTCCCTAGTGGTGGAGGAGCGGGTTCTTCCTCTCACAGTCGCTATTCCCTAGTGGTGGAGGAGCGGGTCCTTTCTCTCACAGCCGCTATTCCCTAGTGGTGGAGGAGTGGGTCCTTTCTCTCACAGCCGCTATTCCCTAGTGGTGGAGGAGCGGGTCCTTCCTCTCACAGTCGCTATTCCCTAGTGGTGGAGGAGCGGGTCCTTTCTCTCACAGCCGCTATTCCCTAGTGGTGGAGGAGCGGGTCCTTTCTCTCACAGTCGCTATTCCCTAGTGGTGGAGGAGCGGGTCCTTCCTCTCACAGCCGCTATTCTCTAGTGGTGGAGGAGCGGGTCCTTCCTCTCACAGCCGCTATTCCCTAGTGGTGGAGGAGCGGGTCCTTCCTCTCACAGTCGCTATTCCCTAGTGGTGGAGGAGCGGGTCCTTCCTCTCACAGCCGCTATTCCCTAGTGGTGGAGGAGCGGGTCCTTCCTCTCACAGCCGCTATTCCCTAGTGGAGGAGGAGCGGGTCTTTTCTCTCACAGCCGCTATTCCCTAGTGGTGGAGGAGCGGGTCCTTCCTCTCACAGCCGCTGTTCTCTAGTGGTGGAGGAGCGGGTCCTACCTCTCAGTCGCTATTCCCTAGTGGTGGAGGAGCGGGTCCTTCCTCTCACAGTCGCTATTCCCTAGTGGTGGAGGAGCGGGTCCTTCCTCTCACAGCCGCTGTTCTCTAGTGGTGGAGGAGCGGGTCCTTCCTCTCACAGCCGCTATTCCCTAGTGGTGGAGGAGCGGGTCCTTCCTCTCACAGCCGCTATTTCCTAGTGGTGGAGGAGCGGGTCCTTCCTCTCACAGCCGCTATTCCCTAGTGGTGGAGGAGCGGGTCCTACCTCTCAGTCGCTATTCCCTAGTGGTGGAGGAGCGGGTCCTTCCTCTCACAGTCGCTATTCCCTAGTGGTGGAGGAGCGGGTCCTTCCTCTCACAGTCGCTATTCCCTAGTGGTGGAGGAGCGGGTCCTTTCTCTCACAGTCGCTATTCCCTAGTGGTGGAGGAGCGGGTCCTTCCTCTCACCGCCGCTATTCCCTAGTGGTGGAGGAGCGGGTCCTTTCTCTCACAGCCGCTATTCCCTAGTGGAGGAGCGGGTCCTTCCTCTCTCACAGCCGCTATTCCCTAGTGGTGGAGGAGCGGGTCCTTTCTCTCACAGCCGCTATTCCCTAGTGGTGGAGGAGCGGGTCCTTCCTCTCACAGTCGCTATTCCCTAGTGGTGGAGGAGCGGGTCCTTTCTCTCACAGTCGCTATTCCCTAGTGGTGGAGGAGCGGGTCCTTTCTCTCACAGCCGCTATTCCCTAGTGGTGGAGGAGCGGGTCCTTTCTCTCACAGCCGCTATTCCCTAGTGGTGGAGGAGCGGGTCCTTCCTCTCTCACAGCCGCTATTCCCTAGTGGTGGAGGAGCGGGTCCTTTCTCTCACAGTCGCTATTCCCTAGTGGTGGAGGAGCGGGTCCTTCCTCTCACCGCCGCTATTCCCTAGTGGTGGAGGAGCGGGTCCTTTCTCTCACAGCCGCTATTCCCTAGTGGAGGAGCGGGTCCTTCCTCTCTCACAGCCGCTATTCCCTAGTGGTGGAGGAGCGGGTCCTTTCTCTCACAGCCGCTATTCCCTAGTGGTGGAGGAGCGGGTCCTTCCTCTCACAGTCGCTATTCCCTAGTGGTGGAGGAGCGGGTCCTTTCTCTCACAGTCGCTATTCCCTAGTGGTGGAGGAGCGGGTCCTTTCTCTCACAGCCGCTATTCCCTAGTGGTGGAGGAGCGGGTCCTTTCTCTCACAGCCGCTATTCCCTAGTGGTGGAGGAGCGGGTCCTTTCTCTCACAGCCGCTATTCCCTAGTGGTGGAGGAGCGGGTCCTTCCTCTCTCACAGCCGCTATTCCCTAGTGGTGGAGGAGCGGGTCCTGCCTCTCACAGCCGCTATTCCCTAGTGGTAGAGGAGCGGGTCCTTCCTCTCACAGCCGCTATTCCCTAGTGGTGGAGGAGCGGGTCCTTTCTCTCACAGCCGCTATTCCCTAGTGGTGGAGGAGCGGGTCCTTCCTCTCACAGTCGCTATTCCCTAGTGGTGGAGGAGAGGGTCCCTTCTCTCACAGCCGCTATTCCCTAGTGGTGGAGGAGCGGGTCCTTCCTCTCACAGTCGCTATTCCCTAGTGGTGGAGGAGCGGGTCCTTTCTCTCACAGCCGCTATTCCCTAGTGGTGGAGGAGCGGGTCCTTCCTCTCACAGCCGCTATTCCCTAGTGGTGGAGGAGCGGGTCCTTTCTCTCACAGTCGCTATTCCCTAGTGGTGGAGGAGCGGGTCCTTTCTCTCACAGCCGCTATTCCCTAGTGGTGGAGGAGCGGGTCCTTTCTCTCACAGCCGCTATTCCCTAGTGGTGGAGGAGCGGGTCCTTTCTCTCACAGCCGCTATTCCCTAGTGGTGGAGGAGCGGGTCCTTTCTCTCACAGCCGCTATTCCCTAGTGGTGGAGAAGCGGGTCCTTTCTCTCACAGTCACTATTCCCTAGTGGTGGAGGAGCGGGTCCTTCCTCTCACAGTCGCTATTCCCTAGTGGTGGAGGAGCGGGTCCTTTCTCTCACAGCCGCTATTCCCTAGTGGTGGAGGAGCGGGTCCTTCCTCTCACAGTCGCTATTCCCTAGTGGTGGAGGAGCGGGTCCTTCCTCTCACAGTCGCTATTCCCTAGTGGTGGAGGAGCGGGTCCTTCCTCTCACAGCCGCTATTCCCTAGTGGTGAAGGAGCGGGTCCTTCCTCTCACAGTCGCTATTCCCTAGTGGTGGAGGAGCGGGTCCTTTCTCTCACAGTCGCTATTCCCTAGTGGTGGAGGAGCGGGTCCTTCCTCTCATAGCCGCTGTTCTCTAGTGGTGGAGGAGCGGGTCCTTCCTCTCACAGCCGCTATTCCCTAGTGGTGGAGGAGTGGGTCCTACCTCTCAGTCGCTATTCCCTAGTGGTGGAGGAGCGGGTCCTTCCTCTCACAGCCGCTATTCCCTAGTGGTGGAGGAGCGGGTCCTTCCTCTCACAGTCGCTATTCCCTAGTCGTGGAGGAGCGGGTCCTTTCTCTCACAGTCGCTATTCCCTAGTGGTGGAGGAGCGGGTCCTTCCTCTCACAGCCGCTATTCCCTAGTGGTGGAGGAGCGGGTCCTTTCTCTCACAGCCGCTATTCCCTAGTGGTGGAGGAGCGGGTCCTTCCTCTCTCACAGCCGCTATTCCCTAGTGGTGGAGGAGCGGGTCCTTTCTCTCACAGCCGCTATTCCCTAGTGGTGGAGGAGCGGGTCCTTCCTCTCACAGTCGCTATTCCCTAGTGGTGGAGGAGCGGGTCCTTTCTCTCACAGTCGCTATTCCCTAGTGGTGGAGGAGCGGGTCCTTTCTCTCACAGCCGCTATTCCCTAGTGGTGGAGGAGCGGGTCCTTTCTCTCACAGCCGCTATTCCCTAGTGGTGGAGGAGCGGGTCCTTTCTCTCACAGCCGCTATTCCCTAGTGGTGGAGGAGCGGGTCCTTTCTCTCACAGCCGCTATTCCCTAGTGGTGGAGAAGCGGGTCCTTTCTCTCACAGTCGCTATTCCCTAGTGGTGGAGGAGCGGGTCCTTCCTCTCACAGTCGCTATTCCCTAGTGGTGGAGGAGCGGGTCCTTTCTCTCACAGCCGCTATTCCCTAGTGGTGGAGGAGCGGGTCCTTCCTCTCACAGTCGCTATTCCCTAGTGGTGGAGGAGCGGGTCCTTCCTCTCACAGTCGCTATTCCCTAGTGGTGGAGGAGCGGGTCCTTCCTCTCACAGCCGCTATTCCCTAGTGGTGGAGGAGCGGGTCCTTCCTCTCACAGCCGCTATTCCCTAGTGGTGGAGGAGCGGGTCCTTCCTCTCACAGCCGCTATTCCCTAGTGGTGGAGGAGCGGGTCCTTTCTCTCACAGCCGCTATTCCCTAGTGGTGGAGGAGCGGGTCCTTCCTCTCACAGCCGCTATTCCCTAGACGTGGAGGAGCGGGTCCTTTCTCTCACAGCCGCTATTCCCTAGTGGTGGAGGAGCGGGTCCTTTCTCTCACAGCCGCTATTCCCTAGTGGTGGAGGAGCGGTTTCTTCCTCTAACAGCCGCTATTCCCTAGTGGTGGAGGAGCGGGTCCTTTCTCTCACAGCCGCTATTCCCTAGTGGTGGAGGAGCGGATCCTTCCTCTCACAGTCGCTATTCCCTAGTGGTGGAGGAGCGGGTCCTTCCTCTCACAGCCGCTATTCCCTAGTGGTGGAGGAGCGGGTCCTTCCTCTCACAGCCGCTATTCCCTAGTGGTGGAGGAGCGGGTCCTTTCTCTCACAGCCGCTATTCCCTAGTGGTGGAGGAGCGGGTCCTTTCTCTCACAGCCGCTATTCCCTAGTGGTGGAGGAGCGGGTCCTTTCTCTCACAGTCGCTATTCCCTAGTGGTGGAGGAGCGGGTCCTTTCTCTCACAGCTGCTATTCCCTAGTGGTGGAGGAGCGGGTCCTTTCTCTCACAGCCGCTATTCCCTAGTGGTGGAGGAGCGGGTCCTTCCTCTCACAGCCGCTATTCCCTAGTGGTGGAGGAGCGGATCCTTTCACAGTCGCTATTCCCTAGTGGTGGAGGAGCGGGTCCTTTCTCTCACAGTCGCTATTCCCTAGTGGTGGAGGAGCGGGTCCTTTCTCTCACAGCCGCTATTCCCTAGTGGTGGAGGAGCGGGTCCTTTCTCTCACAGCCGCTATTCCCTAGTGGTAGAGGAGCGGGTCCTTTCTCTCACAGTCGCTATTCCCTAGTGGTGGAGGAGCGGGTCCTTTCACAGTCGCTATTCCCTAGTGGTGGAGCAGCGGGTCCTTTCTCACATTCGCTGTTCCCATAGTGGTGGAGGAGCGGGTCCTTTCTCTCACAGTCGCTATTCCCTAGTGGTGGAGGAGCGGGTCCTTTCTCTCACAGTCCCTATTCCCTAGTGGTGGAGGGGCAGGTCCTTCCTCTCACAGCCGCTATTGCCTGGTGGCAGAGGAATGGATTCTTTCTCTCAGATCCGTTCACAGCTTAGTGACCGAAGGTAACCTCTACACTGTGTTCCAAATTGTTATGCACATAGAGTTTAGGAGTGATGAGGTTAGAATTTTTTTGTTTGTCATGTAAGCTCATTGCTGGTGATGTGTGTCAGGGCTCTTTATATCACTGAAGTGCAGAGACCTGTGCACATTAGTTTGGCCGGTGTGTCCAAATAAAGGCAAGACTACTTAGAAGGCTGTTCCACATTATTAAGCAGCCTACATTTTTTGCCAAAATGGGAAAGAAAAAGGATGTGTCGGCTGCTGAGAAGCAACAAATTGTGGAGTATTTAGGTCAAGGCATGACTACAATCAACATTGCCAAGACACTTCATCGTTATCATCGCACAATCAAGAAGTATTTAGCTGATTCCCAGCACACACGTGTGAATGCTGATAAGGAAAAATTGAGGACTCTTTACAACAGGCAATTGCGTAAGGTTGAAAGAGCAGCTGCAAAAATGCCTTGTCATAGCAGCAGACAAGTTTTTGAAGCTGCTGGTGCCTCCAACGTCCCCAGAACAACAAGATGCAGGGTCCTTCAGAGGTTTGCAGCTGTGCGCAAGCCATCCTGTCGACCACCTCTATCCACTGCACACAAGCAGAAACGGCTCCAGTGGGCCAAACGATACATGAAGACTGACTTCCAAACTGTTGTGTTCACCGATGAGTGCCGTGCAACGCTCGATGGTCCAGATGGATGGAGTGGAGGATGGCTAGTTGATGGACACCCCATGAAAACACGGCTAAGGCGCCAACAAGGAGGAGGTGGAGTAATGTTTTGGGCTGGAATCATGGGGAGAGAGATTGTCGGCCCCTTTATGATCTCTGAAGGGGTAAAGATGAACTCCATAATCTATGTGGAGTTTCTAAAACAACACTTCCTGCCATGGTTCAAGAGGAAGAACCGTGCTTTCCGCAGTAAGATCATTTTCATGCATGATAATGCTCCGTCTCATGCTGCAAAAAACACATCTGCATCTCTGGCTGCTATGGGCATAAAAGAGAACAAACTTATGGTGTGGCCACCATCTTCCCCTGACCTCAACCCCATTGAGAACCTCTGGAGCATCATCAAAAGGAGTGTCTATGATGGCGGGAGGCAGTTCACATCTAAGCAACAGCTCTGGGAGGGTATTCTGTCCACATGCAGAACAATTGCAGCAGAAACCATCCAAAAACTGACAAATTCAATGGACGAGAGAGTCCAGATGCTTCTTTCCAACAAGGGGTCCTAAGTGCAAATGTAACATCACCTAGATTAAAGGTTTCACTTGAAAACTGTTTGATTTCATTTTGTAATAAGCTGATAATGCTTATAACTTCACAATTGACCATTTTTTTGTTCAAAATAAAAAAAAAGGTTGAAAACTCTGCTGTGCATAATAATTTGGAACATGCATTTTGAGTGTTTATTTGTTTTAAAAAGATACTGTTTTCATAGGCAGTTTGTTCCAAAACATTGCAATTATACTAGAATAGTAGATGACTGGAAAATAACAATGACTGCAATTCAGATAGGTAATTTAGAGAAAATATGAGGAAATATTATTTGCATAATAATTTGGAACACAGTGTATGACGTCACCTTCGATTACTTTTTCATTCACCAGTGGTTTTCAGCCGGGACTAGGGTTGAGCGACTTTTACTTTTTTGGGGTCGAGTTGGGTTTTGCGAAACCCGACTATCTCAAAAGTTGAGTCGAGTGCAATCGGCCGATTATCGCGAAAAGTCGGGGATCGACCGAAACACGAAACCCAATGCAAGTCAATGGGGAAGCATAGTCGGCAGTGAGTGGGGGCCAGGAAAACACCTACAGTGCCCATTTTAATGGCAAAAACATCCATTCTTGTTTCTGAAGCTTGTGAATCTTAATTAACTTTATAATAATAGTTGGCCATTGGAAATTGGGGGTCATTTGGCTAAAGTTGTGGGGGGTAGGGCTGGTTCAAGTTTTCAGTGGGCCCAGGAAACGTGGACTACGTCACGGCGGTGGAGCAGTGAGAGGTAAGTATTTCCACTTTGCAAGTGCTGTGATCCTGAGCAAGCAGGGGGGGCCCACTCGTTCGCATTGGCACTGGCACAAGTACGGCGGTGTGTTTGCACGGCGGGGGCGCCTCCCACCGGCAGCGACACTTCTGCGTACTCTGAGGGGCCCTGTGCCTGTGACATCGCCAACGAGTATGCCCCCCACCTGATGAAGGAACCTGCACTTTCATCTGCACCTTCCTCTTTGTCCCCCTGTAAGGTGGTATAGTATGCGGGAAGGGGAACCTGACTTTCAGCAGGGTCAGATTGTGGCTGTGTAGCGTGCAAGGGGAATGTAGTGGTCTGGGTCAATGTATCGCAAGACTCATCTAGCACTGGCTGGGCAATGGGCAGGATGAGGAGGAAACAGATATAGGCCCAAATAATAAAGTGGGCTAAGTGCAGTTCAAAATTGGTAACGACTAACCAGACGGCATTGGTTTGTTCAGTGGAGTTGAAAACCCAGGAGCGGCAGACGCCGTTTTAAGGGCCCAACCACAGTAGTAGGCCCAATGCAGTTTAATATTACAAATAAAGGCCGAAAGCCTGAAGATTGAAGCTTGGGAAAACAAAACAGGAGAAAACCCAGGAGCGGCAGACACCGTTTTAAGGGCCCAACCACACTAGTAGGCCCAATGCAGTTTAATATTACAAATCTAGCCCGAAAGCCTGAAGATTGAAGCTCTGGAAAATAACGCAGGACAACACCAAGGTGTGGCAGACACAGTTACTAGGCCCAACCAAAATAGTAGGCCAACTGCAGTGTTATATAAACAACAACTTAATGAGAGCCTGAAGATTGAAGCTCAGCTCTGTTCAGTGGAGAACAGAAAGCAGCGGCAGACACCGTTAGCAGGCCCCAACCACACTAGTAGGCCAACTGCAGTGTTATATTAACAACAACTACTTAATGAGAGCCTGAAGATTGAAGCTCAGGCAAGTAAACCTGGAGAACACCTTGGAGCGGCAGACACCGTTAGTAGGCCCCAAACAAAATAGTAGGCCAACTGCACTGTTATCTTAACAACAACTACTTAATGAGAGCCTGAAGATTGAAGCTCAGCTTTGTACAGTGGAGAACAACACAAGGGAGCGGCAGACACCGTTAGTAGGCCCCAACCACACATATTAACAGCAACTACTTAATGAGAGCCTGAAGATTGAAGCTCAGCTTTGTACAGTGGAGAACAACACCAGGGAGCGGCAGACACCATTAGTAGGCCCCAACCACACATATTAACAACAACTACTTAATGAGAGCCTGAAGATTGAAGCTCAGGCAAGTAAACCTGAAGAACACCTTGGAGCGGCAGACACCGTTAGTAGGCCCCAACCACACATATTAACAACAACTACTTAATGAGAGCCTGAATATTGAAGCTCAGCTTTGTACAGTGAAGGGCAACACAAGGGAGCGGCAGACACCGTTAGTAGGCCCCAACCACACATATTAACAACAACTACTTAATGAGAGCCTGAAGATTGAAGCTCAGCTTTGTACAGTGAAGGACAACACAAGGGAGTGTGTTGTGAAATTGGATTTTGGGCTCCCCCGGTGGCCACTGGTGGAATTGAACTGGTGTGCATCATCCTCTCTGTTCACCTGTTTCCATCAGGATGTGGGAGTCGCTATTTAGCCTTGCTCCTCTGTCACTTCCATGCCGGTCAACATTGTAATCAGAAGCCTTTCTGTGCATGTTCCTGCTGCTAGACAACTCCCAGCTAAGTTGGACTTTAGTCCTTGTTTATTTTTGCATTTTGTTCCAGTTCACAGCTGTAGTTTCGTTTCTGTGTCTGGAAAGCTCTTGTGATCTGAAATTGCCACTCTGATGTTATGAGTTAATACTAGAGTCTTAAAGTAATTTCAGGATGGTGTTTTGATAGGGTTTTCAGCTGACCATGAAAGTGCCCTTTCTGTCTTCCTGCTATCTAGTAAGCGGACCTCAATTTTGCTAAACCTATTTTCATACTACGTTTGTCATTTCATCTAAAATCACCGCCAATATTTGTGGGGGCCTCTGTCTGCCTTTCGGGGAAATTTCTCTAGAGGTGAGCCAGGACTATATTTTCCTCTGTCAGGATTAGTTAGTCCTCCGGCCGGCGCTGGGCGTCTAGGGATAAAACGCAGGCTACGCTACCCGGCTACTGTTAGTTGTGCGGCAGGTTTAGTTCATGGTCAGTTTAGTTTCCATCCTTCCAAGAGCTAGTTCTTATGTTTGCTGGGCTATGTTCTCTTGCCATTGAGAACCATAACAGTTTGACCGGCCAAAAAGGGTTAAATTAATTGACAGAGAAAGGAGAGAAAAGAGGAGTCTGCTGAAGATTTTTTTTTTTTTCAGTTCTGAGTGTGCTTGTAATTGAATCTCTTGCAAGTCTGCCTATATTGCAGCCTTTCTCTCTCTCTCTCCTTCTAATCCTGGAATGGCTCTGTGTTCACCTGTTTAAAATGGATATTCAGAGTTTAGCTGCAGGTTTGAATAATCTCACCACGAAAGTTCAAAATTTACAAGATTTTGTTGTTCATGTTCCTATATCTGAACCTAGAATTCCTTTGCCTGAATTTTTCTCGGGGAATAGATCTTGCTTTCAAAATTTCAAAAATAATTGCAAGTTGTTTTTGTCCCTGACATCTCGCTCTGCTGGAGATCCTGCTCAGCAGGTCAGGATTGTGATTTCCTTGCTCCGGGGCGACCCTCAGGATTGGGCTTTTGCATTGGCTCCAGGGGATCCTGCGTTGCTCAATGTGGATGCGTTTTTTCTGGCCTTGGGGTTGCTTTATGAGGAACCTCAGTTAGAACTTCAGGCGGAAAAGGCCTTGATGTCCCTATCTCAGGGGCAAGACGAAGCTGAAATATACTGCCAGAAATTCCGTAAATGGGCTGTGCTTACTCAATGGAATGAGTGCGCCCTGGCGGCGAATTTCAGAGAGGGTCTCTCTGATGCCATTAAGGATGTTATGGTGGGGTTCCCTGTGCCTGCGGGTCTGAATGAGTCCATGACAATGGCTATCCAGATCGATAGGCGTCTGCGGGAGCGCAAACCTGTGCACCATTTGGCGGTGTCTACTGAGAAGACGCCAGAGAATATGCAATGTGATAGAATTCTGTCCAGAAGTGAACGGCAGAATTTTAGACGAAAAAATGGGTTGTGCTTCTATTGCGGTGATTCAACTCATGTTATATCAGCATGCTCTAAGCGTACTAAGAAGCTTGATAAGTCTGTTTCAATTGGCACTTTACAGTCTAAGTTTATTCTATCTGTGACCCTGATTTGTTCTTTATCATCTATTACTGCGGATGCCTATGTCGACTCTGGCGCCGCTTTGAGTCTTATGGATTGGTCCTTTGCCAAACGCTGTGGGTATGATTTGGAGCCTCTTGAAACTCCTATACCCCTGAAGGGGATTGACTCCACCCCATTGGCTAGCAATAAACCACAATACTGGACACAAGTAACTATGCGGATTGATCCGGATCACCAGGAGATTATTCGCTTTCTTGTGCTGTATAACCTACATGATGTGTTGGTGCTTGGATTGCCATGGCTGCAATCTCATAACCCAGTCCTTGACTGGAAAGCTATGTCTGTGTTAAGCTGGGGATGTAAGGGGACGCATGGGGACGTACCTGTGGTTTCCATTTCATCATCTATTCCCTCTGAGATTCCTGAATTCTTGACTGAATATCGTGACGTTTTTGAAGAACCTAAGCTTGGTTCATTACCTCCGCACCGGGAGTGCGATTGTGCCATAGATTTGATTCCGGGTAGTAAATACCCTAAGGGTCGTTTATTTAATCTGTCTGTGCCTGAACATGCTGCTATGCGAGAATATATAAAGGAGTCCTTGGAAAAGGGACATATTCGTCCTTCGTCATCTCCCTTAGGAGCCGGTTTTTTCTTTGTGGCTAAGAAAGATGGCTCTTTGAGGCCGTGCATTGATTATCGGCTTTTGAATAAAATCACGGTTAAATATCAATATCCGTTGCCACTGCTGACTGATTTGTTTGCTCGCATAAAGGGGGCCAAGTGGTTCTCTAAGATAGATCTCCGTGGGGCGTATAATTTGGTGCGAATTAAGCAGGGGGATGAGTGGAAAACCGCATTTAATACGCCCGAGGGCCACTTTGAGTATTTGGTGATGCCTTTTGGTCTTTCAAATGCCCCTTCAGTCTTTCAGTCCTTTATGCATGACATTTTCCGTGATTATTTGGATAAATTTATGATTGTGTATCTGGATGATATTTTGATTTTTTCGGATGACTGGGACTCTCATGTCCAGCAGGTCAGGAGGGTTTTTCAGGTTTTGCGGTCTAATTCCTTGTGTGTGAAGGGTTCTAAGTGCGTTTTTGGGGTTCAAAAGATTTCCTTTTTGGGATATATTTTTTCCCCCTCTTCCATCGAGATGGATCCTGTCAAGGTTCAGGCTATTTGTGATTGGACGCAACCCTCTTCTCTTAAGAGTCTTCAGAAATTTTTGGGCTTTGCTAACTTTTATCGTCGATTTATTGCTGGTTTTTCTGATGTTGTTAAACCATTGACTGATTTGACTAAGAAGGGTGCTGATGTTGCTGATTGGTCCCCTGCTGCTGTGGAGGCCTTTCGGGAGCTTAAGCGCCGCTTTTCTTCCGCCCCTGTGTTGCGTCAGCCTGATGTTGCTCTTCCTTTTCAGGTTGAGGTCGACGCTTCTGAAATCGGAGCTGGGGCGGTTTTGTCGCAGAGAAGTTCCGATTGCTCCGTGATGAGACCTTGTGCTTTTTTCTCGCGTAAATTTTCGCCCGCCGAGCGGAATTATGATGTTGGGAATCGGGAGCTTTTGGCCATGAAGTGGGCTTTTGAGGAGTGGCGTCATTGGCTTGAGGGGGCTAGACATCAGGTGGTGGTATTGACTGACCACAAAAATCTAATTTATCTTGAGTCCGCCAGACGCCTGAATCCTAGACAGGCGCGCTGGTCGTTGTTTTTCTCTCGGTTTAATTTTGTGGTGTCCTACCTGCCGGGTTCTAAGAATGTTAAGGCGGATGCCCTTTCTAGGAGTTTTGAGCCTGACTCCCCTGGTAATTCTGAACCTACAGGTATCCTTAAGGATGGAGTGATATTGTCTGCCGTTTCTCCAGACCTGCGGCGGGCCTTGCAGGAGTTTCAGGCGGATAGACCTGATCGTTGCCCACCTGGTAGACTGTTTGTTCCTGATGATTGGACCAGTAAAGTCATTTCTGAGGTTCATTCTTCTGCGTTGGCAGGTCATCCTGGAATCTTTGGTACCAGGGATTTGGTGGCAAGGTCCTTCTGGTGGCCTTCCCTGTCTCGAGATGTGCGAGGCTTTGTGCAGTCTTGTGACGTTTGTGCTCGGGCCAAGCCTTGTTGTTCTCGGGCTAGTGGATTGTTGTTGCCCTTGCCTATCCCGAAGAGGCCCTGGACGCACATCTCGATGGATTTTATTTCGGATCTTCCTGTTTCTCAGAAGATGTCTGTCATCTGGGTGGTGTGTGATCGTTTCTCTAAGATGGTCCATTTGGTTCCCCTGCCTAAGTTGCCTTCTTCTTCCGAGTTGGTTCCTCTGTTTTTTCAAAATGTGGTCCGTTTGCATGGTATTCCGGAGAATATCGTTTCTGACAGAGGTACCCAATTCGTGTCTAGATTTTGGCGAGCATTCTGTGCTAGGATGGGCATAGATTTGTCTTTCTCGTCTGCTTTCCATCCTCAGACTAATGGCCAGACCGAGCGGACGAATCAGACCTTGGAGACATATTTGAGGTGTTTTGTGTCTGCAGATCAGGATGATTGGGTTGCTTTTTTGCCTTTAGCGGAGTTTGCCCTCAATAATCGGGCCAGCTCTGCCACCTTGGTGTCTCCCTTTTTCTGTAATTCGGGGTTTCATCCTCGATTTTCTTCTGGTCAGGTGGAATCTTCGGATTGTCCTGGAGTGGATGCTGTGGTGGAGAGGTTGCATCAGATTTGGGGGCAGGTAGTGGACAATTTGAAGTTGTCCCAGGAGAAGACTCAGCTTTTTGCCAACCGCCGGCGTCGGGTTGGTCCTCGGCTTTGTGTTGGGGACTTGGTGTGGTTGTCTTCTCGTTTTGTCCCTATGAGGGTTTCTTCTCCCAAGTTTAAGCCTCGGTTCATCGGCCCGTACAAGATATTGGAGATTCTTAACCCTGTGTCCTTCCGTTTGGACCTCCCTGCATCTTTTTCTATTCATAATGTTTTTCATCGGTCATTATTGCGCAGGTATGAGGTACCGGTTGTGCCTTCCGTTGAGCCTCCTGCTCCGGTGTTGGTTGAGGGCGAGTTGGAGTACGTTGTGGAAAAAATCTTGGACTCCCGTGTTTCCAGACGGAAACTCCAGTATCTGGTCAAATGGAAGGGATACGGTCAGGAGGATAATTCTTGGGTGACTGCCTCTGATGTTCATGCCTCCGATTTGGTCCGTGCCTTTCATAGGGCTCATCCTGATCGCCCTGGTGGTTCTGGTGAGGGTTCGGTGCCCCCTCCTTGAGGGGGGGGGTACTGTTGTGAAATTGGATTTTGGGCTCCCCCGGTGGCCACTGGTGGAATTGAACTGGTGTGCATCATCCTCTCTGTTCACCTGTTTCCATCAGGATGTGGGAGTCGCTATTTAGCCTTGCTCCTCTGTCACTTCCATGCCGGTCAACATTGTAATCAGAAGCCTTTCTGTGCATGTTCCTGCTGCTAGACAACTCCCAGCTAAGTTGGACTTTAGTCCTTGTTTATTTTTGCATTTTGTTCCAGTTCACAGCTGTAGTTTCGTTTCTGTGTCTGGAAAGCTCTTGTGATCTGAAATTGCCACTCTGATGTTATGAGTTAATACTAGAGTCTTAAAGTAATTTCAGGATGGTGTTTTGATAGGGTTTTCAGCTGACCATGAAAGTGCCCTTTCTGTCTTCCTGCTATCTAGTAAGCGGACCTCAATTTTGCTAAACCTATTTTCATACTACGTTTGTCATTTCATCTAAAATCACCGCCAATATTTGTGGGGGCCTCTGTCTGCCTTTCGGGGAAATTTCTCTAGAGGTGAGCCAGGACTATATTTTCCTCTGCCAGGATTAGTTAGTCCTCCGGCCGGCGCTGGGCGTCTAGGGATAAAACGCAGGCTACGCTACCCGGCTACTGTTAGTTGTGCGGCAGGTTTAGTTCATGGTCAGTTTAGTTTCCATCCTTCCAAGAGCTAGTTCTTATGTTTGCTGGGCTATGTTCTCTTGCCATTGAGAACCATAACAGGAGTGGCAGACACCGTTAGTAGGCCCCAACCACACATATTAACAACAACTACTTAATGAGAGCCTGAAGATTGAAGCTCAGCTTTGTACAGTGAAGGACAACACAAGGGAGCGGCAGACACCGTTAGTAGGCCCCAACCACACATATAAACAACAACTACTTAATGAGAGCCTGAAGATTGAAGCTCAGCTTTGTACAGTGAAGGACAACAACAGGGAGCGGCAGACACCGTTAGTAGGCCCCAACCGAAATAGTAGGCCAACTGCACTGTTATCTTAACAACAACTACTTAATGAGAGCCTGAAGATTGAAGCTCAGCTTTGTACAGTGGAGGACAACTGTAATGGGAGACAGACACAATAAGTAGGCGTAAATAAGTAATTAGGCAAAATGCAGTTCAAAATTGGTAAGTGGAGTACACTTGCAGCATAGCGTGGTTCAGCGGAGGAGGGCATGTGTAATTAGTGGCTCTGACACAGGAAGTAGGCCTAAAATAAAAATGAAGGCTATATTAAGTTCAAAATTGGTAAAAGGAGTACACAAGTGGCATAGCTGGGTTCTGCGGTGGAGGACAACTGTTATGACAGGCTTACACAGTTACTAGGCACAAAAAAGTAAGGATACATGCAGTTCACAATTAGTCACAGGCGGCATAGCTTTGTTCAGTGGAGGACAACTGCAAGGAGTGGACTGGCCGAGACAGACACAGGTAGTAGGCCTACAATGGAAAGTAGGCTGTTATGATCCCAATGGCAAGGATCTCAGAGATTACAGCAAAAGTCTGCAAACATAAATACCAGCTCGTAGGGACGTGGTAACTAGGCTGACCATATACCTGATCCTAGCACAAACACTAACAGTATCCGGGGAACGTGCCTACGTTGATCCTAGACGTCTCGCGCCAGCCGGAGAACCAACTAACCCTATCAGGGAAAATAAGACCTCTCTTGCCTCCAGAGAAAAGACCCCAAAGTAATACAAGCCCCCAACAAATAATAACGGTGAGGTAAGAAGAAAAGACAAACGTAAGAATGAACTAGATTTTAGCAAAGAGAGGCCCACTGACTAATAGCAGAAAATAGTAAGATGACTTATATGGTCAGCAAAAAACCCTGCAAAATATCCACGCTGAATATCCAAGAACCCCCAAACCGACTAACGGTGAGGGGGAAGAATATCAGCCCCCTAGAGCTTCCAGCAATATCAGGAATCACATTTTGTACAAGCTGGACAAAAATATGAACAAAGCAAAATAACAAAAAATAAGGAAGCAGGACTTAGCTTATCTTGCAAAGAACCAGGACCTGAAGACAGGAGCAAACAGAAATGAACTGATTACAACAATGCCAGGCACTGGACTGAGAATCCAGGAAGTTTAAATACCAACACCCCAGGCCTAACGAAGCAGGTGAGTACCAACCTGGTAAAAGACAATCCAAGTGCCAAAACACTAGTGACCACAAGAGGGAGCCAAGAAGTATAGTTCACAACAGTACCCCCCCTTTAAGGAGGGGTCGCCGAACCCTCACCAAGACCACCAGGGCGACCAGGATGAGCAGCGTGGAAGGCACGAACCAAATTGGCCGCATGAACATCAGAGGCGGCCACCCAGGAATTATCCTACTGACCATAGCCCTTCCATTTGACCAAATACTGAAGCCTCCGTCTAGAGAGACGAGAATCCAAAATCTTCTCTACCACGTACTCCAACTCGCCCTCAACCAACACCGGAGCAGGAGGCTCAACAGCAGGAACCACAGGCACAATGTACCGCCGCAACAAAGACCTATGGAACACGTTGTGAATGGCAAACGACACCGGAAGATCCAAACGAAAAGAAACCGGGTTAAGAACTTCCAAAATTTTATAAGGACCAATAAAGTGAGGCTTAAACTTAGGAGAGGAAACCTTCAGAGGGACATACCGAGAAGACAACCAAACCAAATCCCCAACACGAAGTCGGGGGCCCACACGGCGGCGGCGGTTGGCAAAACGCTGAGCCTTCTCCTGTGACAACTTCAAGTTGTCCACCACATGATTCCAAATCCGCTGCAACCTATCCACCACGGAATCCACCCCAGGACAGTCAGAAGACTCAACATGACCCGAGGAGAAACGAGGATGAAAACCAGAGTTGCAGAAGAATGGCGAAACCAAAGTAGCGGAACTAGCCCGATTATTAAGGGCAAACTCCGCCAATGGCAAGAAGGTCACCCAATCATCCTGGTCCGCAGAAACAAAACATCTCAAATAAGCCTCCAGTGTCTGATTAGTTTGCTCCGTTTGACCATTAGTCTGAGGATGGAAGGCAGATGAAAACGACAAATCAATGCCCATTTTAGCACAAAAAGATTGCCAGAATCTGGACACAAACTCGGATCCTCTGTTGGACACGATATTCTCCGGAATGCCGTGTAAACGAACCACATTCTGAAAAAACAAAGGAACCAGATCGGAAGAGGAAGGCAACTTAGGCAAGGGTACCAAATGGACCATCTTGGAAAAACGATCACACACCACCCAGATGACAGACATTCCTTGAGACATCGGAAGATCAGAAATGAAATCCATGGAAATGTGTGTCCAAGGCCTCTTCGGGATGGGCAAGGGCAGAAGCAACCCGCTAGCACGAGAACAACAAGGCTTAGCCCGAGCACAAGTCCCACAGGACTGCACAAATGACCGCACATCCCGTGACAAGGAAGGCCACCAAAAGGACCTAGCCACCAAATCTCGGGTACCAAAAATTCCCGGATGCCCTGCCAACACCGAGGAATGAACCTCGGAAATGACTTTGCTGGTCCATTTATCAGGAACAGTCTGTCGGGTGGACAAGAGTCAGGTCTACCAGCCTGAAATCTCTGCAACACACGTCGCAAATCAGGAGATATGGCCGACACGATTACTCCCTCTTTAAGAATACCAGCCGGCTCCGAGACTCCAGGAGAGTCAGGCACAAAGCTCCTAGAAAGAGCATCAGCCTTAACATTCTTCGAACCAGGCAGGTACGAGACCACAAAGTCAAAACGAGAGAAAAACAATGACCAACGAGCCTGTCTAGGATTCAGGCGCTTAGCAGACTCGAGATACATCAGATTTTTGTGATCAGTCAAGACCACCACACGATGCTTAGCACCCTCGAGCCAATGACGCCACTCCTCAAATGCCCACTTCATGGCCAACAACTCCCGATTACCAACATCATAGTTCCGCTCAGCAGGCGAAAACTTCCTAGAGAAAAAGGCACATGGTCTCATCACAGAGCAACCAGAGCCTCTCTGCGACAAAACAGCCCCAGCACCGATCTCAGAAGCATCCACTTCAACCTGAAAGGGAAGTGAGACATCAGGCTGGCACAAAACAGGCGCCGAAGTAACCGGCGCTTCAGCTCCTGGAAGGCCTCCACGGCTGCAGGGGCCCAATTAGCCACATCAGAACCTTTCTTGGTCATATCCGTCAAAGGTTTAACAACGCTAGAAAAATTAGCGATAAAGCGACGGTAGAAATTAGCAAACCCCAAGAACTTCTGAAGACTCTTAACAGACGTGGGCTGAGTCCAATCATGAATAGCTCGGACCTTGACTGGGTCCATCTCCACAGCAGAAGGGGAGAAAATAAAACCCAAAAAGGAAACCTTCTGCACTCCAAAGAGACACTTTGAGCCCTTCACAAACAAAGCATTATCACGCAAAACCTGAAACACCATCCTGACCTGCTTTACATGAGAATCCCAATCATCCGAGAAAACCAGAATATCATCCAGATAAACAATCATAAATTTATCCAGATACTTCCGGAAGATATCATGCATAAAGGACTGAAACACTGAAGGAGCATTAGAGAGCCCAAAGGGCATCACCAAGTATTCAAACTGACCTTCGGGCGTATTGAATGCAGTTTTCCATTCATCTCCCTGCCTAATACGCACAAGGTTGTACGCACCACGAAGATCTATTTTGGTGAACCACTTGGCACCCTTAATCCGAGCAAACAAGTCTGACAATAGTGGCAAAGGATACTGAAACTTAACAGTGATTTTATTCAGAAGCCGATAGTCTATACAAGGTCTCAAAGACCCGTCCTTCTTGGCCACAAAAAAAGAATCCCGCACCAATAGGGGAAGAGGATGGACGAATATGCCCCTTCTCCAAAGACTCCTTGACATAAGAACGCATCGCGGCATGCTCGGTTACAGACAAATTAAATAATCGTCCCTTAGGAAATTTACTGCCAGGAATCAAATCTATAGCGCAGTCACAGTCCCTATGAGGAGGAAGATCACTGGACCTGGACTCACTGAATACATCCTGATAGTCACCCAAATACTCAGGAACCTCTGAAGGAGTAGAAGTAGCAATAGACACCGGCGGAGAATCGCAATGAATTCCCTGACAACCCCAACTCGACACAGACATAGCCTTCCAATCCAAAACAGGATTATGGGTCTGTAACCATGGCAGACCTAACACGACCAAATCATTCATTTTATGCAGAACAAGAAAACGAATCACCTCCCGATGTTCAGGAGTCATGCACATGGTCACTTGTGTCCAAAACTGCGGTTTATTTTCCGCCAGTGGCGTAGCATCAATTCCACTGAGAGGAATAGGAATTTTTAAAGGCTCCAGGACAAAACCGCAGCGCTTGGCAAACAACAAGTCCATAAGACTCAGGGCAGCACCTGAATCCACAAACGCCATAACAGGGTAGGAAGACGATGAACAAATTCTCAGTCCCACATCTCGGGCACTCAGAGTCGGCACGCAACCCCGCTTTATGCATAACTTCTGGAGATTTATAGACTCTGTGCAAGATGTATAACTGCGACAGCCTATACGGCTCACTTAATGATACTCGTGGAACCCACTCCAATACCGACTCCCAGGTTTCATTCTCCATTGGGCCTAGATCTCTCTCCCACTTAGCTCTTGCTTTTATAGGAAAATCCAACAAATGTGTATGCAATAGGTCTTTATACAGGGTGGAAATAACTCCCCTTGTAGTCCCCTCACCACACACATATTCCAAAACTATGTCTTCTTGAATCCTAATTCCAGCGCCCCTGTTTTGAACTCCAAATGCGTGTCTCATCTGAGTATATTGATATTCCCCAGAGGGTCTCAGACCAAACTCTCCCTGCAACTGGGAAAAGGATTTTAACACTCGTTGTTGAACTATCTGACTAACATAACAGATTCCATTAGCCTGCCACTCCGTCAGCACTCCCAGAGCCGCAAACTCCACCAAATTATTATTAAACCATATCGGTGTGAATTTAGTCAATCCCGTAACCCCCCGAATCTGCTTCAATCTGTTCCACAACTTACGTATCAGAAACATGGTTGGATATAATTTTCCCAAAGCTCCCAAGGAGCCATCCTCCAAACACTGCACCACCGGACGTCGGTTTGTCATCCCCTCCATCAAGTTTTGTACAGCACTGGAGGACGCCTCCCGCGCCCAGCCCCTCAAATGCTGACTCTGGGCTGCAAGAAAATATAATTCAGGGTTGGGCAAAGCCAAACCACCATCTTCCTTGGGTCACTGAAGCGTCTCCAGGCTAATACGTGGGTATTGCCTCCCCCATATCAAACTTCTAAAAAGGGCATTCATCTGACGAAATTTCCCCCTGGCGCGTTATGAAGGACGTATAGTATTTTGGGCATCAGCACCATTTTAATAAGATTAACCCTACCTACCACCGATAAGTGTAGCTTATTCCACGCATCTACTTTTGCCTTAAGCACTCCCATGACAGGAGTCAAATTCCTATGTAAAAACTCCGTGACTGGCACCGAAATCCATATCCCAAGGTATTTAAAATGAGATGCCACCTTAAGTCGCCCCTCTCCCAATGGCTCACTCACATTCTCTCCCCCACCATCTACCTTAAACAGGACCGATTTATCCCAATTTATCGTCAGCCCCGACAAGGAACCAAATCTCTCAATGATCTCAATGGCCCCTCTCAAGGAGTCATCCGGGTCAGCCAAAAACAACAAAACATCGTCCGCATACAGCGCTATCTTTTCCTCAACCCGCCCATATCTAAACCCAGGGACCCCATCAGACTGTCGAATCTTGGCGGCCAGGGGCTCCACAGCCAGAGCAAACAAAAGAGGCGAGAGCGGGCATCCCTGTCTTGTGCCTCTAGCCAACTTTATAGGCTGAGATAGTTCCCCGTTTACTCTGATTCTAGCTGTCGGCAATGAATATAGCAGTTGAATCCAAGACACAAACTGTGGTCCAATACCCATACACTTCAACACCTGCCAGAGATATCCCCACTCCACAATGTCAAACGCCTTATGGGCATCCAAGGACGCAATAACTCTCTGGCCACAGTTGTCAGACTTCAACTGCAGATTCACATACAGCCTCCGCAGATTAACCGCTGTAGATCTATCAGGCATAAAGCCAGACTGATCCGGATGCACCAGGTTAGTAATGACACTAGACAGACGGGAAGCTAACACCCTGGCCAGAAGCTTGACATCCATGGTTAGCAAAGAGATTGGGCGATATGACTCAGGTTTCCCCAAATCCTTATCCTCCTTCGGAATAACCACTATTATGGCCTCCCTCATAGAAGCTGGCAGGCACCCTTGACACCTAGCTTCCTCCAGAACCGACTTTAATCTAGGAATCAACACCTCTCCCAAGCTTTTATAAATTTCAGCGGGCAACCCATCAACCCCAGGCGCCTTCCCATTGGCCATGGACTTCAGTGCCCGACTCAGTTCCTCCTCCGTGATAGGGGCTTCCAAGCTCTCCCTATCCACCTCACTCAATGTCGGCAACCCCAGACTCTCCAAGAAAGTCACTGTATCTCCGACCGACCCATCAACCCGGGAGGAATATAAGTCCGCATAAAAGTCTGCAAAAACCTTTAAAATCTCAGGTGTTTCAAATACCCTGCGTCCACCAACAGATGCTAACGAATGGACATATGAGGTACCTCTCTGAGCAGAGGCCACCAGCGACAGCATGTGGCCCATTGATGGTCTCTCTTCTTTGCACATTTTAATTTTGAGTTGCACTTCTGTCCCGGCAATAAGAATCTCAAGACTGATGCTCTGTCCAGATCCTTTTTGTCTATCGATACAGAAGAAGAACCCGCGCACATCTTGGATCCCTCCAAAGTCATCGTGGTAGCTCCCGTCGATCTGACTTCTTTGCCTCCGGGCAAAACCTTCGTCTCTGAGTGCAACAGGAGGCTGGTCTTACGCTGGGGACATGCCTCCAAATTTGCTGGTCATGTTGGTTTCAAGAAGACTCTAGACCCTATGGACTTCTTCATCCGCTTCCAGTTCCTTCGGCTCTGTGGTAACACATTGCAATGGATTTTATCACCGATTTGCCTCGCTCTTCCGGCTGCACCGTCATTCTTGTGGTTGTGGATAGGTTCTCCAAAATGGCTTATTTCATATCCTTTCCTGGTTTGCCCTCTGCACCTGAATTGGCAAAAGTTTTTATTCACCATATTTTTCGTATTCATGGCTTTCCTCAACATATTGTTTCGGACAGGGGAGTCCAGTTCACCTCTCGGTTCTGGTGAGCTCTCTGTAAATTTATGAACATCTCGCTTGACTTCTCCTCTGCCAACCACCCACAGACCAACGGCCAAGTGGAGCGTACTAATCAGACTCTGGTGACTTATCTCCGTAATTTTTCTAACTCCCGCCACAGTGACTGGTCCGATTTACTCCCGTGGGCTGAATTCGCATACAACAATCATACCAGTGAATCTTCTTCCAAGTCTCCTTTCTTTATCGTCTATGGGCAACATCCTGGTGTACCTCTACCGGTTCCTCCTGTCTTGGGTGTGCCGGCGGCTGATCTTCTGTCTGGGGAGTTCTCCAGGATTTGGCAGGAGACCAAGACAGCTCTCGAATTTACACGTGACAGAATGAAAAGACATGCGGACAAGAGGCGCTTAGATCCTCCACTATATCATCCTGGTGATAAGGTGTGGTTATCCTCCAAGTTTGTTCGCTTAAAGATTCCCTCACGTAAGTTGGGTCCCCGCTATATTGGACCCTTTGAGGTCTTGGCCCGCATTAATGATGTCTCTTACAAGTTAAGGCTACCTCCCTCGCTCCGTATTCCTAATTCTTTCCACGTTTCCCTCCTGAAGCCGCTTGTCCTCAACCAGTTCCATGCCTCTACTGCTCATTCTCCTCGGCCTGTCTCCGCTAATGATGTTTTTGAAGTCAAGTACAGCCTTGCCATGAAGAGACTAAGAGGGAGGACCTTTTTTCTGGTGGATTGGAGGTGTTTTGGTCCTGAGGAGAGATCTTTGGAGCCTCGGGAGAACATCCAGGCTCCCCGAATCTTGGCTAGATTTCTTTCTGGTCTTAGGAGGGGGGATGTAAGGGGAGGGGTACTGTCACGCCGCCGCCACCACCGCTATCCCTGGTGCCTGCTCATACTGACCGTTCCACGGCTTCTGCTTCCTGTCGGGTGCGCGCGCGCACTAGGTTCCACGGCGCACGCAGTACTCTCTGATTCCAACCGCTCCTTCCGCCTCACTCTATGCCTCTGGAGGACCTTGACCCGGAATGTACGCTGCCGCTCTGCATATCAGGCCACCTCTTCCTCCTGGCTGTGCCTGATTATCATTTGTTCTCTGCAAGTGACTCTGGCCTCCACATTTCTCTGTTTTACCTCTGCGGCTTGTCTTCCGTTCCTTAGCTAGGTTTTTAGTGCCTGACCATTGTTCGTTTCTTTGTTTCTTTTCAGCTCCGGTCTGCCTGTGTCTCAGTCTTTTCGGTGCACTGGTGCCTCTGCGTAGTCCTTCTGCTGGTGTCCTCTTCCCATTCGTATTCCTGTGTCTCCACCTTGTCTGCCGGTTTGTTTCCAACCTTCCTTCAGGGCTTCCGTCTTTTACCGTAACTGCCTGCGTCTCTTCTCCGTCTGTGTTTTCCTTCGTCCCTGCCTTGCCTTTTTGTCCACCTTGTCTTCCTGTCTCCCGCTGTTATTCCTGTTCTCTTTCATTGGGTACCAGCTGCCGTGCAGTAGTCTCCCCTGGGCCTGCTCCTAACGCTCCCTGTATAGGGGGTGGTCTACCTGGTCTCCTCGTCCTGGGGAGGTTCGCTGTCGCTGTCCAGTGGGTTCACCTTTTGTAGTTCTCCAAGTTCTAACACGATGTGCAGGATGGAGACGATTCTGAAGACACTGATGGCAGCTCCTGTGTAATCAATGACCAATGACGTCCCCAATGTGCTCTATGGTGACAACTCTGGAGATGCTGCCGGCAGCTACAGTGTAATCACCGACCAATAACATTTCCGATGGAGACAAGTCCAGAGACGCTGCTGGCAGCTCCTGCATAATCACAGACCAATGACATCCCCGATGTACTCGATGGAGAAAGTCTGTAGACACTGCAGGCAGTTTGTGTGTAATCACTGACCAACTGTAATAATTATAGGGGATAACTCAAGAGACTCTTTGCGTGGAACAAGACAACTACAGGACACAGTTTTATAAGTAGTAAAGTCTATATTATCACACGGTGATTCAAACAGGTGCAGAGAGAAACTCAAGTCCACAACACTTGGTGCAAATATCAAATGCAGCTTAGCAGTCTATAGGAAACTTCAGAGGAAAATGCAATCATGCAGAAAGTCTATGAAGCACAATTATTCTTGAGGATACTTGACACGAATAAGTCCTTGCTTAGTCCAAAACACAGATAGATATGCTTATAAGGCAGTTCAAATAATATCTTAGCTCAACCAGGGAGGTCTGGGTAATAGTCTCAGGTTCTTGCAGAGCAGAAACAGCTTACATGTCCAGCAAATGCAGATGGAAGTAAACACGAGCAGCAGATGGAAGTAAACACGAGCAGCAGATGAAGGAGGATTACTGGAACTGGTGTATGCAGCAGGAACTCAGAGCAGGGTAGCAGGATCACCACACAGGTTCACAGGAGCAGGTATGTAGCCTGGGAGTCACCAGAGGTCAGGAGCTGGATGCAAGGCAGACTACTCTAGCACAGACTGAAGGCTGGGGTGGAGTTTTATAGCAGGAAGACACAGTGCACATGAGACCAAAGACGCCATCTTGGAAAAGGGCAGTAATGCACAAAAAGGTAATAAAAAATGTTCAGAGTCCTGACATTACTCCCTCTGTTGTGAACTGTGTTTCTGGGCTCCCTCTGGTGGTCACTAACGGTATTGTGTTAGGTATGTCTTGTTGCAGGCCTGAGCTCCAGCTGTGTCGTTAAGCAGCGGGTGTTTCCTATTTGAGTCTCCTCTGGACTCAGTCTCTTGCCTGGCATCGTTGTATCCAGACCTATTTGGTCTCCTCCGGATTCCTTTCAGTCTGCCTCATGCAAGAAAAGCTAAGTCTGTTTTGTACAATTTGGATCGTTTGCATTATTCAGTGTTTTTGTCCAGCTTGCTTTACATTTGATTTTTGACTCGCTGGAAGCTCTAGGGGGCTGATATTCTCCTTCCACACCGTCAGTCGGTGTGGGGGTTCTTGAATGTTCAGCGTGGATGTTTTGTAGGGTTTTCTGCTAACCGCATAGTCCACTATCTATTTTCTGCTATCTAGACTATTGGGCCTCACTTTGCTGAATCTAGTTCATCTCTACGTTTGTGTTTTCCTCTTGCCTCACCATTATTATTTGTTGGGGGCTTTCTATATCTTTAGGGTTCAATTTCTCTGGAGGCAAGCGAGGTCTTATTTTTTCCCTTTAGGGGTAGTCAGTTCTCCGGCTGGCTCGAGACGTCTAGAACCAACGTAGGCACGTTCACCGGCTACTTTTAGTTGTTTGTGTCAGGATCAGGTATGCGGCTAGCCCAGTTTCCACCTCCCTAGAGCAGTATTTATATTTTTTCTATCTTGCCGGAATATCAGAGATCCTCTGCCATTGGGATCATAACAGAATGCCAGGCCAAAAAGAAAATGTTTAATGCATCGCAGAAGCGGGATTAAAAAGAAGTTCTGAGGTTTTTTTTGTGCTGCAGTTTGCCTAGCTTCTTCCATCCCCTTTTTCTCTGAGTGACTGAAACTCTGCTGCAGATATGAATGTCCAGACTCTGACTTCTAGTGTGGATCTGCTTGCTGCTAGGGTGCAAAGCATTCAGGATTTTGTTATCCATAGCCCTATGTCTGAACCAAAAATACCTATTCCTGAGCCGTTTTTTTGAGATAGATCTAAATTCCTGAATTTTAGGAATAATTGTAAATTGTTTCTGTCTCTGAAACCTCGTTCCTCTGGTGATTCCGCTCAGCAAGTTAAGATTGTTATTTCCTTCTTGTGCGGCGACCCTCAGGATTGGACCTTCTCTCTGGCGCCAGGAGATCCTGCATTGGTGAATGTTGATGCGTTTTTTCTGGCACTTGGTTTGCTTTATGAGGAGCCTAATCTTGAAAATCAGGCTGAAAAAATGTTGCTGGTTATCTCTCAGGGTCAGGACGAAGCTGAGGTATATTGCCAAAAATTTCGGAAATGGTCCGTGCTTACTCACTGGAATGAGTGTGCACTGGCCGCAAATTTCAGAAATGGTCTTTCTGAAGCCATTAAAGATGTGATGGTGGGGTTTCCTATCCCTACAGGTCTAAATGATTAAATGGCTCTAGCCATTCAAATTGATCGACGTTTGCGGGAGCGCAAATCTGATAATCCTTTGGCGGTGCTGTCTGAACGGTCACCTGATTCTATGCAATGTGACAGAATTCTGACCAGAGCCGAGCGACAAAATCATAGACGTCAAAATGGGTTGTGTTTCTACTGTGGTGATTCAACACATGTTATCTCAGCATGCTCTAAACGTTTAAAAAAAGAAGTTAATCCTGTCGCCATTGGTACTTTTCAGCCTAAGTTTATTTTGTCTGTGACTTTAATTTGTTCATTATCTTCTTACTCAGTTATGGCTTTTGTGGATTCTGGTGCTGCTTTAAGTCTGATGGATTTGTCGTTTGCCAAGCGCTGCGGTTTTGTCCTGGAGCCTTTGGAAAATCCTATTACTCTTAGAGGAATTGATTCTACGCCATTGGCAGAGAATAAACCTCAGTATTGGACGCAGGTGACCATGTGCATGACTCCTGTACATCAGGAGGTGATTCGTTTTCTGGTACTGCATAAAATGCATGATGTTGTCGTTTTGGGTCTGCCATGGTTACAGGCCCATAATCCAGTTTTAGATTGGAAAGCTATGACTGTGTCTAGTTGGGGGTGTCAGGGGATTCATGGCGATTCTCCATTGGTGTCTATTGCTTCTTCTACTCCTTCTGAGATCCCTGAGTTTTTGTCAGACTTTCAGGATGTATTTAATGAGGCCAGGTCCAGTGCCCTTCCTCCTCATAGGGACTGTGATTGTGCTATAGATTTGATTCCTGGTAGTAAGTTTCCTAAGGGACGACTCTTTAATTTATCTGTGCCAGAGCATGCCGCGATGCGGAGTTATATAAAGGAGTCTTTGGAGAAGGGACATATTCGCCCATCCTCGTCCCCTCTTGGTGCGGGATTCTGTTTTGTGGGCAAGAAAGACGGGTCTCTGAGACCTTGTATAGATTATCGTCTTCTGAATAAAATCACGGTTAAATTTCAGTATCCTTTACCATTATTGTCTGATTTGTTTGCTCGGATTAAGGGATACAGTTGGTTCACCAAGATAGATCTTCGTGGTGCGTATAACCTTGTGCGCATAAAGCAGGGAGATGAATGGAAAACGGCATTTAATACGCCCGAGGGTCATTTTGAGTACCTGGTGATGCCTTTCGGATTATCTAATGCTCCTTCTGTGTTTCAGTCCTTCATGCATGACATCTTCCGGAAATATCTGGATAAATTTATGATTATTTATCTGGATGATATTTTGTTTTTTTCTGATGATTGGGAGTCCCCTGTGAACCAGGTCAGGATGGTGTTTCAGGTTCTGCGGGAGAATGCTCTATTTGTGAAGGGCTCAAAATGTATCTTTGGGGTACAGAAGGTTTCTTTTTTTGGGTTTTATTTTTTCCCCTTCTACTGTGGAGATGGACCCAGTTAAGGTTCGTGCCATTCATGACTGGACTCAGCCCACGTCTGTTAAGAGCCTGCAGAAGTTCTTGGGCTTTGCTAATTTTTACCGTCGTTTTATCGCTAATTTCTCCAGCGTGGTTAAACCTTTGACGGATATGACCAAGAAGGGTTCTGATGTTGCGAATTGGTCTCCTGCAGCCGTGGAGGCCTTTCGGGAGCTGAAGCGTCGGTTTACTTCAGCGCCAGTCTTGTGCCAGCCGGATGTCTCTCTTCCCTTCCAGGTTGAAGTTGATGCTTCTGAAATTGGTGCAGGGGCTGTTTTGTCGCAAAGAAGTTCTGATGGCTCCGTGATGAAGCCATGCGCCTTCTTTTCAAGGAAATTTTCGCCTGCTGAGCGGAACTACGATGTTGGTAATCGGGAGTTGTTGGCCATGAAGTGGGCATTTGAGGAGTGGCGACATTGGCTCGAGGGAGCTAGACATCGTGTGGTGGTCTTGACTGATCATAAAAATCTGATTTACCTCGAGTCCGCCAAGCGCCTGAATCCTAGACAGGCCCGTTGGTCGTTGTTTTTCTCCCGTTTTGACTTTGTGGTCTCGTACCTGCCTGGTTCGAAGAACGTGAAGGCTGATGCACTTTCTAGGAGTTTTGTGCCTGATTCTCCGGGAGTCTCTGAGCCGGCTGGTATTCTCAGAGAGGGAGTAATTTTGTCTGCCATTTCCCCAGATTTGCGACGAGGGCTGCAAAAATTTCAGGCAGATAGGCCTGATCGTTGTCCACCAGAGAGATTGTTTGTCCCTGATGGATGGACCAACAGAGTTATTTCTGAGGTTCATTCTTTGGTGTTGGCGGGACATCCTGGGATTTTTGGTACCAGAGATTTGGTGGCCAGGTCCTTTTGGTGGCCTTCCTTGTCGCGGGATGTGCGTTCTTTTGTGCAGTCCTGTGGGATTTGTGCTCGGGCTAAGCCTTGCTGTTCTCGTGCCAGCGGGTTGCTTTTGCCCTTGCCTATCCCAAAGAGGCCTTGGACGCACATTTCCATGGATTTCATTTCGGATCTTCCGGTATCTCGGAAGATGTCTGTCATCTGGGTGGTGTGCGATCGTTTTTCTAAAATGGTCCATTTGGTGCCCTTGCCTAAGTTGCCTTCCTCCTCTGATTTGGTCCCTTTGTTCTTTCAGAATGTGGTTCGTTTGCACGGCATCCCTGAGAATATTATATCTGACAGAGGATCCCAGTTTGTGTCCAGATTCTGGCGATCCTTTTGTGCTAAGATGGGTATTGATTTGTCTTTTTCGTCGGCTTTTCATCCTCAGACTAATGGCCAGACCGAGCGAACTAATCAGACGTTAGAGACTTATTTAAGATGTTTTGTTTCTGCTGATCAGGATGACTGGGTTACCTTTTTGCCACTAGCCGAGTTTGCCCTTAATAATCGGGCTAGTTCTGCCACCTTGGTTTCACCCTTTTTCTGCAACTCTGGTTTTCATCCTCGTTTCTCCTCGGGTCAGGTTGAACCTTCTGACTGTCCTGGGGTTGATTCTGTGGTGGATAGGTTGCAGCGGATTTGGAACCATGTGGTGGACAATTTGAAATTGTCACAAGACAAGGCCCAGCGGTTTGCCAACCGCCGCCGCGGTGTGGGTCCCCGACTTCGTGTTGGGGATTTGGTTTGGTTGTCTTCTCGGCATGTTCCTTTGAAAGTCTCCTCTCCTAAGTTCAAGCCTCGCTTTATCGGTCCTTATAAGATTTTGGAAATCCTTAACCCGGTGTCTTTTCGCTTGGATCTTCCAGCGTCTTTTGCTATTCATAATGTGTTCCATAGGTCCTTGTTGCGGCGGTACGTGGTGCCTATGGTTCCTGCTGTTGAGCCTCCTGCCCCGGTTTTGGTTGAGGGCGAGTTGGAGTACGTGGTGGAGAAGATTCTGGATTCTCGTATCTCTAGACGGAAACTCCAGTATTTAGTTAAGTGGAAAGGCTATGGTCAGGAGGATAATTCCTGGGTTGTCGCCTCTGATGTTCATGCGGCTGATTTGGTTCATGCCTTTCACGCTGCTCATCCTGATCGCCCTGGGGGTCTTGGTGAGGGTTCGGTGACCCCTCCTCAAGGGGGGGGTACTGTTGTGAACTGTGTTTCTGGGCTCCCTCTGGTGGTCACTAACGGTATTGTGTTAGGTATGTCTTGTTGCAGGCCTGAGCTCCAGCTGTGTCGTTAAGCAGCGGGTGTTTCCTATTTGAGTCTCCTCTGGACTCAGTCTCTTGCCTGGCATCGTTGTATCCAGACCTATTTGGTCTCCTCCGGATTCCTTTCAGTCTGCCTCATGCAAGAAAAGCTAAGTCTGTTTTGTACAATTTGGATCGTTTGCATTATTCAGTGTTTTTGTCCAGCTTGCTTTACATTTGATTTTTGACTCGCTGGAAGCTCTAGGGGGCTGATATTCTCCCTCCACACCGTCAGTCGGTGTGGGGGTTCTTGAATGTTCAGCGTGGATGTTTTGTAGGGTTTTCTGCTAACCGCATAGTCCACTATCTATTTTCTGCTATCTAGACTATTGGGCCTCACTTTGCTGAATCTAGTTCATCTCTACGTTTGTGTTTTCCTCTTGCCTCACCGTTATTATTTGTTGGGGGCTTTCTATATCTTTGGGGTTCAATTTCTCTGGAGGCAAGCGAGGTCTTATTTTTTCCCTTTAGGGGTAGTCAGTTCTCCGGCTGGCTCGAGACGTCTAGAACCAACGTAGGCACGTTCACCGGCTACTTTTAGTTGTTTGTGTCAGGATCAGGTATGCGGCTAGCCCAGTTTCCACCTCCCTATAGCAGTATTTATATTTTTTCTATCTTGCCGGAATATCAGAGATCCTCTGCCATTGGGATCATAACATCCCTCCTTAGAAGCGGCCTCAGGACGATCCTGGAGCTGGTTTCTCAGGGAATCTCTGATGAAAACGAGAAATCTTCTGTTGGGCATTGATGTTTTCCACAGGTTCCCAAGAGTCTTCCTCAGGGGATATCCCTGCCATCTTATCAGATATTGGAGCCGATTCCTGCGAATCCTGGAATCAATAATTTCCTCCACCATGAATTGTTCTTGCCCATCAATCACCACAGGCTGCGGAGGAGGCACAACACGTCTCTGGAAGGTATTAGGAGATACAGGCTTTAGTAAAGATACATGAAAAACTGGGTGTAGCTTCATAGTCCTAGGCAGCTTCAGCCGGCAGGCCACAGAGCTCACAATACCGTTGATCTTGAAAGGGCCAATGAATTTCTGTCCAAGTTTTTGTGAAGGAACGTTTAACTTCAGATTCTTAGTTGCTAACCACACGGAATCTCCTACCTTGAACATGGGTGCAGGTTTACGGAATCTATAAGCCGATCTCTTATAACGTTCTTGAGCTGTGGTCAGTGATTCCTTCAGAACCTCCAGATTTTGCCTCATCGCAGTCAGCCTTTCCTCCACTGCCGGAACCGGAGAATTAATTGGAGACCTAGGTAAGATACACGGATGATATCCCAGATTGGCAAAGAAAGGTGTAAATTTAGTGGAGGCGCTCTGAGAATTGTTATATGAAAATTCGGCTAACGGCAACAACTCCAACCAATCATCCTGGAGATGGCTGACATAGCATCTTAGATATTGTTCCAGCATCTGGTTGGTACGCTCAGTCTGACCATTTGTCTGGGGATGGTAAGCGGAAGCGGAAGAGAGACAGACATTAATATTGAGTGCAGAGCAAAACCCCTTCCAGAATCTTGAAGTGAACTGCACTGCACGGTCAGAGATGATCTCATCCGGAACCCCATGCAACCGAAAGACATTCTGTATAACCAAGTTCACTGTATCTTTAGCTGAGGGGAGGCCGGTGCACGGAACAAAATGAGCAGCTTTAGTCAGGCGATCAACTACCACCATGATTGTATTCATGTCCCCCGATGTAGGCAGCTCCACAATAAAGTCCATTGATATAGACCCCCAAGGGCGGGATGGAACAGGTAATGGTTGTAGAAGACCCGTAGGTGCCACATGAGGAGTCTTGTAACGAGCACATACCTCGCAAGAGAGAACATAGTCCTTGGTATCCTTCAGGCAAGTTGGCCACCTGAAGAATCGGCTCAGGAACTCTTGTGTCTTCTGTACCCCCCTGTGACCAGCCAACTTGGAGTCATGTACCAACTTGAAGCTCTGCAGACGGACGACCTCAGGGACGTAGATACGTTGATCTCTGAACCACATGCCACCCTTAAAGACAAGATTAATATCCACAGGTGGGCTGGCCAGAAATACATCACCGTCATAGGCCTCCCTGCACTCCTTCCACAAGTCCTGATCGTGGATAACTCTGATGAAATTGGCATCAGATAGAATGGTCTTGGACGGGGCTCCAGGTACGGAATCCGCAGCATGGATTCGGGACAAAACATCAGCCTTCCCATTACGAGAACCTGGACGGTACGAGATAACAAAGTTAAATTGATTTAAAAATAAGTGCCAACGATCCTGATGAGGAGAAAGACATCTAGCGGATCTAAGGAACTCTAAATTGCGATGGTCAGTTAGCACTATGATCTGTTGTGCAGCTTCTTGCAGATGATGCCTCCATTCTTTGAAAGCCGCAATAATAGCCAGCAATTCCTTGTCTCCCACGTCGTAATTCTTCTCTGCTGAGGTTAGTCTACGGGAAAAGAAAGCACAAGGATGTAGCAGACCCTTCTCTCCAGTTCTTTGGGAGAGAATAGCCCCCAAAGCATTATCAGAAGCGTCCACCTCCACAATGAAAGAAAGTGTTGGATCTGGGTTTATCAACAGCGGTGCTGATGTGAAACAGATCTTAAGCCGATCAAAAGCTTCTTGAGCCTGTGATGACCACTTAAAGGGCTTTTCCTTCTTTGTCAAGGAAGTAATGGGACGGACAATATCATAAAAATTTCGAATGAAGCGTCTGTAGAAATTTGCAAAACCAATAAAACGTTGGACCTCCTTAACGTTCTTGGGTACCGGCCAGTCAAGGATAGCCTGAATCTTACCAGATTCCATGTTCAGCCCCTGGGGAGAGATGATATAACCTAAGAACTGTATCTCAGAACGATAGAACTCGCATTTCTCCGGCTTAATATACAGATGGTTCTCTTTCAGACGTCTTAAAACAGTTTTGACATGTTCTTCATGTTCCTGTAGAGAGTCAGAAAAGATTAGTATATCGTCCAAATAGATCACTACAAACTGGTCCAACAAATCTCTGAAAATGTCATTAGCAAGGTGTTGAAACGTTGCAGGGGCGTTAAAAAGCCCGAAGGGCATCACAAGAGATTCAAAGTGTCCATACAGGCATCTGAATGCTGTTTTCCACTCATCCCCTGGACGAATACGCACCAAATTATAAGCCCCACGAAGATCCAGTTTAGAGAACACCTTAGCATGGCGGACTCTTTCCAGTAATTCGGGAATCAGAGGCAAAGGGTAACGGTTTCGTACGGTTACCTTATTGAGTTCCCAATAGTCAACACAGGGTCTCAGGGTCCCATCCTTCTTCTTTACAAAAAAGATAGGTGCCCCTGCTGGTGAGGAAGAAGGACATATGAAGCCTTTTGCCAGATTTTCATCAATATACTCCTTTAAAGCTTGAAGCTCAGGTGCCGCCAAAGGGTATACGTTACCAAAAGGAATAGCTGCCCCAGGAAGCAACTCAATAGGACAGTCATAATGCCTATGTGGAGGAAGCTGATCTGCATTCTTCTTGTCACAGATGTCAGAGAACTCTTTATATGCTGGAGGTAAAGAAAATACCTGTACATGTGGTTCCATAGCCATGGACTCAGGGATAGCTTCTGTTAACGCTGAGTTGCTCCTTGTTGGAAAGATAATCTCCTTGGTCTCCCAGTTGCTAATTGGGTTCTGAGAACGCAGCCAAGGAATGCCTAAAATCACAGGAAAATGAGGAGGAGAAATTAGCAAGAAAGTTGCTCCTGATGATTAGGCTCCAACAAAATTTCAAAGGGTACGGTCTCCTGATCCACAGGCCCAGAGATTAAAGGTGACCCATCCACTGTTTCCATGGTAATTGGAGAGGCTCTTTGCTGAATTTCAATACCATGTTCCTTGGCAAATGCGATATCCATGAAATTGTCACCTGCACCAGAGTCAATCATAGGTGCACTGGAAATCCACTGTCCTGAACACAGGATCTTAATAGGGAGAGAACAGTGAGAGTTCTTCTCCTTCAGCTCCTTGGGGGGTGAAGTCATAGAAAGTGAATGGAATACAGCATTTAAAGGCAGGCTACATTCAGAGATGTCAGATTCATCCTCACAAGTGGTCATACTCCCCTACTGCTGTTAGCACCTTGTTAGGCCGTCTAGGACACTTAGGACAATTGATCAAGAAGTGGTCAGACTGGCCGCAGTAGAAACATAGACTTTCACGAAGGCGATGCTCCCGGCGCTCATTGATCTCGCGCCTTTGAATGGAATCAATTTGCATGGGCACCTCCTCCACTTCCCGAGAAGTTTTACCTGCAGGCTCTTTGGAAGGAAGGGAAAAGTTAGAAATACGGTTATATGCAGCAAACTTCTCCTGCCTACGCTCAGTAAGGCGAATGTCTATGCGCACACAATGCTGTATAAATGTTTCTAGCTCTTGTGGTGACTCAGAGCAAGCTAGTTCATCTTTTACAATACTAGACAGACCCCTTTTAAAAATAGGCAATTGTGCATAACTGTCCCAATTGGTATCTACCACTAATCTCCTGAATTCAGTAGCATACTCAATAACAGAATGTTTTGCCTGGCGTAAAGACAATAAAGCAGATTCAGCGGTTGCACGGCCATAAGGGTCATCAAACATTAATGCCATAGCGGCCAAGAAATCATCCAAGTTATTTAACCGTGGGTCACGAGACTCAATCATCGGATTTGCCCAGGCGAGTGCTCGTGCGGTCAGCAGCATTATTACACACAATACTTTGGATCTATCATTAGGAAAACGGTCAACATGCACATCAAAATATAGCATACATTGATTCACAAAGCCACGAAATTTGTCGCGATCACCATTAAATCTGAATGGGGGCAACTTAGGTGGGCTAGCTGGTGGCGGTTGCCCAGAGGGAAAAGTCGCTTGTGCAGCTATTTGCGTGCTTATGTCCTGAAAAGCCCGTCCATACTGGGACTCTATGCCAGCAAGTTTGTTTTCCTGGGCTGCCATGCGGGTGCTTAAGTCCTGCAAAGTCTGTCCAAACACTTGTTGATTGTGTTCAAAGCTTCCAAACTTCTTTTGCAGACCTTCCACATCTTTCTGCAGTGATCTAATTATGGAAAACACCTGCTCTAGTCTGCTTTCTGCAGTCATTGTTCCAGTAGTCTCCTTTTTTTTTTAGGCTAGAGTATCCTGTAATAATTACAGGGGATAACTCAGGAGACTCTTTGCGTGGAACAAGACAACTACAGGACACAGTTTTATAAGTGGTAAAGTCTATATTATCACATGGTGATCCAAACAGGTGCAGAGACAAACTCAAGTCCACAACACTTGGTGCAAATATCAAACGCAGCTTAGCAGTCTATAGGAAACTTCAGAGGTAGATGCAAACAAACAGAAAGTCTATGAAGCACAATTATTCTTGAGGATACTTGACATGAATAAGTCCTTGCTGAGTCCAAAACACAGATAGATATACTTATAAGGCAGTTCAAATAATATCTTAGCTCAACCAGGGAGGTCTGGGTAATAGTCTCAGGTTCTTGCAGAGCAGAAACAGCTTACATGTCCAGCAAATGCAGATGGAAGCAAACACAAGCAGCAGATGAAGGAGGATTACTGGAACTGGTGTATGCAGCAGGAACTCAGAGCAGAGTAGCAGGATCACCACACAGGTTCACAGGAGCAGGTATGTAGCCTGGGAGTCACCAGAGGTCAGGAGCTGGATGCAAGGCAGACTACTGTAGCACAGACTGAAGGCTGGGGTGGAGTTTTATAGCAGGAAGACACAGTGCACATGAGACCAAAGACGCCATCTTGGAAAAGGGCAGTAATGCACAAAAAGGTAATAAAAAATGTTCAGAGTCCTGACACCAATAATGTACCCAATGTGCTCTATGGTGACAAGTCTGGAGATGCTGCCGGCAGCTCCTGTGTAATCACCAACCAATGATGATCACGATGTGCTGGATAGAGACGATCCTGTAGACAATGATGGCAGCTCCTGTGTAATCAACCTATCAATGATGTTCCCGATGTGCTCGATGGAGACAAGTCCGGAGATGCTGCAGCTTCTGTGTAATCACTGACCAATGACCGCATGTTGTTCTTGATAGAGACAAATCTGGAGACACTGCAAACACGGGAGCAAGTTTAGGTCACACAGTCGGCTCACGGTAGTGTGAAAAGCATGTAGCCTGGGGTTGTAGTATTGGGATGGTATCACAATAATGTGAATAAGCCATGTTTTGAGTATATACCTAAAAGGTCCATGGCTTTTAAGACACATGCTGTGAGCTTTTCAGACCCCCCCTCTTCACTCTGTTTAGAAAGCTCTCCTTCTCTGTCTTGGCCTGCAGGCAACTCCCTCCCCCCCTGAATACAGTGGTAAATTGAAACTCCAGTGTGGGACTCTGTCCCCCCCTCCCTCTCGAATGCAGGAGTGTGTAGAGATCCTTTGTCCGAAAACTATGTGCTCTCTTGTTCATGTACAACCTTAATAGTAAGGCAAAACTTGATCCCAATTAGTGACAGAGATATGGAAGTTATGTATTTGGTATGTGCATCGGCCGGGCCATCACCCAGTGCGTTTCCCAATTTCCTGTACCCTTGGTATCCGAGAAATGAATTACTGTTTACTCGCTGTGCCTAGAGAGATCATGTTTGGTCTTAATAGAATGCTAGTTGCAAAACAAGATCAATGATAATTCCGTAGTTGCTATACGAGGTGGCATCCTGGAGCTATGGTGGATATGAATGTTCCATAACTCTGAGTCCCTCTGAGAAAAGAGGAGTGCATTTCATAACTCAGCCCACTCAGTGATGTCGTGACCAGAGGGCATATCTTAACCCTGCTGAGTTGTGAGTCTTTGGCCAGGAAGAGAGCCAACAGCAGCTTTGAAAGCTGCTCTTATGCACTCTGATGTTCGCCCATCCCCCACAGGACATGGTTTGCTATGATCTGAAATTATATGAGAGAAATGTGTTTTCCAACTTTAATCCCTTCATATTTGCAATTGTGCTGTACATACGATACTTGTCTATTTTTATAATATCTATTTATACTTCTGTAAACACTGCCTACTTTTTTTGGGTGTAAAATATATAAAATTACTAGCTTTCCTCTCCTTGCTCTATAACGTACTGTCACGTCCTCTGAAGTGAATTACGCTACTAATCTGGGTTGGCTCCGGACCTGTTATTCAGAAATCGGAGCTGGTGGGCAGATTTGTCCTGTGCGTTTCGGAGGCTTTGTAGCGATGGCAGCGTTGATAATTATTGTTCCCGCCTGAGTGGGAGTAGTTATATCGCCCTCGCTGCAGTATGCCCATTAGCCAGTACAACGTAAGGCAGCCTTTCTGGCGACTAATTATCCTAGGTGCAGTACCCTGTCTGACCTGGCCAGAGAGCTGCAAGTTCCAAACCGGAACTGGGAAGTGGGACATAGATGAATCCCCTTCAGAAAGGAACCAGGGGCAATCAAACCAAAGAACCCCAGTTCATGACAAATTGGTGTCAGCGGTGGGGATGATAAAGGTATCCTCCCCGTGAACTGTGACAGATGGCTCCTCAGATCAGTGTTATCCACATCCCTATCTATCCAAATTTTGTTTTCTATACTGCTGTTGCTATTTCAATGTAGATGACTGTATGCCACCTGTATTATCTTCCTCCTCCTGTTACTCTTCTTTTATCCTCCTCCTCCTGTGTCACCTGTATTATCCTCTTCCTCGTGTGTCATCAGTATTATCTTCTTCCTCCTGTGTTTCCTGTATTATCCTGTGCAGCTAAAGGTACCTTCACACGAAACGACATCGCTAGCGATCTGTGACGTTGCAGCGTCCTGGCTAGTGATATCGTTTCGTTTGACACGCAGCAGCAATCAGGATCCTGCTGTGATGTCGCTGGTCGCTGAATAAAGTCCAGAACTTTATTTGGTCGTCCGATCGCTGTGTATCGTTGTGTTTGAAAGCAAAAGCAACGATACCAGCGATGTTTTACACTGGTAACCAGGGTAAACATCGGGTTACCAAGCGCAGGGCCGCGCTTAGTAACCCAATGTTTACCCTGGTTACCAGCGTAAAAGTAAAAAAAACCAAACAGTACATGCTCACCTGCGCGTCCCACAGCGTCTGCTTCCTGACACTTACTGAGCGCCGGCCCTAAAGTGAAAGTGAAAGCACAGCGGTGACGTCACCGCTCTGCTGTTAGGGCCGGAGCTCAGTCAGTGTCAGGAAGCAGACGCTGGGGGACGCGCAGGTGAGCATGTACTGTTTGTTTTTTTTTACTTTTACGCTGGTAACCAGGGTAAACATCGGGTTACTAAGTGCGGCCCTGCGCTTAGTAACCCGATGTTTACCCTGGTTACCCGGGGACCTCGGCATTGTTGGTCGCTGGAGAGCGGTCTGTGTGACAGCTCTCCAGCGATCAAACAGCGACGCTGCAGCGATCGGCATCGTTGTCGCTATCGCTGCAGCGTCGCTTCGTGTGAAGGTACCTTAACTATAGACCTGTCTCTAATCTTCCCTTCATCTCTAAACTCCTGGAACGCCTGGTCCACTCCCGTCTTACCCGCTATCTCTCAGATAACTCTCTTCTCGACCCTCTTCAATCTGGCTTCTGCTCTTTACACTCTACTGAAACTGCCCTCACTAAAGTCTCTAATGACCTACTAACAGCTAAATCTAATGGTCACTACTCCATTCTAATTCTCTTGGATCTCTCCGCAGCATTCGACACTGTGGATCATCAGCTCCTCCTCACTATGCTCCGCTCCATCGGCCTCAAGGACACCGTTCTCTCCTGGTTCTCCTCCTATCTCTCTGGCCGATCCTTCACTGTTTGTTTTGCTGGTTCCTCCTCCTCTCACCTTCCCCTTAAGGCCCCGGCACACATAGCGATTTACCAACGATCACGACCAGCGATACGACCTGGCCGTGATCGTTCGTAAGTCGCTGTGTGGTCGCTGGGGAGCTGTCACACAGACAGCTCTCTCCAGCGATCAACGATCAGGGGAACGACTTCGGCATCGTTGAAACTGTCTTCAACGATGCCGAAGTCCCCCTGCAGCACCCGGTAACCAGGGTAAACATCGGGTTACTAAGCGCAGGGCCGCGCTTAGTAACCCGATGTTTACCCTGGTTACCAAAAAAAACAAACAGTACATACTCGCCTTTCGGTGTCCAGGTCCCTTGCCGTCTGCTTCCTGCTCTCTGACTGAGCCGCCGTACAGCGAGAGCAGAGCGCAGCGGTGACGTCACTGCTGTGCTCTCACTTCTCACTGTACGGCCGGGAGTCAGTGAGAGCAGGAAGCAGACGGCAAGGGACCTGGACACCGAAAGGCGAGTATGTACTGTTTGTTTTTTTTTACATTTACGCTGGTAACCATGGTAAACATCGGGTTACTAAGCGCGGCCCTGCGCTTAGTAACCCGATGTTTACCCTGGTTACCAGTGAAGACATCGCTGGATCGGTGTCACACACACCGATTCAGCGATGTCAGCGGGGCCTCAACGACCAAAAAAAGGTCCAGGCCATTCCGACACGACCAGCGATCTCACAGCAGGGGCCTGATCGCTGGTACGTGTCACACATAGCGAGATCGCTACTGAGGTCACTGTTGCGTCACAAAACTAGTGACTCAGCAGCGATCTCGCTAGCGATCTCGCTATGTGAGACGGGGGCTTTACTGTTGGGGTTCCTCAAGGATCAGTCCTAGGCCCCCTCCTCTTCTCTTTGTATACTGCCCCTATTGGACAAACAATCAGTAGATTTGGTTTCCAGTACCATCTCTATGCTGACGACACCCAATTATACACCTCTTCTCCTGCTTTCACGCCGACCTTCTTAGAAAACACCAGTGATTGTCTTACCGCTGTTTCTAACATCATGTCCTCCCTCTATCTGAAACTGAACCTGTCAAAAACTGAACTCCTTGTGTTTCCTCCCTCTACTAATGTGCCTATGCCCGACATTGCCATTTCCGTGTGTAGTTCCTCCATTACTCCCCAGCAACATGCCCACTGCCTTGGGGTCATACTTGATTCCGAGCTTTCCTTCACCCCCCACATCCGATCACTGGCTCGCTCTTCTTATCTGCATCTCAAAAACATTTCTAGAATTCGCCCTTTTCTTACTTTCGACTCTGCAAAAACTCTTACTGTTTCTCTTATTCATTCTCATCTGGACTATTGTAACTCTCTACTAATCGGCCTCCCTCTTACCAAACTCTCCCCGCTCCAATCTGTCCTGAATGCTGCTGCCAGGATCATATTCCTCACCAACCGTTACACCGATGCCTCTACCTTGTGCCAGTCATTACACTGGCTACCCATCCACTCCAGAATCCAGTACAAAACTACTACCCTCATCCACAAAGCACTCCATGGCTCAGCACCACTCTACATCTCCTCTCTGGTCTCAGTCTACCACCCTACCCGTGCCCTCCGCTCCGCTAATAACCTCGGGTTAGCATCCTCAATAATCAGAACCTCCCATTCCAGTCTCCAAGACTTTACACGTGCTGCGCCGATTCTTTGGAATGCACTACCTAAGTTAATACGATTAATCCCCAATCCCCACAATTTTAAGAATGCCCTAAAAACGCATTTGTTCAGACTGGCCTACCGCCTCAACGCATTAACCTAACCATCCCTGTGTGGCCCATTAAAAAAAAAAAATAATAATCAGGTTCCTCGCATCATGTTCTCATACACTCTATGCAGTTAATAGCCTCTGTGTCTGTACTGCTACATACTTAGGCAGTTAACGGGTTCATGCAGCTTTACATGAACACCCGAGCCTTACACTATGGCTGGTCCAAATAACTAAAGCAATTGTCACCATCCAACTCTCGTGTCTCCCCTTTTCCTCATAGTTTGTAGCTTGCGAGCAGCAGGGCCCTCATTCCTCCTGGTATCTGTTTTGAACTGTGATTTCTGTTATGCTGTAATATCTATTGTCTGTACAAGTCCCCTCTATAAGTTGTAAAGCGCAGCGGAATATGTTGGCGCTATATAAATAAAAATTATTATTATCCTCCTCCTCCTGTGTCTCCTCTTTTATTCTCCTCCTCCTGTGTCTCCTGTATTATCCTCCTCCTGTGTCTCCTGTATCATCCTCCGTGTGTCCTGTATTATCCTCCTCCTCCTGTGTCTCCTGTATTATCCTCCTCCTCCTGTGTCTCCTGTATCATCCTCCGTGTGTCCTGTATTATCCTCCTCCTGTGTCTCCTGTATTATCCTCCTCCTCCTGTGTCTCCTGTATTATCCTCCTCCTGTGTCTCCTGTATTATCCTCCTCCTTCTGTGTCTCCTGTATTATCCTCCTCCTGTATTATCCTCCTCCTCCTGTATCCTCCTCCTGTGTCTCCTGTATTCTTCGTCTGCTGTGTGTCCTGTATTATCCTCCTCCTGTATTATCCTCCTCCTCCTGTGTCTCCTGTATTATCCTCCTCCTGTGTCTCCTGTATTATCCTCCTCCTCCTATGTCTCCTGTATTATCCTCCTCCTCCTGTATTATCCTCCTCCTGTGTCTCCTGTATTATCCTCCTCCTCCTGTATGATCCTTCTCCTGTGTCTCCTGTATTATCCTCCTCCTGTGTCTCCTGTATTCTTCTTCTGCTGTGTGTCCTGAATTATCCTCCTCCTGTATTATCCTCCTTCTCCTGTGTCTCCTCTATTATCCTCCTCCTCCTGTATTATCCTCCTCCTGTATTATCCTCCTCCTGTGTCTCCTGTATTATCCTCCTCCTCCTGTGTCTCCTGTATTATCCTCCTCCTGTGTCACCTGTATTCTTCTTCTTCTGTGTGTCCTGCATTATCCTCCTCCTCCTGTATCCTCCTCCACCTGTATTATCCTCCTCCTGTGTCTCCTGTATTATCCTCCTCCTCCTGTGTCTCCTGTATTATCCTCCTCCTGTGTCTCCTGTATTATCCTCCTCCTGTGTCTCCTGTATTATCCTCCTCCTCCTGTGTCTCCTGTATTATCCTCCTCCTGTGTCACCTGTATTCTTCTTCTTCTGTGTGTCCTGCATTATCCTCCTCCTCCTGTATCCTCCTCCACTTGTATTATCCTCCTCCTGTGTCTCCTGTATTATCTTCCTCCTCCACCTGTATTTTCCTCCTCCGCCTGTGTCTCCTCTATTATCCTCCTTCTGTGTGTCCTGTATTATCCTCCTCCTCCTGTATTATCCTCCTCCTCCTGTGTCTCCTGTATTATCCTCCTCCTCCTGTATTATCCTCCTCCTCCTGTGTCTCCTGTATTATCCTTGTCCTGTGTCTCCTGTATTATCCTCCTCCTGTGTCTCCTGTATTATCCTCCTCCTGTGTCTCCTGTATTATCCTCCTCCTGTTTTTCATGTATTATCCTCCTCATGTGTCTCCTGTATTATCCTCCTCCTCCTGTGTCTCCTGTATTCTTCTTCTTCTGTGTGTCCTGTATTATCCTCCTCCACCTGTATTATCCTCCTCCTGTGTCTCCTGTATTATCCTCCTCCTCCTGTATCCTCCTCCACCTGTATTTTCCTCCTCCTCCTGTGTCTCCTGTATTATCCTCCTCCTCCTGTGTCTCCTGTATTATCCTCCTCCTGTGTCTCCTGTATTATCCTCCTCCTGTTTTTCCTGTATTATCCTCCTCTTCCTATGTCTCCTGTATTATCCTCCTCCTGTGTCTCCTGTATTATCCTCCTCCTGTGTCTCCTGTATTATCCTCCTCCTTCTGTGTCTCCTGTATTATCCTCCTCCTGTGTCTCCTGTATTATCCTCCTCCTGTGTCTCCTGTATTATCCTCCTCATGTGTCTCCTGTATTATCCTCCTCCTCCTGTGTCTCCTGTATTATCCTCCTCCTGTGTCTCCTGTATTATCCTCCTCCTTCTGTGTCTCCTGTATTATCCTCCTCCTGTGTCTCCTGTATTATCCTCCTCCTGTGTCTCCTGTATTATCCTCCTCATGTGTCTCCTGTATTATCCTCCTCCTCCTGTGTCTCCTGTATTATCCTCCTCCTGTGTCTCCTGTATTATCCTCCTCCTGTTTTTCCTGTATTATCCTCCTCCTCCTGTGTGTCCTGTATTATCCTCCTCCACCTGTATTATCCTCCTCCTGTGTCTCCTGTATTATCCTCCTCCTGTGTCTCCTGTATTATCCTCCTCCTCCTGTGTCTCCTGTATTATCCTCCTCCTGTGTCTCCTGTATTATCCTCCTCCTGTTTTTCCTGTATTATCCTCCTCCTCCTGTGTCTCCTGTATTATCCTCCTCCACCTGTATTATCCTCCTCCTGTGTCTCCTGTATTATCCTCCTCCTGTGTCTCCTGTATTATCCTCCTCCTGTGTCTCCTGTATTATCCTCCTCCTGTTTTTCCTGTATTATCCTCCTCCTCCTGTGTCTCCTGTATTATCCTCCTCCTGTATTATCCTCCTCCTGTATTATCCTCCTCCTTCTGTGTGTCCTGTATTATCCTCCTCCTCCTGTGTCTCCTGTATTATCCTCCTCCTTCTGTGTGTCCTGTATTATCCTCCTCCTCCTGTGTCTCCTGTATTATCCTCCTCCTTCTGTGTGTCCTGTATTATCCTCCTCCTCCGGTGTCTCCTGTATTATCCTCCTCTTGTTTCCCGGAACCTTTCATTGGTAAGATGTTGTAGTCGGACACTTTTCTGGGCTGCACTACTAATCGGAAGTGTCGGGAAGGAGAAAAATTCCTGGAGACGAATCTGCAGACTCGGAGACCGAGGAGCACAAGCGACAACAGGAGGAGGACGGGTGTGTGCGCGCTCTGTGCTCCGCGCTCTCTCTGTCGCCCGCTCTCTCTCTCTGTCGCCTGTCATCCACTCTCTCTCTGTCGCCCGCTCTCTCTCTGTCGCCCGCTCTCTATCTCTCTGCCGCCTGTCATCCACTCTCTCTCTGTTGCCCGCTCTCTCTGTCGCCTGTCATCCACTCTCTCTCTCTGTCGCCCGTCATCCACTCTCTCTCTCTGTCGCCCGCTCTCTCTCTCTGTCGCCCGCTCTCTCTCTGTCGCCCGCTCTCTCTCTCTGTCGCCCGCTCTCTCTCTGTCGCCCGCTCTCTCTCTGTCGCCCGCTCTCTCTCTGTCGCCTGTCATCCACTCTCTCTCTGTCGCCCGCTCTCTCTGTCGCCTGTCATCCACTCTCTCTGTCTGTCGCCCGCTCTCTCTGTCTGTCGCCCGCTCTCTCTGTCTGTCGCCCGCTCTCTCTGTCTGTCGCCCGCTCTCTCTGTCTGTCGCCCGCTCTCTCTGTCTGTCGCCCGCTCTGTCTGTCGCCCGCTCTCTCTGTCTGTCGCCCGCTCTCTCTGTCTGTCGCCCGCTCTCTCTGTCTGTCGCCCGCTCTCTCTGTCTGTCGCCCGCTCTCTCTGTCTGTCGCCCGCTCTCTCTGTCTGTCGCCCGCTCTCTCTGTCTGTCGCCCGCTCTCTCTGTCTGTCGCCCGCTCTCTCTGTCTGTCGCCCGCTCTCTCTGTCTGTCGCCCGCTCTCTCTGTCTGTCGCCCGCTCTCTCTCTGTCGCCCGCTCTCTCTGTCTGTCGCCCGCTCTCTCTGTCTGTCGCCCGCTCTCTCTGTCTGTCGCCCGCTCTCTCTGTCTGTCGCCCGCTCTCTCTCTGTCGCCCGCTCTCTCTCTCTGTCGCCCGCTCTCTCTCTCTGTCGCCCGCTCTCTCTCTCTGTCGCCCGCTCTCTCTCTCTGTCGCCCGCTCTCTCTCTCTGTCGCCCGCTCTCTCTCTCTGTCGCCCGCTCTCTCTCTCTGTCGCCCGCTCTCTCTCTCTGTCGCCCGCTCTCTCTGTCGCCCGCTCTCTCTCTCTGTCGCCCGCTCTCTCTCTCTGTCGCCCGCTCTCTCTCTCTGTCGCCCGCTCTCTCTCTGTCGCCCGCTCTCTCTCTGTCGCCCGCTCTCTCTCTGTCGCCCGCTCTCTCTCTGTCGCCCGCTCTCTCTCTGTCGCCCGCTCTCTCTCTGTCGCCCGCTCTCTCTGTCGCCCGCTCTCTCTCTGTCGCCCGCTCTCTCTCTGTCGCCCGCTCTCTCTCTGTCGCCCGCTCTCTCTCTGTCGCCCGCTCTCTCTCTGTCGCCCGCTCTCTCTCTGTCGCCCGCTCTCTCTGTTGCCCGCTCTCTCTGTCGCCTGTCGCCCGCTCTCTCTCTCTGTCGCCCGCTCTCTCTCTCTGTCGCCCGCTCTCTCTCTCTGTCGCCCGCTCTCTCTCTCTGTCGCCCGCTCTCTCTCTCTGTCGCCCGCTCTCTCTCTCTGTCGCCCGCTCTCTCTCTCTGTCGCCCGCTCTCTCTCTCTGTCGCCCGCTCTCTCTCTCTGTCGCCCGCTCTCTCTCTCTGTCGCCCGCTCTCTCTCTCTGTCGCCCGCTCTCTCTCTCTGTCGCCCGCTCTCTCTCTGTCGCCCGCTCTCTCTCTGTCGCCCGCTCTCTCTCTGTCGCCCGCTCTCTCTCTGTCGCCCGCTCTCTCTCTGTCGCCCGCTCTCTCTGTCGCCTGTCATCCACTCTCTCTCTCTGTCGCCCGCTCTCTCTCTGTCGCCCGCTCTCTCTCTGTCGCCCGCTCTCTCTCTGTCGCCCGCTCTCTCTCTGTCGCCCGCTCTCTCTCTGTCGCCCGCTCTCTCTCTGTCGCCTGTCATCCACTCTCTCTCTGTCGCCCGCTCTCTCTCTGTCGCCCGCTCTCTATCTCTCTGCCGCCTGTCATCCACTCTCTCTCTGTTGCCCGCTCTCTCTGTCGCCTATCATCCACTCTCTCTCTCTCTGTCGCCCGCTCTCTCTCTGTCGCCCGCTCTCTCTCTGTCGCCTGTCATCCACTCTCTCTCTGTCGCCCGCTCTCTCTCTGTCGCCCGCTCTCTCTCTGTCGCCCGCTCTCTCTCTGTCGCCCGCTCTCTCTCTGTCGCCCGCTCTCTCTCTGTCGCCCGCTCTCTCTCTGTCGCCCGCTCTCTCTCTGTCGCCCGCTCTCTCTCTGTCGCCCGCTCTCTCTCTGTCGCCCGCTCTCTCTCTGTCGCCCGCTCTCTCTCTGTCGCCCGCTCTCTCTCTGTCGCCCGCTCTCTCTCTGTCGCCCGCTCTCTCTCTGTCGCCCGCTCTCTCTCTGTCGCCCGCTCTCTCTCTGTCGCCCGCTCTCTCTCTGTCGCCCGCTCTCTCTCTGTCGCCCGCTCTCTCTCTGTCGCCCGCTCTCTCTCTGTCGCCCGCTCTCTCTCTGTCGCCCGCTCTCTCTCTGTCGCCCGCTCTCTCTCTGTCGCCCGCTCTCTCTCTGTCGCCTGTCATCCACTCTCTCTCTCTGTCGCCCGCTCTCTCTCTCTGTCGCCCGCTCTCTCTCTCTGTCGCCCGCTCTCTCTCTCTGTCGCCCGCTCTCTCTCTCTGTCGCCCGCTCTCTCTCTCTGTCGCCCGCTCTCTCTCTCTGTCGCCCGCTCTCTCTCTCTGTCGCCCGCTCTCTCTCTCTGTCGCCCGCTCTCTCTCTCTGTCGCCCGCTCTCTCTCTCTGTCGCCCGCTCTCTCTCTCTGTCGCCCGCTCTCTCTCTCTGTCGCCCGCTCTCTCTCTCTGTCGCCCGCTCTCTCTCTCTGTCGCCCGCTCTCTCTCTCTGTCGCCCGCTCTCTCTCTCTGTCGCCCGCTCTCTCTCTCTGTCGCCCGCTCTCTCTCTCTGTCGCCCGCTCTCTCTCTCTGTCGCCCGCTCTCTCTCTCTGTCGCCCGCTCTCTCTCTCTGTCGCCCGCTCTCTCTCTCTGTCGCCCGCTCTCTCTCTCTGTCGCCCGCTCTCTCTCTCTGTCGCCCGCTCTCTCTCTCTGTCGCCCGCTCTCTCTCTCTGTCGCCCGCTCTCTCTCTCTGTCGCCCGCTCTCTCTCTCTGTCGCCCGCTCTCTCTCTCTGTCGCCCGCTCTCTCTCTCTGTCGCCCGCTCTCTCTCTCTGTCGCCCGCTCTCTCTCTCTGTCGCCCGCTCTCTCTCTCTGTCGCCCGCTCTCTCTCTCTGTCGCCCGCTCTCTCTCTCTGTCGCCCGCTCTCTCTCTCTGTCGCCCGCTCTCTCTCTCTGTCGCCCGCTCTCTCTCTCTGTCGCCCGCTCTCTCTCTCTGTCGCCCGCTCTCTCTCTCTGTCGCCCGCTCTCTCTCTCTGTCGCCCGCTCTCTCTCTCTGTCGCCCGCTCTCTCTCTCTGTCGCCCGCTCTCTCTCTGTCGCCTGTCATCCACTCTCTCTCTCTGTCGCCCTCTCTCTCTCTGTCGCCCTCTCTCTCTCTGTCGCCCGCTCTCTCTCTGTCGCCCGCTCTCTCTCTGTCGCCCGCTCTCTCTCTGTCGCCCGCTCTCTCTCTGTCGCCCGCTCTCTCTCTGTCGCCCGCTCTCTCTCTGTCGCCCGCTCTCTCTCTGTCGCCCGCTCTCTCTCTGTCGCCCGCTCTCTCTCTGTCGCCCGCTCTCTATCTCTCTGCCGCCTGTCATCCACTCTCTCTCTGTTGCCCGCTCTCTCTGTCGCCTGTCATCCACTCTCTCTCTCTCTGTCGCCCGCTCTCTCTCTGTCGCCTGTCATCCACTCTCTCTCTCTCTGTCGCCCGCTCTCTCTCTGTCGCCTGTCATCCACTCTCTCTCTGTCGCCCGCTCTCTCTCTGTCGCCCGCTCTCTCTCTGTCGCCCGCTCTCTCTCTGTCGCCCGCTCTCTCTCTGTCGCCCGCTCTCTCTCTGTCGCCCGCTCTCTCTCTGTCGCCCGCTCTCTCTCTGTCGCCCGCTCTCTCTCTGTCGCCCGCTCTCTCTCTGTCGCCCGCTCTCTCTCTGTCGCCCGCTCTCTCTCTGTCGCCCGCTCTCTCTCTGTCGCCCGCTCTCTCTGTCGCCTGTCGCCCGCTCTCTCTCTCTGTCGCCCGCTCTCTCTCTCTGTCGCCCGCTCTCTCTCTCTGTCGCCCGCTCTCTCTCTCTGTCGCCCGCTCTCTCTCTCTGTCGCCCGCTCTCTCTCTCTGTCGCCCGCTCTCTCTCTCTGTCGCCCGCTCTCTCTCTCTGTCGCCCGCTCTCTCTCTCTGTCGCCCGCTCTCTCTCTCTGTCGCCCGCTCTCTCTCTCTGTCGCCCGCTCTCTCTCTCTGTCGCCCGCTCTCTCTCTCTGTCGCCCGCTCTCTCTCTCTGTCGCCCGCTCTCTCTCTCTGTCGCCCGCTCTCTCTCTCTGTCGCCCGCTCTCTCTCTCTGTCGCCCGCTCTCTCTCTCTGTCGCCCGCTCTCTCTCTCTGTCGCCCGCTCTCTCTCTCTGTCGCCCGCTCTCTCTCTCTGTCGCCCGCTCTCTCTCTCTGTCGCCCGCTCTCTCTCTCTGTCGCCCGCTCTCTCTCTCTGTCGCCCGCTCTCTCTCTCTGTCGCCCGCTCTCTCTCTCTGTCGCCCGCTCTCTCTCTCTGTCGCCCGCTCTCTCTCTCTGTCGCCCGCTCTCTCTCTCTGTCGCCCGCTCTCTCTCTCTGTCGCCCGCTCTCTCTCTCTGTCGCCCGCTCTCTCTCTCTGTCGCCCGCTCTCTCTCTCTGTCGCCCGCTCTCTCTCTCTGTCGCCCGCTCTCTCTCTCTGTCGCCCGCTCTCTCTCTCTGTCGCCCGCTCTCTCTCTCTGTCGCCCGCTCTCTCTCTCTGTCGCCCGCTCTCTCTCTCTGTCGCCCGCTCTCTCTCTCTGTCGCCCGCTCTCTCTCTCTGTCGCCCGCTCTCTCTCTCTGTCGCCCGCTCTCTCTCTCTGTCGCCCGCTCTCTCTCTCTGTCGCCCGCTCTCTCTCTCTGTCGCCCGCTCTCTCTCTCTGTCGCCCGCTCTCTCTCTCTGTCGCCCGCTCTCTCTCTCTGTCGCCCGCTCTCTCTCTCTGTCGCCCGCTCTCTCTCTCTGTCGCCCGCTCTCTCTCTCTGTCGCCCGCTCTCTCTCTCTGTCGCCCGCTCTCTCTCTCTGTCGCCCGCTCTCTCTCTCTGTCGCCCGCTCTCTCTCTCTGTCGCCCGCTCTCTCTCTCTGTCGCCCGCTCTCTCTCTCTGTCGCCCGCTCTCTCTCTCTGTCGCCCGCTCTCTCTCTCTGTCGCCCGCTCTCTCTCTCTGTCGCCCGCTCTCTCTCTCTGTCGCCCGCTCTCTCTCTCTGTCGCCCGCTCTCTCTCTCTGTCGCCCGCTCTCTCTCTCTGTCGCCCGCTCTCTCTCTCTGTCGCCCGCTCTCTCTCTCTGTCGCCCGCTCTCTCTCTCTGTCGCCCGCTCTCTCTCTCTGTCGCCCGCTCTCTCTCTCTGTCGCCCGCTCTCTCTCTCTGTCGCCCGCTCTCTCTCTCTGTCGCCCGCTCTCTCTCTCTGTCGCCCGCTCTCTCTCTCTGTCGCCCGCTCTCTCTCTCTGTCGCCCGCTCTCTCTCTCTGTCGCCCGCTCTCTCTCTCTGTCGCCCGCTCTCTCTCTCTGTCGCCCGCTCTCTCTCTCTGTCGCCCGCTCTCTCTCTCTGTCGCCCGCTCTCTCTCTCTGTCGCCCGCTCTCTCTCTCTGTCGCCCGCTCTCTCTCTCTGTCGCCCGCTCTCTCGCTCTGTCGCCCGCTCTCTCGCTCTGTCGCCCGCTCTCTCGCTCTGTCGCCCGCTCTCTCGCTCTGTCGCCCGCTCTCTCGCTCTGTCGCCCGCTCTCTCGCTCTGTCGCCCGCTCTCTCGCTCTGTCGCCCGCTCTCTCGCTCTGTCGCCCGCTCTCTCGCTCTGTCGCCCGCTCTCTCGCTCTGTCGCCCGCTCTCTCGCTCTGTCGCCCGCTCTCTCGCTCTGTCGCCCGCTCTCTCGCTCTGTCGCCCGCTCTCTCGCTCTGTCGCCCGCTCTCTCGCTCTGTCGCCCGCTCTCTCGCTCTGTCGCCCGCTCTCTCGCTCTGTCGCCCGCTCTCTCGCTCTGTCGCCCGCTCTCTCGCTCTGTCGCCCGCTCTCTCGCTCTGTCGCCCGCTCTCTCGCTCTGTCGCCCGCTCTCTCGCTCTGTCGCCCGCTCTCTCGCTCTGTCGCCCGCTCTCTCGCTCTGTCGCCCGCTCTCTCGCTCTGTCGCCCGCTCTCTCGCTCTGTCGCCCGCTCTCTCGCTCTGTCGCCCGCTCTCTCGCTCTGTCGCCCGCTCTCTCGCTCTGTCGCCCGCTCTCTCGCTCTGTCGCCCGCTCTCTCGCTCTGTCGCCCGCTCTCTCGCTCTGTCGCCCGCTCTCTCGCTCTGTCGCCCGCTCTCTCGCTCTGTCGCCCGCTCTCTCGCTCTGTCGCCCGCTCTCTCGCTCTGTCGCCCGCTCTCTCGCTCTGTCGCCCGCTCTCTCGCTCTGTCGCCCGCTCTCTCGCTCTGTCGCCCGCTCTCTCGCTCTGTCGCCCGCTCTCTCGCTCTGTCGCCCGCTCTCTCGCTCTGTCGCCCGCTCTCTCGCTCTGTCGCCCGCTCTCTCGCTCTGTCGCCCGCTCTCTCGCTCTGTCGCCCGCTCTCTCGCTCTGTCGCCCGCTCTCTCGCTCTGTCGCCCGCTCTCTCGCTCTGTCGCCCGCTCTCTCGCTCTGTCGCCCGCTCTCTCGCTCTGTCGCCCGCTCTCTCGCTCTGTCGCCCGCTCTCTCGCTCTGTCGCCCGCTCTCTCGCTCTGTCGCCCGCTCTCTCGCTCTGTCGCCCGCTCTCTCGCTCTGTCGCCCGCTCTCTCGCTCTGTCGCCCGCTCTCTCGCTCTGTCGCCCGCTCTCTCGCTCTGTCGCCCGCTCTCTCGCTCTGTCGCCCGCTCTCTCGCTCTGTCGCCCGCTCTCTCGCTCTGTCGCCCGCTCTCTCGCTCTGTCGCCCGCTCTCTCGCTCTGTCGCCCGCTCTCTCGCTCTGTCGCCCGCTCTCTCGCTCTGTCGCCCGCTCTCTCGCTCTGTCGCCCGCTCTCTCGCTCTGTCGCCCGCTCTCTCGCTCTGTCGCCCGCTCTCTCGCTCTGTCGCCCGCTCTCTCGCTCTGTCGCCCGCTCTCTCGCTCTGTCGCCCGCTCTCTCGCTCTGTCGCCCGCTCTCTCGCTCTGTCGCCCGCTCTCTCGCTCTGTCGCCCGCTCTCTCGCTCTGTCGCCCGCTCTCTCGCTCTGTCGCCCGCTCTCTCGCTCTGTCGCCCGCTCTCTCGCTCTGTCGCCCGCTCTCTCGCTCTGTCGCCCGCTCTCTCGCTCTGTCGCCCGCTCTCTCGCTCTGTCGCCCGCTCTCTCGCTCTGTCGCCCGCTCTCTCGCTCTGTCGCCCGCTCTCTCGCTCTGTCGCCCGCTCTCTCGCTCTGTCGCCCGCTCTCTCGCTCTGTCGCCCGCTCTCTCGCTCTGTCGCCCGCTCTCTCGCTCTGTCGCCCGCTCTCTCGCTCTGTCGCCCGCTCTCTCGCTCTGTCGCCCGCTCTCTCGCTCTGTCGCCCGCTCTCTCGCTCTGTCGCCCGCTCTCTCGCTCTGTCGCCCGCTCTCTCGCTCTGTCGCCCGCTCTCTCGCTCTGTCGCCCGCTCTCTCGCTCTGTCGCCCGCTCTCTCGCTCTGTCGCCCGCTCTCTCGCTCTGTCGCCCGCTCTCTCGCTCTGTCGCCCGCTCTCTCGCTCTGTCGCCCGCTCTCTCGCTCTGTCGCCCGCTCTCTCGCTCTGTCGCCCGCTCTCTCGCTCTGTCGCCCGCTCTCTCGCTCTGTCGCCCGCTCTCTCGCTCTGTCGCCCGCTCTCTCGCTCTGTCGCCCGCTCTCTCGCTCTGTCGCCCGCTCTCTCGCTCTGTCGCCCGCTCTCTCGCTCTGTCGCCCGCTCTCTCGCTCTGTCGCCCGCTCTCTCGCTCTGTCGCCCGCTCTCTCGCTCTGTCGCCCGCTCTCTCGCTCTGTCGCCCGCTCTCTCGCTCTGTCGCCCGCTCTCTCGCTCTGTCGCCCGCTCTCTCGCTCTGTCGCCCGCTCTCTCGCTCTGTCGCCCGCTCTCTCGCTCTGTCGCCCGCTCTCTCGCTCTGTCGCCCGCTCTCTCGCTCTGTCGCCCGCTCTCTCGCTCTGTCGCCCGCTCTCTCGCTCTGTCGCCCGCTCTCTCGCTCTGTCGCCCGCTCTCTCGCTCTGTCGCCCGCTCTCTCGCTCTGTCGCCCGCTCTCTCGCTCTGTCGCCCGCTCTCTCGCTCTGTCGCCCGCTCTCTCGCTCTGTCGCCCGCTCTCTCGCTCTGTCGCCCGCTCTCTCGCTCTGTCGCCCGCTCTCTCGCTCTGTCGCCCGCTCTCTCGCTCTGTCGCCCGCTCTCTCGCTCTGTCGCCCGCTCTCTCGCTCTGTCGCCCGCTCTCTCGCTCTGTCGCCCGCTCTCTCGCTCTGTCGCCCGCTCTCTCGCTCTGTCGCCCGCTCTCTCGCTCTGTCGCCCGCTCTCTCGCTCTGTCGCCCGCTCTCTCGCTCTGTCGCCCGCTCTCTCGCTCTGTCGCCCGCTCTCTCGCTCTGTCGCCCGCTCTCTCGCTCTGTCGCCCGCTCTCTCGCTCTGTCGCCCGCTCTCTCGCTCTGTCGCCCGCTCTCTCGCTCTGTCGCCCGCTCTCTCGCTCTGTCGCCCGCTCTCTCGCTCTGTCGCCCGCTCTCTCGCTCTGTCGCCCGCTCTCTCGCTCTGTCGCCCGCTCTCTCGCTCTGTCGCCCGCTCTCTCGCTCTGTCGCCCGCTCTCTCGCTCTGTCGCCCGCTCTCTCGCTCTGTCGCCCGCTCTCTCGCTCTGTCGCCCGCTCTCTCGCTCTGTCGCCCGCTCTCTCGCTCTGTCGCCCGCTCGCTCGCTCTCTCTCTCTCGCTCTCTGTCGCCCGCTCGCTCGCTCTGTCGCCCGCTCGCTCGCTCTGTCGCCCGCTCTCTCGCTCTGTCGCCCGCTCGCTCGCTCTCTCTCTCTCGCTCTCTGTCGCCCGCTCTCTCGCTCTGTCGCCCGCTCTCTCGCTCTGTCGCCCGCTCTCTCGCTCTGTCGCCCGCTCTCTCGCTCTGTCGCCCGCTCTCTCGCTCTGTCGCCCGCTCTCTCGCTCTGTCGCCCGCTCTCTCGCTCTGTCGCCCGCTCTCTCGCTCTGTCGCCCGCTCTCTCGCTCTGTCGCCCGCTCTCTCGCTCTGTCGCCCGCTCTCTCGCTCTGTCGCCCGCTCTCTCGCTCTGTCGCCCGCTCTCTCGCTCTGTCGCCCGCTCTCTCGCTCTGTCGCCCGCTCTCTCTCTCGCTCTGTCGCCCGCTCTCTCTCGCTCTGTCGCCCGCTCTCTCTCTCGCTCTGTCGCCCGCTCTCTCTCTCGCTCTGTCGCCCGCTCTCTCTCTCGCTCTGTCGCCCGCTCTCTCTCTCGCTCTGTCGCCCGCTCTCTCTCTCGCTCTGTCGCCCGCTCTCTCTCTCGCTCTGTCGCCCGCTCTCTCTCTCGCTCTGTCGCCCGCTCTCTCTCTCGCTCTGTCGCCCGCTCTCTCTCTCGCTCTGTCGCCCGCTCTCTCTCTCGCTCTCTGTCGCCCGCTCTCTCTCTCGCTCTCTGTCGCCCGCTCTCTCTCTCGCTCTCTGTCGCCCGCTCTCTCTCTCGCTCTCTGTCGCCCGCTCTCTCTCTCGCTCTCTGTCGCCCGCTCTCTCTCTCGCTCTCTGTCGCCCGCTCTCTCTCTCGCTCTCTGTCGCCCGCTCTCTCTCTCGCTCTCTGTCGCCCGCTCGCTCGCTCTCTCTCTCTCGCTCTCTCTCTGTCGCCCGCTCGCTCGCTCTCTCTCTCTCGCTCTCTGTCGCCCGCTCTCTCGCTCGCTCTGTCGCCCGCTCTCTGTCGCCCGCTCTCTCGCTCGCTCTCTCTCTCGCTCTCTGTCGCCCGCTCTCTCGCTCGCTCTCTCTCTCGCTCTCTGTCGCCCGCTCTCTCGCTCGCTCTCTCTCTCTGTCGCCCGCTCTCTCTTTGTCTTTCTGTCTCTGTCACCTATCGTCCGCTCGCCTCACATTTTGATCTCTCATCCTCAGGTGGTCCCTGCTCTCTCTTTGCCTGTGTGACCTTCCATCATGCACTTCTCCATTCCTGAGACTGAGACATGTAACTCTGATTCTGGTGGTCCGTATGTGGTAAGTGATGCTGCGGTCCCTGATCTCTGGGGGCTTTGTGTGCAGGGGAGGTGACTTCAATTAGCCATGGGATGATGGGAGTGATGGTGCAGACACTACTGCGGCTCGTGTGTGCGCTGCTCTCATCAGTACAGGATGTGTGATCAGCTGCCGGCGTTTCCTCTTTGTTATGTGCTTCCTGTTACTGCAGTATAATCTGCAGTGGACAATTATATAATCTCCGGGCACTGCTGTATACTGACTGCACATCCTGACCAATCCATCTATACTCTTCCCCTCCCCCTCCTGCCCTTCCTCCCCTCCTGCCCTTCCTCCCCTCCTGCCCTTCCTCCCCTCCTGCCCTTCCTCCCCTCCTGCCCTTCCTCCCCTCCTGCCCTTCCTCCCCTCCTGCCCTTCCTCCCCTCCTGCCCTTCCTCCCCTCCTGCCCTTCCTCCCCTCCTGCCCTTCCTCCTCCCCTCCTGCCCCTCCTCCCCTCCTGCCCCTCCTCCCCTCCTGCCCCTCCTCCCCTCCTGCCCCTCCTCCCCTCCTGCCCTTCCCTCCCCTCCTGCCCTTCCCTCCCCTCCTGCCCTTCCCTCCCCTCCTGCCCTTCCCTCCCCTCCTGCCCTTCCCTCCCCTCCTGCCCTTCCCTCCCCTCCTGCCCTTCCCTCCCCTCCTGCCCTTCCCTCCCCTCCTGCCCTTCCCTCCCCTCCTGCCCTTCCCTCCCCTCCTGCCCTTCCCTCCCCTCCTGCCCTTCCCTCCCCTCCTGCCCTTCCCTCCCCTCCTGCCCTTCCCTCCCCTCCTGCCCTTCCCTCCCCTCCTGCCCTTCCCTCCCCTCCTGCCCTTCCCTCCCCTCCTGCCCTTCCCTCCCCTCCTGCCCTTCCCTCCCCTCCTGCCCTTCCCTCCCCTCCTGCCCTTCCCTCCCCTCCTGCCCTTCCCTCCCCTCCTGCCCTTCCCTCCCCTCCTGCCCTTCCCTCCCCTCCTGCCCTTCCCTCCCCTCCTGCCCTTCCCTCCCCTCCTGCCCTTCCCTCCCCTCCTGCCCTTCCCCCTCCTCCCTCGTCCTGCCCTTCCCCTTCCTCCTGCCCTTCCCCCTCCTCCCTCGTCCTGCCCTTCCCCTTCCTCCTCTTCCCCTCTGTCCCCCTTCACCGAATACACATTATACATCGTCTCTTCTCTTCCAGGCGTACAACATCCATGTGAACGGGGTCTTACACTGCCGGGTGCGCTACAGTCAGCTGTTGGGTCTCCACGAGCAGGTGAGGAGCTGCAGTATATACTGTATATACTCGAGTATAAGCCGAGATTTTCAGCCCATTTTTTGGGCTGAAAGTCCCCTTCTCGGCTTATACTCGAGTCATACCCGGGGGTCAGCAGGTGAGGGGGGGCGGGCGCTGTGTAATTATACTTAACTGCTCCCGGCGCTGTGTCCCTGCTTCTTCCCCGGCGCTGCAGCTTCTTCCTGTAATGAGCGGTCACATGGTCCCGCTCATTACAGAAATGAATATGCGGCTCCACCTCCCATAGAGGTGGAGCCGCATATTCATTAATGTATGAGCGGTAACGGTGACCGCTCAATACAGGAAGAAGATGCAGCGCCGGGGAAGAAGCAGGGACACCGCGCCAGGAGCAGGTAAGTATACGGGGAGGGGGAGCGCAGCGCTGCGCGATATTTACCCCTCCTCGTTCCAGTGCGGCTCTGTCTTCATCGTCCTCTGGCAGTGATGCTCAGGTCAGAGGGCGCGGTGACGTAGTCAGTGCGCGCCCTCTGCTGAACGTCAGTGTCGAAGACGGAGCCGCACGAGGAGCAGGTAAAAGTGCCGGGGTCCTGAGCGACGGAGAGGTGAGTATGTGATTTTTTTTTTTTTTTTTTTATGGCAGCAAAAGCAAATGGGGCAAGTGGCTGTGCGGAGCATCTTATGGGGCCATAACATTTGTGCAGCACTATAAGGGGCAAGTGGCTGCGCGGAGCATCTTATGGGGCCATAACACTTGTGCAGCACTATATGGTGCAAGTGCCTGTGCGGAGCATCTTATGGGGCCATAACGCTTGTGCAGCACTATATAGGGCAAATATCTCTATGGAGCATCTTATGGGGCCCTTATTACCCTTTGTGCAGCACTATATGGGGCATATTTTAATATGGAGCATCTTATGGGGCCATCATGAACTTTATGGAGCATTATATGGGGCTCCTGATTCAATATGGATATTCAAAAACACGTAACCTACTGATGTGTCAATTAATTTTACTTTTATTGGTATCTATTTTTACTTTTGAAATTTACCGGTAGCTGCTGCATTTTCCACCCTAGGCTTATACTCGAGTCATTAAGTTTTCCCAGCTTTTTGTGGCAAAATTAGGGGGGTCGGCTTATACTCGGGTCGGCTTAAACTAGAGTATATACGGTATGTGATGTGTGTATATACAGCTGTGCAGAAGTCATAGGCAGGTATGGAGGCGCTCCATAAATAAGAGGTAGAGGGAGTCCAGCAGCAGGTTTGTATCCTGAGAGCAGCATGATGTGCGGGCAGAGAACCTGATCCCAGCAATGTTATCAAAACTGCAGCAAGCAGCCCGCTAAGTAACTCATCACCAGGATCAGGGTCTCTGCCCCCAGATCATGCTGCTCTCAGACGGGGGAGCAGAAATCTCCGGACGGGTTCCCTTTAATGGAAAAATAAATAAATTATCAGTGAACAAAATACAAAGTGGCTGAAAAAAAGAGAAATGTAAGTCTCATCAGTATCTGATGACCGCCCGTCGCCCGCTTCCGGTGGCCGCCTTCCCGTCGCCTCTTACGCCTGCCCCGTGTGACCGTCCGTCCTCAGCTTCTTTTCCTCTCTCGGATGTTGCAGCTCAGGAAGGAATATGGAAACAACGTGGTGCCGATCTTTCCCCCCAAGAAGCTCTTCACCCTCACCCCATCCGAGGTGGAGCAGAGGCGCGAGCAGCTGGAGAAGTACATGCAGTCAGGTGAGGGTGTATGTAAGGAGACCTAATATTAACCGGACCTCCCCCACAGTCGCCGAGACCCCACCTCTGATAGTAACAGGACCCCACGTGGGTATTGCATGTGATGTATCTTCATGCTGCCATATCCTGGAGATGAGCGGTATCGTGTGTACATCGTACTATTGTCAGTTATCTGCAGTGTGTGGCCCCGGTGACACGGTGCCGGAGTCTTACCTGTCTATAGGTTTATCCACAGCTCTGCTGCGCTCTGTGACGTCTTCCCTTCTCTCCGCAGTGCGGCAGGATCCGGTGCTGGGGGCCAGTGAAATATTCAACAGCTTCCTGCGACGCTCCCAACAGGTCTGTTCTGGCTTATTTCCCCCACGGCACATTAACATCCTGGTGCTGCCGGGGTGCGTGCGCGGGGTCCCGTCCCTGTGGTGCTGCCGGGGTGCGTGCGCGGGGTCCCGTCCCTGTGGTGCTGCCGGGGTGCGTGCGCGGGGTCCCGTCCCTGTGGTGCTGCCGGGGTGCGTGCGCGGGGTCCCGTTCCTGTGGTGCTGCCGGGGTGGGCGCGCGCGGGGTCCCGTCCCTGTGGTGCTGCCGGGGTGCATGCGTGGGGTCCCGTCCCTGTGGTGCTGCCGGGGTGCATGCGCGGGGTCCCGTCCCTGTGGTGCTGCCGGGGTGCATGCAACTCCTCACAAACCTGTTCACTGCAGTGCTGGTGGGGCCTTTTCTCTGCAACACAGCTTAAATACACCCAGCCCCCGTCTCTGCGGAGCTATCAGGGTATGTGGGGTCCCATTTCCACCATTGTCTGCTCTTTCCCTAGGAGACCCAGCAGATCCCCACAGAGGAGGTGCAGCTGGAGGTTTTTCTTTCCAATGGTCAGAAGGCAAAGGTGTCTATTCTGACTTCTGACCAGACTGAGGACGTGCTAGAGGTAAGAGACGTATGTGACCCCCACTTGGGACTTCTCCTCCCATCTATGCTGACCTGTCTGATACTCTCCTGTAGCCTGCTCCTCCTGTCAGTGATGATATCATGGTGACATCATGGTGACCTGTCTGATACAGGGCTGTGGAGTCTGAGTCGGTATAAAATGGTCCGACTCCTAAAATATATAATAAATTGGGTACAGTAGTTCAAGGCAGTTTGTGTAGAATATTTTTTCATAAGAATTTGGGAAAGTTATGAAATGTCCTATAAATGTCTGTCCTATTCCTGATCTAAGGTCTAGACTTTTAGCTGAGATGAATCTGTGCTGCAGTTTATGTTCATAAGTAGTGAAGCTCCTCTACAGATAAGGGGAAAAAATAACAAACACACATGAAAGGAAAGCCTGCATTCATCTCAGAACTTCTGGAGTGAACAGGAAAGCAGGATTAAAGAAGGTAAGTACTTCCTAAAGCAGATGTAAACGGTCAATACACTTTGCATAAATCAATTTTCCAGTATATGTTGTCTCTGTATGCTTGATGTTTTAGTTTGTTTTTCCTCTCAGCTCATGTTTAGAGAAATTAGCTGTCCTGATGACATATATACACTATACATAGAATATAAGGGGAAAAAATGTTTTCTAACATCTCAAATTCAGAAATACAGTAACAGGATCGATGAGAACATATATATGTGTGTGGATGTGTGTTCTGGAATATGATTCAGCACAAACACGCTTCCTCCCTCCTCTCCTCTTCATAGACTGTGAAGACATATGATGTGAAGCAATTAGTGCGCTGTACCCTGAGACAAGCCTGACATTGAAAGTTCAGCATAAAGCTATCTAGCATATTTTACAAACTTTATACTTATCTGTCCTATTGATTTATGCAAAGATTGTTTTATTTCTATCCCAAATTATACAGTGCGCGATTCCCTATTCTTGCAAGAATTACAAAATATTTTTTTTTACAGGACAAAATTATTTTGAGAGCAAATTTACATAATTACAAAATGGCTAAGAAGCCTCTTACGAAGTCCCTGTATTTGAGCATTTCACAGTGACTTAAGATAATAAACATTTTGTGTGTCAGTGTATAAGTGACCCTGATGAAAACAAATGCTGTGATGCCAAAATCAGTGCATACTCAGGCAGTGGTAAAAATGCTCCTTCAAGAGCTTCCAATCTAAAAAGACATTTACAACACTGCGACCCAGAAGTTTACGAAGCTGTGACTGAAAAAGATCCCAGCAGCACCAAGAAACCAGAGACCAGCACTTCCTGCCAGGCAAAGGAGGAGGAAAGAGCGTCTCAAAAGTCACTTACAAGATATTTTGTAAGTGACAGTTACTGTAACAATGACAGCAGATGTGTTTAAAAGACAGATCATCGAGCTTGTAGTGAAGGAATGTGTACCATTATCATTATATGCATGACCAGTTTCTAGAGCTCTTTATGGAGAAATGGCCCACAAACTTGGTGTTTCTCTGGAAAGAGAAAGTATTAGAAAATTAGTGATTGAAGAAGCCCTTAACCAAAAGGAAGATCTTAAAAAGACTCTCAAGAGACGCTTTGTATTTCTTAAAATGGATGCCTGCACACGTCACAGAGTGAACTATTTTGCTATCAACGTTCAATATGTTTGTGACAACAAAAAAAATTGTTAATAGGACACTGGCAGTAAAAGATATTCAAGTTCATCACTGCAGCCAGTTTCTCCAGACCTTAGTGGAAAAAGTTCTGCAAGATTATGAACTAAAAAAAGAACAGGTTCTTGCTATTGTAACTGATAGTGCGTCAAACATGATAAGTACAATTAAACTGATGAATGAGAATAATGAAGGTGAACAGCAGCTAGAAGAACATTTCACATTCAGTATGTTGGAGATGGAAGGCCACATTCCAAACAGCTATTACTACTGAAGAACAGCAAAATTATTCTTTACAATTAGATGATCTTGTTGAAGCTGCTTCACACCTCTTCATTACGTGCGCTGTGTTGTGCACACGCTGCAGCTGGCAATAAGACAGTCTGCAAGAGGGACATGCTGGAGCTCTGATTAGCAAGGTGAAGAAATTGGCTATTGCTGCCAGAACCCCTAAAATTGATTCCATCTTGAAGAGACGTGCTGGAAAAGGAGCCATTGTGGATAAAGTCACTCGGTGGGGCAGCACCAATTTAATGATTGAGTAATTGCTTGAGCTGAAACCCTTCCTTGTAGATACGGCAAACCCTCAGGTAACACTATATGAAAGTCAATGGACACAGGTGGCTGAATTGAAGGAATTTCTTCATCACCCATTTACAGTGACTAAAAAGTTACAAGCTGAGGATTTACCTCCTGGCATTTTTATAAAGGAGTGGAGAACTTGTTGTTTTTCCTGTCCCAAAGAGGAGGTTTAATCGCAGATGGCATTGCTGCTTCAATGAAACGCAGACAGACACTGCTTATTAGAAAATAAAATTCTTCTGGCAGCTGTTTGTGGACCCGAGTCATCGTATATTGCTGGATGATCAACAGATTACTAAAGGAAAACAAGCTTTGAGGTAGCAGTTAGGATGAGCTACAGGACGGGCAAGAGCTAGAGGACTCGGGTCCTGCCAGTGCTGCTGCCATTTCTGCATCCTCAAAAGATTAGGAGTTTGATTTCGACAAGCATTTGGACAACATGGCCCAAGCAAAGCGTTACTGCAGGGAATAAGATTCCACTCCCATAGAGAAAAGATTGACCATATTTCAGCAAAATTTTTCACTTGCTCTCAAATAAGTAGAAGAGTTCAATCGTTCATCAAAACTGACTTAGAGATGTTGTTAGAGATGTCGCCCATGTGGTTACTGCTTTGCCACCAACCCAAGTTAGTGTAGAGAGGTCGTTCTCCAGCCTTAAAATAATTATGTCAGATTTGAGGTCATCTATAAAGGAGGATCTGATGGAGGTGATACTATTTCTCAGAACAAATTCATAGACTGCACAAATGCTATTCAGTAAGTTTTTGTTGAAAACTGTTTGTTTTTTTCCCTTCCCCCATGACAGTACACTTGAGAGAGGGCATCCGCCCAATCAGGACAGGAACCCTACTGAAAATAAAAGGTTAGTACCTCTCCCTCGCTTCAGTTGGGTTTCCTGTCCGGACAGGGACCCTCATGCTGAACACGGCGGAAGAATTCTACTTACCCACTCCCGTACCGGCGTGGAAGAACAGGCAGAGCCTGTGCGCCGGTCTCCGGGTGTTGGAGGTGCCGTCCGCGGGTCTTATGAGTCTGAGCGGGCGTGGGTGCAGCACAATCAGGAGTCCGGAGCTCTTCCGTGGCTGCCGCGCTGCCTTCCCCCACTGCCAGCATCCGGGAGCTCCTGGAGGGGCGGCCGCTTCCGGGTCTCGCGCGTCTGACGTCACGCGCAAGGCACGCTGGGAGTAGGCGTGTCCACGTGATGTCGGGGGCAGGTGCCGGATCCAAGATGGTGGCACCCATGAAAGTAACGCCGGCCGGCTAAAGCGATCCCGGAGACGTGATGGGGGGAGGGACAATCATTGGGCACTGGAGGAGGCGGGGAGTGCAGTGGATCCTTGCTGAGCCACCAGCATACCAGGAAAAGTAGCCGTTTGAGTGGTAGGAGCAGCAGTCATCCTGTCTGGCAAGACTCCTCGACGTCCAGAAGGGACGTCGTACGTGCATATGACCAGCCTCCGAAACCGGTACCCTTGACTGACAGCGGTGGTGAGTGATCTAATGAATGTCACCCTTATGGTAACGGGGTCCATTTTTTCTGCTTGATCACTAGGGGTCAAGGAAGTCTAGCTTTAAAACAAAGAACAGAGTATATGCTCTTTGCAAAAATCCGCTGGCAGTTCAGTGGCAGAAGGATCTCTGTGCTAATTGCATCAATAAGACCATACAGGAAGAGACCCCTAATTTTGCCACTAGCCTTACGGCCATAATACAGGCGGAAATAATAGACTCCTTAAAAATAGCCCTTAAAAAACCTGGGAAAAGAAGCCGCAAGGTGCCTACAGATTCGGAGGCCTCTCTAGGACAGGAAGGTCGGGAAAGATCCCTGTCTCCCTCTACTTCCTCCTCCTCTCCCCAGTCCTCAGAATCCTCCTCGTACAGCGATATAGGGGGCCAACCATGTTTTCCAAACGAGGATGTAGTGAGACTAGTCAAAGCAGTCAGGACTGCAATGGGCCTTGAGGAAAAAACAACTAGATCATTAGAAGATATTTTCGGTGGTCTGGAGGAAAAAAGAAAACGCACGTTCCCTGTCACTGCAAAAACAAAAGCATTGATTGATAAAGAATGGAAAAAACCTGAGGTCGGGTACTGGTACTTTACCCACTTCATCAAAGAGGAGGTACCCCTTTGAGGAGAAAGACTCCAAAACTTGGGAAAAAAATACCTAAAATTGATGGCGCCGTGGCTAGATCTTTAGGTTGGGGAGCACACCTGAGATCCCACTCAGTACAAGGAACCTGGTCCTTGCTAGAAAGGAATCACGGTTCAAATGTGAATGAACTGTGGGCAGTGGAAAAGGCCTTCAGACATTTTCTCCCCTTGCTTCAGGACCGCCATACTCGAGTCATGACGGACAATCGAGCAGCCGGTGGCTTATATCAACCACCAGGGCCTCATGGAGGTTTCAGATCTACTATTCCAGTTAGCAGAACAACACCTGTCATCTCTCTTGGCACTACACATAAGGGGTGTTGAAAATATATAAGCAGACTTTCTGAGTCACAGAGACTTGACGGGGAATGGTCCTTAAACCCTCAAGTTTTCCATCAAATAGTACAAGCTTGGGGTAAACCAGAGATAGACCTGTTTGCCACCTCAAACAGAAAATTAAGGAAGTTCCGCTCCCTAATCCAAGGGAACATCCTTTTGCAGTAGATGCCCTACTAATACCCTGGAAGTTCTCCCTGGCCTACGCGTTCCCCCCCCCCCCCCGATGGTAATGATCCAGTCGTCCGGAAGATCAGAGAGAATCAAGCGAGAATAATTCTCATAGCTCCGTTTTGGCCGAGGAGGCCATGGTTCTCCCTTCTAAGGCAGATGTCATTACAGATCCATGGATTCTGCCAGAGGTACCGGACCTGCTTACCCAGGGGGCCAGTGAGCCACTCTCAAGTGAAGGGCTTCCATCTGGCAGCCTGGAATTTGAGAGGGCACTACTGAGGATTCTCACCAGGGTTAGTCTCCACCCTGTTGAAGAGTAGAAAACCTATAACATCCAGAATCTACAGTAGAACATGGAAGAAGTTTCTAGACTTCCTGGGGGAACTGTTGGGGGATGCAGCTCCAGTGGGAACTATCCTAGAATTTCTGCAGGCAGGGTTACAACTCGGGTTAGCAACTAGCACCCTTAAGGTTCAAGGTAAGTAACCTTGGTGTTTTTTCCACTTACTGCAAATAAAATTTTGGTGTAACGTTGTATTCCAATAAATATATTTTATGTTCTATCTAAATGGCTTGATTATTGTATCACAATAAAGATTAAAAGTCTGATGTTACCATTTTGTTACAATAAATTTATCACTTAAACATGAGCCATGTATGAGGAAGTTGGAGTCGGAGGTTTGGCTTAATGACTCCACAACCCTGGTCTGATAATCTCCTGTAGCCTTCTCCTGTCTGTGGTGACATCGCCGTGACCTGTCTGATACTCTCCTGTAGCCTCCTCCTGACTGTGGTGATATCACGGTGACCTGTCTTGATACTCTTCTGTAGCCTTCTCCTCCTCCTGTCTGTGGTGACATCACGGTGACCTGCCTGATACTCTCCTGTAGTCTCCTCCTGTCTGTGGTGACATCACGGTGACATGTCTGATGCTCTCCTGGAGCCTCCTTCGGACCGTGGTGACATTTTGGTGACATGTCTGATGCTCTCCTGTAGCATCTTTCTGACTGTGGTGGCATCATGGTGACCTGTCTGATACTCTCCTGCAGTCTCCTCCTGACTGGTGACATCATGGTGACCTGTCTGATACTCTCCTGTAGCCTCCTCCTGACTGTGGTGATATCACTGTGACCTGTCTTGATACTCTTCTGTAGCCTTCTCCTCCTGTCTGTGGTGACATCACGGTGACCTGCCTGATACTCTTCTGTAGCCTCTTCCTGTCTGTGGTGACATCACGGTGACGTCTGATACTCCTGTAGCCTCCTCCTCCTGTCAGTGGTGACAGCATGGTGACCTGTCTGATACTCTCCTGTAGCCTCCTTCTGACTGGTGACATCACGGTGACCTGTCTGATACTCTCCTGTAGTCTCCTCCTCCTGTCAGTGGTGACAGCACGGCGACCTGTCTGATACTCTCCTGTAGTCTACTCCTGTCTGTGGTGACATCACGGTGACATGTCTGATGCTCTCCTGGAGCCTCCTTCGGACCGTGGTGACATTTTGGTGACATGTCTGATGCTCTCCTGTAGCATCTTTCTGACTGTGGTGGCATCATGGTGACCTGTCTGATACTCTCCTGCAGTCTCCTCCTGACTGGTGACATCACGGTGACCTGTCTGATACTCACCTGTAGTCTCCTCCTGTCGGTGGTGACAGCACGGTGACCTGTGTGATGCTCTCCTGGAGCCTCCTTCTGACCGTGGTGACATTTTGGTGACATGTCTGATGCTCTCCTGTAGCCTCTTTCTGACTGTGGTGGCATCATGGTGACCTGTCTGATACTCTCCTGTAGACTCCTGTCTGACATCACAGAGACCTGTCTGATGCTCTCCTTTAGCCTCCTTCTGACTGGTGACAGCACGGTGACATGTCTGATGCTCTCCTGTAGCCTTCTCTTCTTCCTGTCAGTGGTGACATTTTGGTAACATGTCTGATACTCTCCTGTAGCCTCCTCCTTTCTGTGGTGTCACGAAAAGGGGGTGACCTTTGGCCAGCTCACGGCTATCACAAGTGCAGGGGGCTTATCTTACTTATCCCACCACTGCTTACGTGATGAAAACACATACAAGGCTATTGACCTATCAATTTACCGCAGGGGCTTATCTTGGTTATCCCACTGCTGCTACACTATGTCACGAACTGCCGGGATTTATGTGTATCCCGCTTTCCAGTTCCGCTTCGGAACTTGCAGCTCTCCGGCGCCCCCCTTACCCTCAGGTCAGCCTGGGAACTACACCTAGGATGATTAGTCGCCGGATGGGCTGCTTCACTGTGGACTGGCTAGCAGGCACGCTGCAGCGAGGGAATTATAAATGCTCATAAATAGCTTATAAAACCCCATTCCATCGCTGCCAGCTTTACCCACCTAGCCCAGAACACACTTTGCTGCCACCAGCTCAGATTCCTCAACAGAGGGGTTGGAGCCCACCCAAATTAGTAGCGTAATTAACTTCAGGCACGTGAAAATTCGCTATAGAACATGGAGAAGACGAACTAATAAATTTTATATTTTACTCCAAAAAGGTAGGCAGTGTTTACAAAAGGTATATAAAGATTTTGCAATATGAGACAATTAAGGTATGCACAAGCAATTGCAAAAAAACAGGGATTAAAGAAGATAAGCACTCACATGTTGCTTAGATCGTTCCAGGCTAACCAAGCTGGTGGGAGGAGCCAGACATTCCAATGCATCAGAGGGTCTTGGTGCAACAGCTTCTCAGGTAAAAACTGAAGGCTGGGCTGACTGGCAGTAACTTATACTTGTAGACTGTAACATCACTAAAGGGGGTTGAGTTACCATCGCCCTCCCCTTTTCTCAGAGTTACAGATTTGATAGCAACACTTATCCTTATCCTAACTTGCCTGGAGAACCTAGCAGAGTAATGGCACACACATCATTCATCTTATATTGAAATTGGCTTTCTAATGATGCCACACTCGGATTAACTATTCCAAACGGTTCAGGAGAAATCCATTTTTCTGGTTCTTTTAGAGCTAGAGTTTAGCAAAAGGCACTGTAGCGAAGCTCTATCAAAGCACGTTCCGAATATGTATCTGTCATGTGAAGAAGCTAGGGAGAGTAGCCTGCTGGCGAGGAAAGGGAAGCCTAAGTGCAGCTTCGAAGGTAGCAGAAAGTTCTAGAAAGTCATGTGAATTAATAAGGAAAACCATTCGTCATTTTTACATTATCATGACGTGGTGACATCACTGTGACCTGTCTGATACTCTACTGTAGCCTCCTTCTGTTTGTGGTGACATCACGGTGACCTTTCTGATCCTCTCCTGAAGACTCCTGTCTGTGGTGACATCGCAGTGACCTTTCTGATGCTCTCCTGTAGCCTCCTCCTGTCTGTGGTGACATCATGGTGCCATGTCTGATACTCTCGTGTAGCCTTCTCCTGTCTGTGGTGACATCACGGTGACCTGTCTGATACTCTCCTGTAGCCTCCTCCTCCTGTCAGTGGTGACATGTCTGATTCTCTCCTATAGCCTCCTTCTGACTGACATCACCATGACTTTTCTGATACTCTCCTGTAGCCTCCTCCTGTCTGTGGTGACATCACGGTGACATGTGTGATACTGTCGTGTAGCCTCCTCTTGTCTGTGGTGACATCACGGTGACCTGTCTGATACTCTCCTGTAGCCTCTCCCTCCTGTCAGTGGTGAGAGCATGGTGACATGTCTGATGCTCTCCTGTAGCCTCCTTCTTACTGTGGTGACATCACGGTGACTTTTCTGATACTCTCCTGTAGCCTCCTCCTGTCTGTGGTGACATCGCAGTGACCTTTCTGATGCTCTCCTGTAGCCTCCTTCTTGCTGTGGTGACATCACGGTGACTTTTCTGATACTCTCCTGTAGCCTCCTCCTGTCTGTGGTGACATCGCAGTGACCTTTCTGATGCTCTCCTGTAGCCTCCTCCTCCTCTCTGTGGTGACATCATGGTGCCATGTCTGATACTCTCGTGTAGCCTTCTGTCTGTGGTGACATCACGGTGACCTGTCTGATACTCTTCTGTAGCCTCCTCCTGTCTGTTGACATCACGGTGACTTGTCTGATACTCTCCTGTAGCCTCCTCCTCCTGTCTTTGGTGTGATCACGGTGACATGTTTGATACTCTCATGTAGCCTCCTCCTCCTGTCTGTGGGGACATCACGGTGGCCTGTCTGATACACTCCTGTAGCCTTCTCCTCCTCCTCCTGTCAATGGTGACATCATGGTGACCTGTCTGATATTCTCCTGCCTGTTCTGTTTTTCTTGTATCCACAGGCTGTAGCCGCTAAGCTGGACCTGTCAGAGGAGCTGCTTGGATATTTCAGCCTCTACCTTATAAAAGATGGAGAAGACGGATCTTTTTCATGTGAGTAATTGTGTATGCATCCCAAACCTTGCTTGCTCGCTGCCCACTCCACATTTGCCTGTGGGGCCTCGCTTCCTCGCTGCCCTCTCCACACCTGCCTGCCGGGCCTCGCTGCCCTCTCCACGCCTGCCGAGCGTCGCTTGTTCGCTGCCCTCTCCACACTTGCCTCCCGGGCCTTGCTTGCTCGCTGCCCTCTCCACGCCTGCCTCCCGGGCCTCGCTTGCTCTCTGCCCTCTCCACGCCTGCCTGCCGGTCCTCGCTGCCCTCTCCACGCCTGCCTGCTGGGCCTTGCTTGCTCACTGCCCTCTCCACACCTGCCTGCTGGGTCTCACTTGCTCGCTGCACTCTCTACGCCTGCCTATTGGGCCTCGCTGCCCTCTCCACGCCTGCCTGCTGGGCCTTGCTTGCTCGCTGCCCTCTCTGTGCCTGCCGGGCCTTGCTTGCTCTCTCTGCCCTCTCCGTTCCTGCCTGCCGGGCCTTGCTTGCTCTCGCTGCCCTTTGTGCGCCGGCCAGGCCTCTTTTGCTCTCGCTGCCTTCTCCACACCTGCCTGCTAGCCTGGTTTTGCTCGCTCTCCCTTCCCTCTCCAGCTATCTACTGGCCCTTGCTTGCTCCAATCCCCCATTTCCTACAGGACTCACTGTTTTTGTTACAGTTGTCAGGAAGCTGCAGGAGTTTGAGCTTCCCTATGTGTCGGTCACCAGCTTGCGGAGCCGAGACCACAAGATCATCCTGAGGAAGAGGTCAGTGGGTAGAGGCCAGGGGTGGTGGGTGGAAGAGGATGGTGATGATGGTAGACGGCTGATTATGGGAGAAGGAAGATGATTGATGATGAGAGATGACTGGATACAGTTAATACAAGATGATAGTGATGATGATTTGGGAGATGACAAGACATGGGTGATGATGATAGAAGACAGATGAAGATCCTGAGAAATGGATGCTGGTGCTATTGCTGGTGCTGTTGTTCTTCATCTTTGAGGTTTCTTCCTTCGCAGTTACTGGGACTCGTCGTATGACGATGATGTTATGGAGAAGAGGGTGGGTCTGAACCTGCTGTACGCTCAGGTGTGTGCTGGGTTTATGGTCCTTTCTTCCTCACTTTATGCCCTCGGTGTGCGGGGTCTTCTGACTGGCACAGTGCTCTGAGGTGCAGCCCATCTCTCTAGGGTTTGTGGGGCATCCTGTACACATGGTAGAAGTGCTATACATACACAGGCTTGCATGTATATTATGGAGGGATAGAATGCGTACTCCACCTTCTAGATGTTTCCGTGAGGGTCACATGACCATGTTCTTCATCACAGGCTGTCAGCGACATTGATCGCGGCTGGGTGCAGGTCAACAAGGAGCAGCTGCGGCAACTCAAGTCTCTGCAGGAGAAAGTTTCAAAGAAAGAGGTAAGATGTGATGTGTGGGGGTCACTTAATTTTGTCTGTGCACTCCATGCAGTGGTGCTGATAAGGAGTGATGCCTCCTGCAGTTCATCCAGCTGGCGCAAACACTGAAGTACTATGGGCATCTGAAGTTTGAGCCGTGTATCACAGACTTCCCGGAGAAGGGCTGCCAAGTGATCGTGAGTGCCGGGAACAACGAGCTCAACTTCCAGGTGAAGCTCCCAAACGAACACATAAAGGAAGGCAGCTTCAAGGTGACGAGGATGCGGTGTTGGCGTGTCACATCATCGGTGAGTGCCGTCTGTGGTCAGACCCATGATATGATGCTTGGCAGTATCAGAACAGCAGGAGATGGGCAGGAGACAAACATGAGGGAGGTTGCCTGGTGTGATGTCTGAGCAGTGTCATCATCAACATCTGTAGTGCATGACCGAGGAGGTCGTGTCACATAACGTCTGAGCAGTGTCATGATATGTAGTGTATGACCAAGGAGGTCGTGTCCTGTGATGTCTGAGCAGTAACCTAATCATCTGTATTGTATGACCGAGGAGGTCGTGTCCTGTGACTTCTGAGCAGTGTCATGATATGTAGTGTATGACCAAGGAGGTCGTATCACGTGATGTCTGAGCAGTAACCTAATCATCTGTAGTGTATGACCGAGGAGGTCGTGTCCTGTGACTTCTGAGCAGTGTCATGATATGTAGTGTATGACCAAGGAGGTCGTATCACGTGATGTCTGAGCAGTAACCTAATCATCTGTAGTGTATGACCGAGGAGGTCGTGTCCTGTGATGTCTGAGCAGTGACCTCATCATCTGTAGTGTATGACCGAGGAGGTTATGTCCTGTGACGTCTGAGCAGTGACATCATCATCTGTAGTGTATGACCGAGGAGGTCGTGTCTTGTGACCACTCAGCAGTGACCTCATCATCTGTAGTGTATGACTGAGGAGGTCGTGTCATGTGACGTCTGAGCAGTAGCCCCATCATCTGTAGTGTATGACTGAGGAGGTCGTGTCCTGTGACCACTCAGCAGTGACCTCATCATCTGTAGTGTATGACTGAGGAGGTCGTGTCATGTGACGTCTGAGCAGTAGCCTCATCATCTGTAGTGTATGACTGAGGAGGTCGTGTCCTGTGACCACTCAGCAGTGACCTCATCATCTGTAGTGTATGACTGAGGAGGTCGTGTCATGTGACGTCTGAGCAGTGACATCATCATCTGTAGTGTATGACTGAGGAGGTCGTGTCCTGTGACCACTCAGCAGTGACCTCATCATCTGTAGTGTATGACTGAGGAGGTCGTGTCCTGTGATGTCTGAGCAGTAACCTAATCATCTGTAGTGTATGACCGAGGAGGTCGTGTCCTGTGATGTCTGAGCAGTGACCTCATCATCTGTAGTGTATGACTGAGGAGGTCGTGTCCTGTGATGTCTGAGCAGTAACCTCATCATCTGTAGTGTATGACCGAGGAGGTCGTGTCCTGTGACTTCTGAGCAGTGTCATGATATGTAGTGTATGACTGAGGAGGTCGTGTCCTGTGATGTCTGAGCAGTAACCTAATCATCTGTAGTGTATGACCGAGGAGGTCGTGTCCTGTGATGTCTGAGCAGTAACCTAATCATCTGTAGTGTATGACTGAGGAGGTCGTGTCTTGTGACCACTCAGCAGTGACCTCATCATCTGTAGTGTATGACTGAGGAGGTCGTGTCATGTGACGTCTGAGCAGTAGCCCCATCATCTGTAGTGTATGACTGAGGAGGTCGTGTCCTGTGACCACTCAGCAGTGACCTCATCATCTGTAGTGTATGACTGAGGAGGTCGTGTCATGTGACGTCTGAGCAGTAGCCTCATCATCTGTAGTGTATGACTGAGGAGGTCGTGTCATGTGACCACTCAGCAGTGACCTCATCATCTGTAGTGTATGACTGAGGAGGTCGTGTCATGTGACGTCTGAGCAGTGACATCATCATCTGTAGTGTATGACTGAGGAGGTCGTGTCCTGTGACCACTCAGCAGTGACCTCATCATCTGTAGTGTATGACTGAGGAGGTCGTGTCCTGTGATGTCTGAGCAGTAACCTCATCATCTGTAGTGTATGACCGAGGAGGTCGTGTCCTGTGACTTCTGAGCAGTGTCATGATATGTAGTGTATGACTGAGGAGGTCGTGTCCTGTGATGTCTGAGCAGTAACCTAATCATCTGTAGTGTATGACCGAGGAGGTCGTGTCCTGTGATGTCTGAGCAGTGACCTCATCATCTGTAGTGTATGACTGAGGAGGTCGTGTCATGTGACCACTCAGCAGTGACCTCATCATCTGTAGTGTATGACTGAGGAGGTCGTGTCCTGTGATGTCTGAGCAGTGACCTCATCATCTGTAGTGTATGACTGAGGAGGTCGTGTCTTGTGACCACTCAGCAGTGACCTCATCATCTGTAGTGTATGACTGAGGAGGTCGTGTCATGTGACGTCTGAGCAGTAGCCCCATCATCTGTAGTGTATGACTGAGGAGGTCGTGTCATGTGACCACTCAGCAGTGACCTCATCATCTGTAGTGTATGACTGAGGAGGTCGTGTCCTGTGATGTCTGAGCAGTGACCTCATCATCTGTAGTGTATGACTGAGGAGGTCGTGTCTTGTGACCACTCAGCAGTGACCTCATCATCTGTAGTGTATGACTGAGGAGGTCGTGTCATGTGACGTCTGAGCAGTAGCCCCATCATCTGTAGTGTATGACTGAGGAGGTCGTGTCCTGTGACCACTCAGCAGTGACCTCATCATCTGTAGTGTATGACTGAGGAGGTCGTGTCATGTGACGTCTGAGCAGTAGCCTCATCATCTGTAGTGTATGACTGAGGAGGTCGTGTCCTGTGACCACTCAGCAGTGACCTCATCATCTGTAGTGTATGACTGAGGAGGTCGTGTCATGTGACGTCTGAGCAGTGACCTCATCATCTGTAGTGTATGACTGAGGAGGTCGTGTCCTGTGATGTCTGAGCAGTAACCTCATCATCTGTAGTGTATGACCGAGGAGGTCGTGTCCTGTGACTTCTGAGCAGTGTCATGATATGTAGTGTATGACCAAGGAGGTCGTGTCCTGTGATGTCTGAGCAGTAACCTAATCATCTGTAGTGTATGACTGAGGAGGTCGTGTCATGTGACGTCTGAGCAGTAGCCCCATCATCTGTAGTGTATGACTGAGGAGGTCGTGTCATGTGACGTCTGAGCAGTAGCCTCATCATCTGTAGTGTATGACTGAGGAGGTCGTGTCCTGTGACCACTCAGCAGTGACCTCATCATCTGTAGTGTATGACTGAGGAGGTCGTGTCATGTGACGTCTGAGCAGTAGCCTCATCATCTGTAGTGTATGACCGAGGAGGTCGAGTCATGTGACCACTCAGCAGTGACCTCATCATCTGTAGTGTATGACTGAGGAGGTCGTGTCATGTGACGTCTGAGCAGTAGCCTCATCATCTGTAGTGTATGACTGAGGAGGTCGTGTCCTGTGACCACTCAGCAGTGACCTCATCATCTGTAGTGTATGACTGAGGAGGTCGTGTCCTGTGATGTCTGAGCAGTAGCCTCATCATCTGTAGTGTATGACTGAGGAGGTCGTGTCCTGTGATGTCTGAGCAGTGACATCATCATCTGTAGTGTATGACCGAGGAGGTCGTGTCTTGTGACCACTCAGCAGTGACCTCATCATCTGTAGTGTATGACTGAGGAGGTCGTGTCATGTGACGTCTGAGCAGTAGCCCCATCATCTGTAGTGTATGACTGAGGAGGTCGTGTCATGTGACGTCTGAGCAGTAGCCCCATCATCTGTAGTGTATGACTGAGGAGGTCGTGTCATGTGACGTCTGAGCAGTAGCCTCATCATCTGTAGTGTATGACTGAGGAGGTCGTGTCCTGTGACCACTCAGCAGTGACCTCATCGTCTGTATTGAATGACCGTATAGGACACTGCTCCCGCCGCTATGCTGCAGTCGCACGTATTGTCAGTGTGCTCTCCATGCGCTCAGTTGACGCTATTTGTACACAGGTTCCATTGAGCAATGGCACCGGGAGCCCCAACAAGTCAGAGGCTCGTCTGGAGCTGGCCTTTGAATATCTGATGAGTAAAGATCGCCTGCAGTGGATCACCATCTCCAGCCCGCAGGTGACGCTTCTTAGTGGCAGCATATCCACAGCTATCACTACCAGCACGGACACGAGATACTGACAACATATCCACAGCTGTCTCACCAGCACAGACATGAGATACTGGCAGCATATCCACAGCTGTCACCACCATCACGGACATGAGATACTGGCAGCATATCCACAGCTGTCACGTCAGCACAGACATGAGATACTAGCAGCATATCCACAGCTGTCACCACCAGCACAGACACGAGGTACTGGCAGTATATCCACAGCTGTCACGTCAGCACAGACACGAGATACTGGCAGCATATCCACAGCTGTCACCACCAGCCCGGATACGAGATACTGGCAACATATCCACAGCTGTCTCACGAGCACAGACATGAGATACTGGCAGCATATCCACAGCTGTCACCACCATCACGGACATGAGATACTGGCAGCATATCCACAGCTGTCACGTCAGCACAGACATGAGATACTAGCAGCATATCCACAGCTGTCACCACCAGCACAGACACGAGGTACTGGCAGTATATCCACAGCTGTCACGTCAGCACAGACACGAGATACTGGCAGCATATCCACAGCTGTCACCACCAGCCCAGACACGAGATACTGGCAACATATCCAAAGCTGTCACCACATGTACAGCACAGACACAATATACTGGCAGCATATCCAGAGCTGTCACCATGGAGGGCATCATCCCAGTCACCCCTGGAGTAACCCGCTACTTCAGGCCTGCATTTGGGCTTCTGTCCATTGGAACTAGTGAGCTTCTCGCTGTAATGGGAGATCATTCAGGGATCTGGGGTAATCAGATCTGTTTCTTCACCCCGGTCTAACCCTGCCTGTTCCTCCTCCTCAGGCCATCATGATGAGCATCTGTTTGCAGTCCATGGTGGATGAGCTGATGGTCAAGAAATCTGGAGGAAGCATAAAAAAGGTAAGAATTAAGCGGCCTGTAGTGTATAGGTGAAACGGGCCATGTACAGGAGTCACCACTGTATGTCACAGATGAGACCTACCATATGTATTACTTGTATAGTAAAAGGTAGGATTCTAACTCACCAAGGAGTTTAGCTCCTGAGCTTCGTATACTAAAATAATTCTGGATAAACTAAGGACAAAGAGTCCATACTATGTGTAGCATCATCAAGGGCTAAAGTGTGCAGAAAGTCTGAAGAAGACCCTGGCTTGGAAAGCCATAGTGTTGGACTGTGAAGATCCAGGTGTGGGAAGCCCAAGTGTTGGGCTGTGAAGATCCAGGTGTGGGAAGCCCAAGTGTTGGGCTGTAAAGATCCAGGCGTGGGAAGCCCAAGTGTTGGGCTGTAAAGATCCAGGCGTGGGGTTGCCCAAGTGTTGGACTGTGTAGATCCAGGCGTGGAAAGCCCAAGTGTTGGGCTGTGATGATCCACACGTGGGAAACCCAAGTGTTTGACTGTGAAGATCCAGGCGTGGGAAGCCCAAGTGTTGGACAGTGATGATCCAGGCGTGGGAAGCCCAAGAGTTGGGCAGTGGAGATCCAGGCGTGGGAAGCCCAAGTGTTTGGCTGTGAAGATCTAGGCTTGGGATTCTCAAGTGTTGGGCTGTGAAGATCCAAGCGTGAGTCACCCAAGTGTTGGGCTGTGAAGATCCAGGTGTGGGAAGCCCAAGTGTTGGACTGTGAAGATCCAGGCGTGGAATGCCTAAGTGTTGGGCTGTGAAGATCCAGATGTGGGAAACCCAAGTGTTGGGCTGAGAAGATCCAATTGTGTGAAGCCCAAGTATTGGGCCGTGAAGATCCAGGCGTGGAACGCTCAAGTGTTGGGCTGTGAAGATTCAGGCGTGAGTCGCCCAAGTGTTGGGCTGTGAAGATCCAGGCATGGGACGCCCAAGTATTAGACTGTGAAGATCCAGACGTGAGTCGCCCAAGTGTTGGGCTGTGAAGATTCAGGCAGGGGACGCCCAAGTGTTGGACTCTGAAGATCCAGGCGGGGATGCCCAAGTGTTGGACAACAGATGGCAGTAGTAATTCCCTGGCACTTTGATAGTTTTGGTAGTTTAGTCCTTGACCTTGAGCAGCCATAACACACGAATGTGAGTTACCCTCGCAAATTGTTGTTCATGTAAATCTCCTGAGGTCATGCCAGCTGTAAAGTTTGACCTTGTGTGATGATGCGAAAGCTCTTCGGCATTGGAGATGGTCACCTGGAGAGGTGATCATAAAGAGCCTTATGAGATCAATAATAAAGAAGCTCTTTGTAATCAATTCGATCTGGAAAGACCTGATTGGAAGGTAGATGACACCATGTTCGCAGATAGTTGAAGATGACCGGGGGAAGAGATGAGATGTGTGAGGAAGGTGAGCTTTAATCCTGTAAAAGTGGTCACGGAATAATTGTTGATTATTGTGAGGGGCTGTGTAATCATCACTTGTGGTTCTACACATAGCAGTGTGTTCTGCTGGAAGTGACCAGGCAGAAGCCACTAGGTGTTACCTCCGTGTGCGGTGCCGTTCTTCCTGAGCGGCTGCTGAGACAGATCATTGGGGTGGTGAAGGGCAGGTTACTGCTTGGGACCACCTAGGGATGGTAGTTATGTGCCCTGGCAGCCGGCCATTGCTGGTGAGGGGCACAGTTAACCCTTACTGCTTGGCTGACCTATTATTTTGGGGGGGTTAACACTAACAAAAGCATCTCCACCAGAGACGTTTGGATCCTTGGACATTACTGTACCTGTAGGCTCGGCTCACATTCAGTCCGAGCTCTGTGCTGAGCCAAGCATTGTGGTTTCCAACTAATTACCCTCAAAACTGGATTCCTATGGAGCAGCTAACAGCAGTATGTGTGATGGGGGTAGAGCCAGGTATCGTTCACGCTCTATGGCCTTGGTTCTGGCGGTGTCCCGGCTGTATTAGGAAGACACAATATTGTGTGGACGTTGCCTAAAAAGACGGAAGGAAAATAGAATCCAGAGTGACACCTGCTCCACTTCATGGACCGTCCGCTGCTCAGCTTGAACCTGCAGAGCATGTGCAAATGTGAACCAGGCCTCACTGTAACCTTCTCCAGTTTAGATTTTGGTTTCTGACAGTCAATTCTGACAGTCAATTCAGGTAGAAGGCCAGTTGACCGGAGGGTCACAACCTGGCTTCTCCAAACATCTCCTTGGAGCCAGGCGACCAGTGAGTCTCATTCTTGGTTTTCACAAATGTATCGAGGTTTCAGCGATGGTCAATGGAGCAGATTGTATTCTTCCAGCCGGGGCCGAGGTCCCCTATGCTGGCATATTGTAGAATGACAAATCTGTGTCCCTCGTGATGGAGCCTTGACGTCTTGGCTGCTGTCCTGCAGAGAGTCTCTGGTTCTTTGGATCTCTGGATCTCTTGGCTGTCTGGAGGCATCGCTCCTTAATTGTCCTTCAAACCCGCCTTCTAAGGTAAAGGGGAAGAATAGTCCTCTATTTGCATGGTATTTTGGTATGCTATTTTCCTCCTCTGTTTTGCAAGTCAACAAACTGGCCTGGACAATGTGTAATCCGTATATCAGCAAACATCATTGTTCAGTGACTCTGCATGAAAGAAGAGTCAACATTTCAGACTCTTTCCCAACTGAAGAAAAATCAAATAAATTAAAAAGTCAACATATAGGTAACAGTCTATTCTTCCTGACTTACTGAAAATAGATGTCTGGTTAATTAAGATAAATTCCTGTGTCTCCACACCATAACTTTTTTTAATTTTTCCGTCCACATATCCGTAGGAGGCTTGTTTCTTGCAGGACAAGTTGTACTTTACAGTGACTCCATTTATTTTATCGTTTGATGTACTGGAAAGCGGGAAATAAATTCAATGTGCAGCAAAGAAAAGAGCAATTCCACCATTGTTTCTTGAGTCTTTTATTTACCATGTTCACTGTATTGTAAAACTCACCTCCCAGTATGATTCTGCAGTTCTCCAGGTCACTACAAGTCTGCAGATGCCAAACATGTTTAGTTGGGGGGAGGGGTGTTAAGTGATTTTTTTTTTTTTGCTTTTTTTTTTTATAATTTGTTTTAGAAATTCTGGAGGTTTTTTTCCCCACTTATGGACCCATATTTTGAGAGCCATAACACTTTCATTTTTTGGGATCTGGGGCTAGTGAGAGCTTGTTTTTTTCCACCCTGAGCTGATGTTTTTATTGGTACCATTTTGAGGACGATACAATGTTTTGATCGCCCGTTATTGCATTTTATTACAGTGTTGCGGTGCCTGAAAAAGTGTAATTCTGGCGTGTTTTTTTTCTCATTAGGTCGTTTACCATTTGTATTAATTCCATTTTATATTTATATATTGATATTTATAGTAGAAGCGATCACACGATCCCAGGCTCAAGTCCCCTAAGGGGACTATTGGATATATAATTTTTTTTATATATATATTTCTAAAAATATTGTTTTTTCTTTTCACTGTAGTGAATAGTTCCCTTAGGGGACTTGATCATGGGATCGTGTGATCGCTTCTATTATAAATCTCAATACTATAATGCTGCTGGATGTAGCAAAAATGATTGTCTGCTATGAACGGCAGCTGCAGGCCGGCCTTCACAGGAGCACCGGAATGACAAACGGGGGTGTTCAGCAGTCCCTGGCTGTCATGGAAACTGATGTGCCCATGTGATCACATCACAGACCACCAACGTGCGCATAGAATAATGCACCTCCTGCCGGCACACTGTTAATGCCGGTGTCAGAGATTGATAGCAGCATTTAAAGGGACTCTGTGACTGTTTCTGTCACCACTGGCAGCATATCCACAGCTGTCAACACCACATGTGCAGCACAGACACAAGATACTGGCAGCATATCCACTGCTGTCACCACCACATGTGCAGCACAGACACAAGATACTGGCAGCATATCCACAGCTGTCACCACATGTGCAGCACAGACACAAGATACTGGCAGCATATCCACAGCTGTCACCACATGTGCAGCACAGACACAAGATACTGGCAGCATATCCACAGCTGTCACCACATGTGCAGCACAGACACAAGATACTGGCAGCATATCCACAGCTGTCACCACCACATGTGCAGCACAGACAAGATACTGGCAGCATATCCACAGCTGTCACCACATGTGCAGCACAGACACAAGATACTGGCAGCATATCCACAGCTGTCACCACATGTGCAGCACAGACACAAGATACTGGCAGCATATCCACAGCTGTCACCACCACATGTGCAGCACAGACAAGATACTGGCAGCATATCCACAGCTGTCACCACCACATGTGCAGCACAGACAAGATACTGGCAGCATATCCACAGCTGTCACCACCACATGTGCAGCACAGACAAGATACTGGCAAGATATACACTGCTGTCACCACCACATGTGCAGCACAGACACAAGATACTGGCAGCATATCCACAGCTGTCACCACATGTGCAGCACAGACACAAGATACTGGCAGCATATCCACAGCTGTCACCACCACATGTGCAGCACAGACAAGATACTGGCAGCATATCCACAGCTGTCATCACCACCACATGTGATTGTCTGCTATGAACGGCAGCTGCAGGCCGGCCTTCACAGGAGCACCGGAATGACAAACGGGGGTGTTCAGCAGTCCCTGGCTGTCATGGAAACTGATGTGCCCATGTGATCACATCACAGACCACCAACGTGCGCATAGAATAATGCACCTCCTGCCGGCACACTGTTAATGCCGGTGTCAGAGATTGATAGCAGCATTTAAAGGGACTCTGTGACTGTTTCTGTCACCACTGGCAGCATATCCACAGCTGTCAACACCACATGTGCAGCACAGACACAAGATACTGGCAGCATATCCACTGCTGTCACCACCACATGTGCAGCACAGACACAAGATACTGGCAGCATATCCACAGCTGTCACCACATGTGCAGCACAGACACAAGATACTGGCAGCATATCCACAGCTGTCACCACATGTGCAGCACAGACACAAGATACTGGCAGCATATCCACAGCTGTCACCACATGTGCAGCACAGACACAAGATACTGGCAGCATATCCACAGCTGTCACCACCACATGTGCAGCACAGACAAGATACTGGCAGCATATCCACAGCTGTCACCACATGTGCAGCACAGACACAAGATACTGGCAGCATATCCACAGCTGTCACCACATGTGCAGCACAGACACAAGATACTGGCAGCATATCCACAGCTGTCACCACCACATGTGCAGCACAGACAAGATACTGGCAGCATATCCACAGCTGTCACCACCACATGTGCAGCACAGACAAGATACTGGCAGCATATCCACAGCTGTCACCACCACATGTGCAGCACAGACAAGATACTGGCAAGATATACACTGCTGTCACCACCACATGTGCAGCACAGACACAAGATACTGGCAGCATATCCACAGCTGTCACCACATGTGCAGCACAGACACAAGATACTGGCAGCATATCCACAGCTGTCACCACCACATGTGCAGCACAGACAAGATACTGGCAGCATATCCACAGCTGTCATCACCACCACATGTGCAGCACAGACACAAGATACTGGCAGCATATCCACTGCTGTCACCACCACATGTGCAGCACAGACACAAGATACTGGCAGCATATCCACAGCTGTCACCACATGTGCAGCACAGACACAAGATACTGGCAGCATATCCACTGCTGTCATCACCACCACATGTGCAGCACAGACACAAGATACTGGCAGCATATCCACAGCTGTCACCACATGTGCAGCACAGACAAGATACTGGCAGCATATCCACAGCTGTCACCACCACATGTGCAGCACAGACAAGATACTGGCAGCATATCCATCCCAGTCATTGCTGAAGTAACCCGCTAGTTCAGGCTTTCACTTTGGGATTCTGTCCATTAAGAATAGCGACCTGGTGGTCCTGTGACTAGTACTGGACGTGCTCAGTGTAGGGATAAGCCGTCATGCTCTAGATGCAGAGTTACTGCCGGTCTGTTCCCTGGTGGTCCTGTGACTAGTACTGGACGTGCTCAGTGTAGGGATAAGCAGTGCTGCCCCAGATGCAGAGTTACTGCCGGTCTGTTCCCTGGTGGTCCTGTGACTAGTACTGGACGTGCTCAGTGTAGGGATAAGCAGTGCTGCTCTAGATGCAGAGTTACTGCCGGTCTGTTCCCTGGTGGTCCTGTGACTAGTACTGGACGTGCTCAGTGTAGGGATAAGCAGTGCTGCTCTAGATGCAGAGTTACTGCCGGTCTGTTCCCTGGTGGTCCTGTGATTAGTACTGGACGTGCTCAGTGTAGGGATAAGCAGTGCTGCCCCAGATGCAGAGTTACTGCCGGTCTGTTCCCTGGTGGTCCTGTGACTAGTACTGGACGTGCTCAGTGTAGGGATAAGCAGTGCTGCTCTAGATGCAGAGTTACTGCCGGTCTGTTCCCTGGTGGTCCTGTGACTAGTACTGGACGTGCTCAGTGTAGGGATAAGCAGTGCTGCTCTAGATGCAGAGTTACTGCCGGTCTGTGTCCTGGTGGTCCTGTGATTAGTACTGGTCGTGCTCAGTGTAGGGATAAGCAGTGCTGCTCTAGATGCAGAGTTACTGCCGGTCTGTTCCCTGGTGGTCCTGTGATTAGTACTGGACGTGCTCAGTGTAGGGATAAGCAGTGCTGCCCCAGATGCAGAGTTACTGCCGGTCTGTTCCCTGGTGGTCCTGTGATTAGTACTGGACGTGCTCAGTGTAGGGATAAGCAGTGCTGCCCCAGATGCAGAGTTACTGCCGGTCTGTTCCCTGGTGGTCCTGTGACTAGTACTGGACGTGCTCAGTGTAGGGATAAGCAGTGCTGCTCTAGATGCAGAGTTACTGCCGGTCTGTTCCCTGGTGGTCCTGTGACTAGTACTGGTCGTGCTCAGTGTAGGGATAAGCAGTGCTGCTCTAGATGCAGAGTTACTGCCGGTCTGTTCCCTGGTGGTCCTGTGATTAGTACTGGTCGTGCTCAGTGTAGGGATAAGCATTGCTGCTCTAGATGCAGAGTTACTGCCGGTCTGTGTCCTGGTGGTCCTGTGATTAGTACTGGACGTGCTCAGTGTAGGGATAAGCAGTGCTGCTCTAGATGCAGAGTTACTGCCGGTCTGTTCCCTGGTGGTCCTGTGATTAGTACTGGACGTGCTCAGTGTAGGGATAAGCAGTGCTGCCCCAGATGCAGAGTTACTGCCGGTCTGTGTCCTGGTGGTCCTGTGATTAGTACTGGACGTGCTCAGTGTAGGGATAAGCCGTGCTGCTCTAGATGCAGAGTTACTGCCGGTCTGTTCCCTGGTGGTCCTGTGACTAGTACTGGTCGTGCTCAGTGTAGGGATAAGCCGTCATGCCCCAGATGCAGAGTTACTGCCGGTCTGTGTCCTGGTGGTCCTGTGATTAGTACTGGACGTGCTCAGTGTAGGGATAAGCCGTCATGCCCCAGATGCAGAGTTACTGCCGGTCTGTGTCCTGGTGGTCCTGTGATTAGTACTGGACGTGCTCAGTGTAGGGATAAGCAGTGCTGCCCCAGATGCAGAGTTACTGCCGGTCTGTTCCCTGGTGGTCCTGTGATTAGTACTGGACGTGCTCAGTGTAGGGATAAGCAGTGCTGCCCCAGATGCAGAGTTACTGCCGGTCTGTTCCCTGGTGGTCCTGTGATTAGTACTGGACGTGCTCCGTGTAGGGATAAGCCGTGCTGCCCCAGATGCAGAGTTACTGCCGGTCTGTGTCCTGGTGGTCCTGTGATTAGTACTGGACGTGCTCAGTGTAGGGATAAGCAGTGCTGCTCTAGATGCAGAGTTACTGCCGGTCTGTTCCCTGGTGGTCCTGTGATTAGTACTGGACGTGCTCAGTGTAGGGATAAGCAGTGCTGCTCTAGATGCAGAGTTACTGCAGGTCTGTTCCCTGGTGGTCCTGTGACTAGTACTGGACGTGCTCAGTGTAGGGATAAGCAGTGCTGCCCCAGATGCAGAGTTACTGCCGGTCTGTGTCCTGGTGGTCCTGTGATTAGTACTGGACGTGCTCAGTGTAGGGATAAGCAGTGCTGCCCCAGATGCAGAGTTACTGCCGGTCTGTGTCCTGGTGGTCCTGTGACTAGTACTGGACGTGCTCAGTGTAGGGATAAGCAGTGCTGCCCCAGATGCAGAGTTCCTGCCGGTCTGTTCCCTGGTGGTCCTGTGATTAGTACTGGACGTGCTCAGTGTAGGGATAAGCAGTGCTGCTCTAGATGCAGAGTTACTGCCGGTCTGTTCCCTGGTGGTCCTGTGATTAGTACTGGACGTGCTCAGTGTAGGGATAAGCAGTGCTGCCCCAGATGCAGAGTTACTGCCGGTCTGTTCCCTGGTGGTCCTGTGACTAGTACTGGACATGCTCAGTGTAGAGATAAGCAGTGCTGCTCTAGATGCAGAGTTACTGCAGGTCTGTTCCCTGGTGGTCCTGTGATTAGTACTGGACGTGCTCAGTGTAGGGATAAGCAGTGCTGCTCTAGATGCAGAGTTACTGCCGGTCTGTGTCCTGGTGGTCCTGTGACTAGTACTGGACGTGCTCAGTGTAGGGATAAGCAGTGCTGCTCTAGATGCAGAGTTACTGCCGGTCTGTTCCCTGGTGGTCCTGTGATTAGTACTGGACGTGCTCAGTGTAGGGATAAGCAGTGCTGCCCCAGATGCAGAGTTACTGCCGGTCTGTGTCCTGGTGGTCCTGTGACTAGTACTGGTCGTGCTCAGTGTAGGGATAAGCCGTCATGCCCCAGATGCAGAGTTACTGCCGGTCTGTGTCCTGGTGGTCCTGTGATTAGTACTGGACGTGCTCAGTGTAGGGATAAGCCGTCATGCCCCAGATGCAGAGTTACTGCCGGTCTGTGTCCTGGTGGTCCTGTGATTAGTACTGGACGTGCTCAGTGTAGGGATAAGCAGTGCTGCCCCAGATGCAGAGTTACTGCCGGTCTGTTCCCTGGTGGTCCTGTGATTAGTACTGGACGTGCTCAGTGTAGGGATAAGCAGTGCTGCCCCAGATGCAGAGTTACTGCCGGTCTGTTCCCTGGTGGTCCTGTGACTAGTACTGGACATGCTCAGTGTAGAGATAAGCAGTGCTGCTCTAGATGCAGAGTTACTGCAGGTCTGTTCCCTGGTGGTCCTGTGATTAGTACTGGACGTGCTCAGTGTAGGGATAAGCAGTGCTGCCCCAGATGCAGAGTTGCTGCCGGTCTGTGTCCTGGTGGTCCTGTGACTAGTACTGGTCGTGCTCAGTGTAGGGATAAGCAGTGCTGCCCCAGATGCAGAGTTACTGCCGGTCTGTTCCCTGGTGGTCCTGTGACTAGTACTGGACGTGCTCAGTGTAGGGATAAGCAGTGCTGCCCCAGAGGCAGAGTTACTGCCGGTCTGTTCCCTGGTGGCCCTGTGACTAGTACTGGACGTGCTCAGTGTAGAGATAAGCAGTGCTGCTCTAGATGCAGAGTTACTGCCGGTCTGTTCCCTGGTGGTCCTGTGACTAGTACTGGACGTGCTCAGTGTAGGGATAAGCAGTGCTGCTCCAGATGCAGAGTTACTGCCGGTCTGTTCCCTGGTGGTCCTGTGATTAGTACTGGACGTGCTCAGTGTAGGGATAAGCAGTGCTGCTCTAGATGCAGAGTTACTGCCGGTCTGTGTCCTGGTGGTCCTGTGACTAGTACTGGACGTGCTCAGTGTAGGGATAAGCAGTGCTGCTCTAGATGCAGAGTTACTGCCGGTCTGTGTCCTGGTGGTCCTGTGATTAGTACTGGACATGCTCAGTGTAGGGATAAGCCGTGCTGCCCCAGATGCAGAGTTACTGCCGGTCTGTGTCCTGGTGGTCCTGTGATTAGTACTGGACGTGCTCAGTGTAGGGATAAGCAGTGCTGCTCTAGATGCAGAGTTACTGCCGGTCTGTTCCCTGGTGGTCCTGTGATTAGTACTGGACGTGCTCAGTGTAGGGATAAGCAGTGCTGCCCCAGATGCAGAGTTACTGCCGGTCTGTGTCCTGGTGGTCCTGTGACTAGTACTGGTCGTGCTCAGTGTAGGGATAAGCCGTCATGCCCCAGATGCAGAGTTACTGCCGGTCTGTGTCCTGGTGGTCCTGTGATTAGTACTGGACGTGCTCAGTGTAGGGATAAGCCGTCATGCCCCAGATGCAGAGTTACTGCCGGTCTGTGTCCTGGTGGTCCTGTGATTAGTACTGGACGTGCTCAGTGTAGGGATAAGCAGTGCTGCCCCAGATGCAGAGTTACTGCCGGTCTGTTCCCTGGTGGTCCTGTGATTAGTACTGGACGTGCTCAGTGTAGGGATAAGCAGTGCTGCCCCAGATGCAGAGTTACTGCCGGTCTGTTCCCTGGTGGTCCTGTGACTAGTACTGGTCGTGCTCAGTGTAGGGATAAGCCGTGCTGCTCTAGATGCAGAGTTACTGCCGGTCTGTGTCCTGGTGGTCCTGTGACTAGTACTGGACGTGCTCAGTGTAGGGATAAGCAGTGCTGCTCTAGATGCAGAGTTACTGCCGGTCTGTGTCCTGGTGGTCCTGTGATTAGTACTGGATGTGCTCAGTGTAGGGATAAGCAGTGCTGCTCTAGATGCAGAGTTACTGCCGGTCTGTTCCCTGGTGGTCCTGTGATTAGTACTGGACGTGCTCAGTGTAGAGATAAGCAGTGCTGCTCTAGATGCAGAGTTACTGCAGGTCTGTTCCCTGGTGGTCCTGTGATTAGTACTGGACGTGCTCAGTGTAGGGATAAGCAGTGCTGCCCCAGATGCAGAGTTGCTGCCGGTCTGTGTCCTGGTGGTCCTGTGACTAGTACTGGTCGTGCTCAGTGTAGGGATAAGCAGTGCTGCCCCAGATGCAGAGTTACTGCCGGTCTGTGTCCTGGTGGTCCTGTGACTAGTACTGGTCGTGCTCAGTGTAGGGATAAGCAGTGCTGCCCCAGATGCAGAGTTACTGCCGGTCTGTTCCCTGGTGGTCCTGTGACTAGTACTGGTCATGCTCAGTGTAGGGATAAGCCGTGCTGCTCCAGATGCAGAGTTACTGCCGGTCTGTTCCCTGGTGGTCCTGTGACTAGTACTGGACGTGCTCAGTGTAGGGATAAGCAGTGCTGCCCCAGATGCAGAGTTACTGCCGGTCTGTGTCCTGGTGGTCCTGTGATTAGTACTGGACGTGCTCAGTGTAGAGATAAGCAGTGCTGCTCTAGATGCAGAGTTACTGCCGGTCTGTTCCCTGGTGGTCCTGTGACTAGTACTGGACGTGCTCAGTGTAGGGATAAGCAGTGCTGCCCCAGATGCAGAGTTACTGCCGGTCTGTGTCCTGGTGGTCCTGTGATTAGTACTGGACGTGCTCAGTGTAGAGATAAGCAGTGCTGCTCTAGATGCAGAGTTACTGCCGGTCTGTTCCCTGGTGGTCCTGTGACTAGTACTGGACGTGCTCAGTGTAGGGATAAGCAGTGCTGCTCTAGATGCAGAGTTACTGCCGGTCTGTGTCCTGGTGGTCCTGTGATTAGTACTGGACATGCTCAGTGTAGGGATAAGCCGTGCTGCTCTAGATGCAGAGTTACTGCCGGTCTGTGTCCTGGTGGTCCTGTGATTAGTACTGGACGTGCTCAGTGTAGGGATAAGCCGTCATGCCCCAGATGCAGAGTTACTGCCGGTCTGTGTCCTGGTGGTCCTGTGACTAGTACTGGACGTGCTCAGTGTAGGGATAAGCAGTGCTGCCCCAGATGCAGAGTTACTGCCGGTCTGTTCCCTGGTGGTCTTGTGACTAGTACTGGACGTGCTCAGTGTAGGGATAAGCCGTGCTGCCCCAGATGCAGAGTTAATGCCGGTCTGTTCCCTGGTGGTCCTGTGACTAGTACTGGACGTGCTCAGTGTAGGGATAAGCAGTGCTGCTCTAGATGCAGAGTTACTGCCGGTCTGTGTCCTGGTGGTCCTGTGACTAGTACTGGACGTGCTCAGTGTAGGGATAAGCAGTGCTGCCCCAGATGCAGAGTTACTGCCGGTCTGTGTCCTGGTGGTCCTGTGACTAGTACTGGACGTGCTCAGTGTAGGGATAAGCAGTGCTGCTCTAGATGCAGAGTTACTGCCGGTCTGTTCCCTGGTGGTCCTGTGACTAGTACTGGTCGTGCTCAGTGTAGGGATAAGCAGTGCTGCTCTAGATGCAGAGTTACTGCCGGTCTGTTCCCTGGTGGTCCTGTGATTAGTACTGGTCGTGCTCAGTGTAGGGATAAGCATTGCTGCTCTAGATGCAGAGTTACTGCCGGTCTGTGTCCTGGTGGTCCTGTGATTAGTACTGGACGTGCTCAGTGTAGGGATAAGCAGTGCTGCTCTAGATGCAGAGTTACTGCCGGTCTGTGTCCTGGTGGTCCTGTGACTAGTACTGGACGTGCTCAGTGTAGGGATAAGCAGTGCTGCCCCAGATGCAGAGTTACTGCCGGTCTGTTCCCTGGTGGTCCTGTGACTAGTACTGGACGTGCTCAGTGTAGGGATAAGCAGTGCTGCCCCAGATGCAGAGTTACTGCCGGTCTGTTCCCTGGTGGTCCTGTGACTAGTACTGGACGTGCTCAGTGTAGGGATAAGCAGTGCTGCCCCAGATGCAGAGTTACTGCCGGTCTGTGTCCTGGTGGTCCTGTGACTAGTACTGGTCGTGCTCAGTGTAGGGATAAGCCGTCATGCCCCAGATGCAGAGTTCCTGCCGGTCTGTGTCCTGGTGGTCCTGTGATTAGTACTGGACGTGCTCAGTGTAGGGATAAGCCGTCATGCCCCAGATGCAGAGTTACTGCCGGTCTGTGTCCTGGTGGTCCTGTGATTAGTACTGGACGTGCTCAGTGTAGGGATAAGCAGTGCTGCCCCAGATGCAGAGTTACTGCCGGTCTGTTCCCTGGTGGTCCTGTGATTAGTACTGGACGTGCTCAGTGTAGGGATAAGCAGTGCTGCCCCAGATGCAGAGTTACTGCCGGTCTGTGTCCTGGTGGTCCTGTGATTAGTACTGGACGTGCTCAGTGTAGGGATAAGCAGTGCTGCCCCAGATGCAGAGTTACTGCCGGTCTGTTCCCTGGTGGTCCTGTGATTAGTACTGGACGTGCTCAGTGTAGGGATAAGCCGTGCTGCCCCAGATGCAGAGTTACTGCCGGTCTGTGTCCTGGTGGTCCTGTGATTAGTACTGGACGTGCTCAGTGTAGGGATAAGCAGTGCTGCCCCAGATGCAGAGTTCCTGCCGGTCTGTGTCCTGGTGGTCCTGTGATTAGTACTGGTCGTGCTCAGTGTAGAGATAAGCAGTGCTGCTCTAGATGCAGAGTTACTGCAGGTCTGTTCCCTGGTGGTCCTGTGACTAGTACTGGACGTGCTCAGTGTAGGGATAAGCAGTGCTGCTCTAGATGCAGAGTTACTGCAGGTCTGTTCCCTGGTGGTCCTGTGACTAGTACTGGATGTGCTCAGTGTAGGGATAAGCAGTGCTGCTCTAGATGCAGAGTTACTGCCGGTCTGTTCCCTGGTGGTCCTGTGATTAGTACTGGACGTGCTCAGTGTAGGGATAAGCAGTGCTGCCCCAGATGCAGAGTTACTGCCGGTCTGTGTCCTGGTGGTCCTGTGACTAGTACTGGTCGTGCTCAGTGTAGGGATAAGCCGTCATGCCCCAGATGCAGAGTTACTGCCGGTCTGTGTCCTGGTGGTCCTGTGATTAGTACTGGACGTGCTCAGTGTAGGGATAAGCCGTCATGCCCCAGATGCAGAGTTACTGCCGGTCTGTGTCCTGGTGGTCCTGTGATTAGTACTGGACGTGCTCAGTGTAGGGATAAGCAGTGCTGCCCCAGATGCAGAGTTACTGCCGGTCTGTTCCCTGGTGGTCCTGTGATTAGTACTGGACGTGCTCAGTGTAGAGATAAGCAGTGCTGCTCTAGATGCAGAGTTACTGCAGGTCTGTTCCCTGGTGGTCCTGTGATTAGTACTGGACGTGCTCAGTGTAGGGATAAGCAGTGCTGCTCTAGATGCAGAGTTACTGCCGGTCTGTGTCCTGGTGGTCCTGTGACTAGTACTGGACGTGCTCAGTGTAGGGATAAGCAGTGCTGCCCCAGATGCAGAGTTGCTGCCGGTCTGTTCCCTGGTGGTCCTGTGACTAGTACTGGACGTGCTCAGTGTAGGGATAAGCCGTGCTGCTCTAGATGCAGAGTTACTGCCGGTCTGTGTCCTGGTGGTCCTGTGACTAGTACTGGTCGTGCTCAGTGTAGGGATAAGCAGTGCTGCCCCAGATGCAGAGTTACTGCCGGTCTGTTCCCTGGTGGTCCTGTGACTAGTACTGGACGTGCTCAGTGTAGGGATAAGCAGTGCTGCCCCAGAGGCAGAGTTACTGCCGGTCTGTTCCCTGGTGGCCCTGTGACTAGTACTGGACGTGCTCAGTGTAGAGATAAGCAGTGCTGCTCTAGATGCAGAGTTACTGCCGGTCTGTTCCCTGGTGGTCCTGTGACTAGTACTGGACGTGCTCAGTGTAGGGATAAGCAGTGCTGCTCCAGATGCAGAGTTACTGCCGGTCTGTTCCCTGGTGGTCCTGTGATTAGTACTGGACGTGCTCAGTGTAGGGATAAGCAGTGCTGCCCCAGAGGCAGAGTTACTGCCGGTCTGTGTCCTGGTGGTCCTGTGACTAGTACTGGACGTGCTCAGTGTAGGGATAAGCAGTGCTGCCCCAGATGCAGAGTTGCTGCCGGTCTGTTCCCTGGTGGTCCTGTGACTAGTACTGGACGTGCTCAGTGTAGGGATAAGCCGTGCTGCTCTAGATGCAGAGTTACTGCCGGTCTGTGTCCTGGTGGTCCTGTGACTAGTACTGGTCGTGCTCAGTGTAGGGATAAGCAGTGCTGCCCCAGATGCAGAGTTACTGCCGGTCTGTTCCCTGGTGGTCCTGTGACTAGTACTGGACGTGCTCAGTGTAGGGATAAGCAGTGCTGCCCCAGAGGCAGAGTTACTGCCGGTCTGTTCCCTGGTGGCCCTGTGACTAGTACTGGACGTGCTCAGTGTAGAGATAAGCAGTGCTGCTCTAGATGCAGAGTTACTGCCGGTCTGTTCCCTGGTGGTCCTGTGACTAGTACTGGACGTGCTCAGTGTAGGGATAAGCAGTGCTGCTCCAGATGCAGAGTTACTGCCGGTCTGTTCCCTGGTGGTCCTGTGATTAGTACTGGACGTGCTCAGTGTAGGGATAAGCAGTGCTGCCCCAGATGCAGAGTTACTGCCGGTCTGTGTCCTGGTGGTCCTGTGATTAGTACTGGACGTGCTCAGTGTAGAGATAAGCAGTGCTGCTCTAGATGCAGAGTTACTGCCGGTCTGTTCCCTGGTGGTCCTGTGATTAGTACTGGTCGTGCTCAGTGTAGGGATAAGCAGTGCTGCCCCAGATGCAGAGTTACTGCCGGTCTGTGTCCTGGTGGTCCTGTGACTAGTACTGGACGTGCTCAGTGTAGGGATAAGCAGTGCTGCTCTAGATGCAGAGTTACTGCCGGTCTGTTCCCTGGTGGCCCTGTGACTAGTACTGGACGTGCTCAGTGTAGAGATAAGCAGTGCTGCCCCAGATGCAGAGTTACTGCAGGTCTGTTCCCTGGTGGTCCTGTGACTAGTACTGGACGTGCTCAGTGTAGGGATAAGCAGTGCTGCCCCAGATGCAGAGTTACTGCAGGTCTGTTCCCTGGTGGTCCTGTGACTAGTACTGGACGTGCTCAGTGTAGGGATAAGCAGTGCTGCTCTAGATGCAGAGTTACTGCCGGTCTGTTCCCTGGTGGTCCTGTGACTAGTACTGGACATGCTCAGTGTAGGGATAAGCAGTGCTGCTCTAGATGCAGAGTTACTGCAGGTCTGTTCCCTGGTGGTCCTGTGACTAGTACTGGACGTGCTCAGTGTAGGGATAAGCAGTGCTGCTCTAGATGCAGAGTTACTGCCGGTCTGTTCCCTGGTGGTCCTGTGATTAGTACTGGACATGCTCAGTGTAGGGATAAGCAGTGCTGCCCCAGATGCAGAGTTACTGCAGGTCTGTTCCCTGGTGGTCCTGTGACTAGTACTGGACGTGCTCAGTGTAGGGATAAGCAGTGCTGCTCTAGATGCAGAGTTACTGCCGGTCTGTTCCCTGGTGGTCCTGTGATTAGTACTGGACGTGCTCAGTGTAGGGATAAGCAGTGCTGCCCCAGATGCAGAGTTACTGCCGGTCTGTGTCCTGGTGGTCCTGTGACTAGTACTGGTCGTGCTCAGTGTAGGGATAAGCCGTCATGCCCCAGATGCAGAGTTACTGCCGGTCTGTGTCCTGGTGGTCCTGTGATTAGTACTGGACGTGCTCAGTGTAGGGATAAGCCGTCATGCCCCAGATGCAGAGTTACTGCCGGTCTGTGTCCTGGTGGTCCTGTGATTAGTACTGGACGTGCTCAGTGTAGGGATAAGCAGTGCTGCCCCAGATGCAGAGTTACTGCCGGTCTGTTCCCTGGTGGTCCTGTGACTAGTACTGGTCGTGCTCAGTGTAGGGATAAGCAGTGCTGCTCCAGATGCAGAGTTACTGCCGGTCTGTTCCCTGGTGGTCCTGTGATTAGTACTGGATGTGCTCAGTGTAGGGATAAGCAGTGCTGCTCTAGATGCAGAGTTACTGCCGGTCTGTTCCCTGGTGGTCCTGTGATTAGTACTGGACGTGCTCAGTGTAGGGATAAGCAGTGCTGCCCCAGATGCAGAGTTACTGCCGGTCTGTTCCCTGGTGGTCCTGTGACTAGTACTGGACGTGCTCAGTGTAGGGATAAGCAGTGCTGCCCCAGATGCAGAGTTACTGCCGGTCTGTTCCCTGGTGGTCCTGTGATTAGTACTGGTCGTGCTCAGTGTAGGGATAAGCCGTGCTGCTCTAGATGCAGAGTTACTGCCGGTCTGTGTCCTGGTGGTCCTGTGATTAGTACTGGACGTGCTCAGTGTAGGGATAAGCAGTGCTGCCCCAGATGCAGAGTTACTGCTGGTCTGTTCCCTGGTGGTCCTGTGATTAGTACTGGACGTGCTCAGTGTAGGGATAAGCAGTGCTGCTCTAGATGCAGAGTTACTGCCGGTCTGTTCCCTGGTGGTCCTGTGACTAGTACTGGATGTGCTCAGTGTAGGGATAAGCAGTGCTGCTCTAGATGCAGAGTTACTGCCGGTCTGTTCCCTGGTGGTCCTGTGATTAGTACTGGACGTGCTCAGTGTAGAGATAAGCAGTGCTGCTCTAGATGCAGAGTTACTGCAGGTCTGTTCCCTGGTGGTCCTGTGATTAGTACTGGACGTGCTCAGTGTAGGGATAAGCAGTGCTGCCCCAGATGCAGAGTTGCTGCCGGTCTGTGTCCTGGTGGTCCTGTGACTAGTACTGGTCGTGCTCAGTGTAGGGATAAGCAGTGCTGCCCCAGATGCAGAGTTACTGCCGGTCTGTGTCCTGGTGGTCCTGTGACTAGTACTGGTCGTGCTCAGTGTAGGGATAAGCAGTGCTGCCCCAGATGCAGAGTTACTGCCGGTCTGTTCCCTGGTGGTCCTGTGACTAGTACTGGTCATGCTCAGTGTAGGGATAAGCCGTGCTGCTCCAGATGCAGAGTTACTGCCGGTCTGTTCCCTGGTGGTCCTGTGACTAGTACTGGACGTGCTCAGTGTAGGGATAAGCAGTGCTGCCCCAGATGCAGAGTTACTGCCGGTCTGTGTCCTGGTGGTCCTGTGATTAGTACTGGACGTGCTCAGTGTAGAGATAAGCAGTGCTGCTCTAGATGCAGAGTTACTGCCGGTCTGTGTCCTGGTGGTCCTGTGATTAGTACTGGACATGCTCAGTGTAGGGATAAGCCGTGCTGCTCTAGATGCAGAGTTACTGCCGGTCTGTGTCCTGGTGGTCCTGTGATTAGTACTGGACGTGCTCAGTGTAGGGATAAGCCGTCATGCCCCAGATGCAGAGTTACTGCCGGTCTGTGTCCTGGTGGTCCTGTGACTAGTACTGGACGTGCTCAGTGTAGGGATAAGCAGTGCTGCCCCAGATGCAGAGTTACTGCCGGTCTGTTCCCTGGTGGTCCTGTGACTAGTACTGGACGTGCTCAGTGTAGGGATAAGCCGTGCTGCCCCAGATGCAGAGTTACTGCCGGTCTGTTCCCTGGTGGTCCTGTGACTAGTACTGGACGTGCTCAGTGTAGGGATAAGCAGTGCTGCCCCAGATGCAGAGTTACTGCCGGTCTGTTCCCTGGTGGCCCTGTGACTAGTACTGGACGTGCTCAGTGTAGGGATAAGCAGTGCTGCCCCAGATGCAGAGTTACTGCCGGTCTGTTCCCTGGTGGTCCTGTGACTAGTACTGGACGTGCTCAGTGTAGGGATAAGCAGTGCTGCCCCAGATGCAGAGTTCCTGCCGGTCTGTTCCCTGGTGGTCCTGTGACTAGTACTGGACGTGCTCAGTGTAGAGATAAGCAGTGCTGCTCTAGATGCAGAGTTACTGCCGGTCTGTTCCCTGGTGGTCCTGTGATTAGTACTGGTCGTGCTCAGTGTAGGGATAAGCAGTGCTGCTCTAGATGCAGAGTTCCTGCCGGTCTGTTCCCTGGTGGTCCTGTGATTAGTACTGGACGTGCTCAGTGTAGGGATAAGCAGTGCTGCTCTAGATGCAGAGTTACTGCCGGTCTGTGTCCTGGTGGTCCTGTGACTAGTACTGGACGTGCTCAGTGTAGGGATAAGCAGTGCTGCCCCAGATGCAGAGTTACTGCCGGTCTGTGTCCTGGTGGTCCTGTGACTAGTACTGGACGTGCTCAGTGTAGGGATAAGCAGTGCTGCCCCAGATGCAGAGTTACTGCCGGTCTGTGTCCTGGTGGTCCTGTGATTAGTACTGGACGTGCTCAGTGTAGGGATAAGCAGTGCTGCTCTAGATGCAGAGTTACTGCCGGTCTGTTCCCTGGTGGCCCTGTGACTAGTACTGGACGTGCTCAGTGTAGAGATAAGCAGTGCTGCTCTAGATGCAGAGTTACTGCCGGTCTGTTCCCTGGTGGTCCTGTGATTAGTACTGGACGTGCTCAGTGTAGGGATAAGCCGTGCTGCCCCAGATGCAGAGTTACTGCCGGTCTGTTCCCTGGTGGTCCTGTGACTAGTACTGGACGTGCTCAGTGTAGGGATAAGCAGTGCTGCTCTAGATGCAGAGTTACTGCCGGTCTGTGTCCTGGTGGTCCTGTGACTAGTACTGGTCGTGCTCAGTGTAGGGATAAGCAGTGCTGCTCCAGATGCAGAGTTACTGCCGGTCTGTGTCCTGGTGGTCCTGTGACTAGTACTGGACGTGCTCAGTGTAGGGATAAGCAGTGCTGCTCTAGATGCAGAGTTACTGCAGGTCTGTTCCCTGGTGGCCCTGTGACTAGTACTGGACGTGCTCAGTGTAGGGATAAGCAGTGCTGCTCTAGAGGCAGAGTTACTGCCGGTCTGTTCCCTGGTGGTCCTGTGATTAGTACTGGACGTGCTCAGTGTAGGGATAAGCAGTGCTGCTCTAGATGCAGAGTTACTGCCGGTCTGTGTCCTGGTGGTCCTGTGACTAGTACTGGTCGTGCTCAGTGTAGGGATAAGCAGTGCTGCTCTAGATGCAGAGTTACTGCCGGTCTGTTCCCTGGTGGTCCTGTGACTAGTACTGGTCGTGCTCAGTGTAGGGATAAGCAGTGCTGCCCCAGATGCAGAGTTACTGCCGGTCTGTGTCCTGGTGGTCCTGTGACTAGTACTGGACGTGCTCAGTGTAGGGATAAGCCGTCATGCCCCAGATGCAGAGTTACTGCCGGTCTGTTCCCTGGTGGTCCTGTGACTAGTACTGGACGTGCTCAGTGTAGGGATAAGCAGTGCTGCCCCAGATGCAGAGTTACTGCCGGTCTGTTCCCTGGTGGTCCTGTGATTAGTACTGGACGTGCTCAGTGTAGGGATAAGCCGTCATGCCCCAGATGCAGAGTTACTGCCGGTCTGTTCCCTGGTGGTCCTGTGACTAGTACTGGTCGTGCTCAGTGTAGGGATAAGCAGTGCTGCCCCAGATGCAGAGTTACTGCCGGTCTGTTCCCTGGTGGTCCTGTGATTAGTACTGGACGTGCTCAGTGTAGGGATAAGCCGTCATGCCCCAGATGCAGAGTTGCTGCCGGTCTGTGTCCTGGTGGTCCTGTGATTAGTACTGGACGTGCTCAGTGTAGGGATAAGCAGTGCTGCCCCAGATGCAGAGTTACTGCCGGTCTGTTCCCTGGTGGTCCTGTGACTAGTACTGGACATGCTCAGTGTAGAGATAAGCAGTGCTGCCCCAGATGCAGAGTTACTGCCGGTCTGTTCCCTGGTGGTCCTGTGACTAGTACTGGACGTGCTCAGTGTAGGGATAAGCAGTGCTGCCCCAGATGCAGAGTTACTGCCGGTCTGTTCCCTGGTGGTCCTGTGACTAGTACTGGACGTGCTCAGTGTAGGGATAAGCAGTGCTGCCCCAGATGCAGAGTTACTGCCGGTCTGTTCCCTGGTGGTCCTGTGACTAGTACTGGTCGTGCTCAGTGTAGGGATAAGCAGTGCTGCTCTAGATGCAGAGTTACTGCCGGTCTGTTCCCTGGTGGTCCTGTGACTAGTACTGGTCGTGCTCAGTGTAGGGATAAGCAGTGCTGCTCCAGATGCAGAGTTACTGCCGGTCTGTGTCCTGGTGGTCCTGTGATTAGTACTGGACGTGCTCAGTGTAGGGATAAGCAGTGCTGCCCCAGATGCAGAGTTACTGCCGGTCTGTTCCCTGGTGGTCCTGTGATTAGTACTGGACGTGCTCAGTGTAGGGATAAGCAGTGCTGCCCCAGATGCAGAGTTACTGCCGGTCTGTTCCCTGGTGGTCCTGTGATTAGTACTGGACGTGCTCAGTGTAGGGATAAGCCGTGCTGCCCCAGATGCAGAGTTACTGCCGGTCTGTGTCCTGGTGGTCCTGTGACTAGTACTGGACGTGCTCAGTGTAGGGATAAGCCGTCATGCCCCAGATGCAGAGTTACTGCCGGTCTGTTCCCTGGTGGTCCTGTGACTAGTACTGGACGTGCTCAGTGTAGGGATTTGCAGTGCTGCTCCAGATGCAGAGTTACTGCCGGTCTGTTCCCTGGTGGTCCTGTGATTAGTACTGGATGTGCTCAGTGTAGGGATAAGCAGTGCTGCTCTAGATGCAGAGTTACTGCCGGTCTGTGTCCTGGTGGTCCTGTGATTAGTACTGGACGTGCTCAGTGTAGGGATAAGCAGTGCTGCCCCAGATGCAGAGTTACTGCCGGTCTGTTCCCTGGTGGTCCTGTGACTAGTACTGGACGTGCTCAGTGTAGAGATAAGCAGTGCTGCTCTAGATGCAGAGTTCCTGCCGGTCTGTGTCCTGGTGGTCCTGTGACTAGTACTGGATGTGCTCAGTGTAGGGATAAGCAGTGCTGCCCCAGATGCAGAGTTACTGCCGGTCTGTTCCCTGGTGGTCCTGTGATTAGTACTGGACGTGCTCAGTGTAGGGATAAGCAGTGCTGCCCCAGATGCAGAGTTACTGCAGGTCTGTGTCCTGGTGGTCCTGTGACTAGTACTGGACGTGCTCAGTGTAGGGATAAGCAGTGCTGCCCCAGATGCAGAGTTACTGCCGGTCTGTGTCCTGGTGGTCCTGTGACTAGTACTGGACGTGCTCAGTGTAGGGATAAGCAGTGCTGCCCCAGATGCAGAGTTACTGCCGGTCTGTTCCCTGGTGGTCCTGTGACTAGTACTGGACGTGCTCAGTGTAGGGATAAGCCGTCATGCCCCAGATGCAGAGTTACTGCCGGTCTGTTCCCTGGTGGTCCTGTGACTAGTACTGGACGTGCTCAGTGTAGGGATAAGCAGTGCTGCCCCAGATGCAGAGTTACTGCCGGTCTGTGTCCTGGTGGTCCTGTGACTAGTACTGGACGTGCTCAGTGTAGGGATAAGCAGTGCTGCCCCAGATGCAGAGTTACTGCCGGTCTGTGTCCTGGTGGTCCCGTGACTAGTACTGGACGTGCTCAGTGTAGGGATAAGCAGTGCTGCCCCAGATGCAGAGTTACTGCCGGTCTGTTCCCTGGTGGTCCTGTGATTAGTACTGGACGTGCTCAGTGTAGGGATAAGCCGTGCAGCCCCAGATGCAGAGTTACTGCCGGTCTGTTCCCTGGTGGTCCTGTGACTAGTACTGGACGTGCTCAGTGTAGGGATAAGCAGTGCTGCTCTAGATGCAGAGTTACTGCCGGTCTGTGTCCTGGTGGTCCTGTGACTAGTACTGGACGTGCTCAGTGTAGGGATAAGCAGTGCTGCCCCAGATGCAGAGTTCCTGCCGGTCTGTGTCCTGGTGGTCCTGTGACTAGTACTGGACGTGCTCAGTGTAGGGATAAGCAGTGCTGCCCCAGATGCAGAGTTTCTGCCGGTCTGTGTCCTGGTGGTCCTGTGACTAGTACTGGACGTGCTCAGTGTAGGGATAAGCAGTGCTGCCCCAGAGGCAGAGTTACTGCCGGTCTGTTCCCTGGTGGTCCTGTGACTAGTACTGGACGTGCTCAGTGTAGGGATAAGCAGTGCTGCCCCAGATGCAGAGTTCCTGCCGGTCTGTGTCCTGGTGGTCCTGTGACTAGTACTGGACGTGCTCAGTGTAGGGATAAGCAGTGCTGCCCCAGATGCAGAGTTCCTGCCGGTCTGTGTCCTGGTGGTCCTGTGATTAGTACTGGACGTGCTCAGTGTAGGGATAAGCAGTGCTGCCCCAGATGCAGAGTTACTGCCGGTCTGTGTCCTGGTGGTCCTGTGACTAGTACTGGACGTGCTCAGTGTAGGGATAAGCAGTGCTGCCCCAGATGCAGAGTTACTGCCGGTCTGTGTCCTGGTGGTCCTGTGATTAGTACTGGACGTGCTCAGTGTAGGGATAAGCAGTGCTGCCCCAGATGCAGAGTTACTGCCGGTCTGTTCCCTGGTGGTCCTGTGATTAGTACTGGACGTGCTCAGTGTAGGGATAAGCAGTGCTGCTCCAGATGCAGAGTTACTGCCGGTCTGTTCCCTGGTGGTCCTGTGACTAGTACTGGACGTGCTCAGTGTAGGGATAAGCAGTGCTGCTCTAGATGCAGAGTTACTGCCGGTCTGTGTCCTGGTGGCCCTGTGATTAGTACTGGACGTGCTCAGTGTAGGGATAAGCAGTGCTGCTCTAGATGCAGAGTTACTGCCGGTCTGTTCCCTGGTGGTCCTGTGACTAGTACTGGACGTGCTCAGTGTAGGGATAAGCAGTGCTGCTCTAGATGCAGAGTTACTGCCGGTCTGTTCCCTGGTGGTCCTGTGACTAGTACTGGACGTGCTCAGTGTAGGGATAAGCAGTGCTGCTCTAGATGCAGAGTTGCTGCCGGTCTGTGTCCTGGTGGTCCTGTGACTAGTACTGGACGTGCTCAGTGTAGGGATAAGCAGTGCTGCCCCAGATGCAGAGTTACTGCCGGTCTGTTCCCTGGTGGTCCTGTGATTAGTACTGGACGTGCTCAGTGTAGGGATAAGCAGTGCTGCCCCAGATGCAGAGTTACTGCCGGTCTGTTCCCTGGTGGTCCTGTGACTAGTACTGGACGTGCTCAGTGTAGGGATAAGCAGTGCTGCCCCAGATGCAGAGTTACTGCCGGTCTGTGTCCTGGTGGTCCTGTGATTAGTACTGGACGTGCTCAGTGTAGGGATAAGCCGTCATGCTCCAGATGCAGAGTTACTGCCGGTCTGTTCCCTGGTGGTCCTGTGACTAGTACTGGTCGTGCTCAGTGTAGAGATAAGCAGTGCTGCTCTAGATGCAGAGTTACTGCCGGTCTGTTCCCTGGTGGTCCTGTGATTAGTACTGGACGTGCTCAGTGTAGGGATAAGCAGTGCTGCCCCAGATGCAGAGTTACTGCCGGTCTGTTCCCTGGTGGTCCTGTGACTAGTACTGGACGTGCTCAGTGTAGGGATAAGCCGTGCTGCCCCAGATGCAGAGTTCCTGCCGGTCTGTGTCCTGGTGGTCCTGTGACTAGTACTGGACGTGCTCAGTGTAGGGATAAGCAGTGCTGCCCCAGATGCAGAGTTACTGCCGGTCTGTGTCCTGGTGGTCCTGTGATTAGTACTGGACGTGCTCAGTGTAGAGATAAGCAGTGCTGCTCCAGATGCAGAGTTACTGCAGGTCTGTTCCCTGGTGGTCCTGTGACTAGTACTGGACGTGCTCAGTGTAGGGATAAGCCGTGCTGCTCTAGATGCAGAGTTACTGCAGGTCTGTGTCCTGGTGGTCCTGTGACTAGTACTGGACGTGCTCAGTGTAGGGATAAGCAGTGCTGCCCCAGATGCAGAGTTACTGCCGGTCTGTTCCCTGGTGGTCCTGTGACTAGTACTGGACGTGCTCAGTGTAGGGATAAGCAGTGCTGCCCCAGATGCAGAGTTACTGCCGGTCTGTTCCCTGGTGGTCCTGTGATTAGTACTGGACGTGCTCAGTGTAGGGATAAGCCGTGCTGCCCCAGATGCAGAGTTACTGCCGGTCTGTGTCCTGGTGGTCCTGTGATTAGTACTGGACGTGCTCAGTGTAGGGATAAGCAGTGCTGCCCCAGATGCAGAGTTACTGCCGGTCTGTTCCCTGGTGGTCCTGTGATTAGTACTGGACGTGCTCAGTGTAGGGATAAGCAGTGCTGCTCTAGATGCAGAGTTACTGCCGGTCTGTTCCCTGGTGGTCCTGTGATTAGTACTGGACGTGCTCAGTGTAGGGATATGCAGTGCTGCTCTAGATGCAGAGTTACTGCCGGTCTGTGTCCTGGTGGTCCTGTGACTAGTACTGGACGTGCTCAGTGTAGGGATAAGCAGTGCTGCCCCAGATGCAGAGTTACTGCCGGTCTGTGTCCTGGTGGTCCTGTGATTAGTACTGGACGTGCTCAGTGTAGGGATAAGCAGTGCTGCTCTAGATGCAGAGTTCCTGCCGGTCTGTGTCCTGGTGGTCCTGTGACTAGTACTGGACGTGCTCAGTGTAGGGATAAGCAGTGCTGCTCTAGATGCAGAGTTACTGCCGGTCTGTTCCCTGGTGGTCCTGTGATTAGTACTGGACGTGCTCAGTGTAGGGATAAGCAGTGCTGCTCCAGATGCAGAGTTACTGCCGGTCTGTTCCCTGGTGGTCCTGTGATTAGTACTGGTCGTGCTCAGTGTAGGGATAAGCAGTGCTGCTCTAGATGCAGAGTTCCTGCCGGTCTGTGTCCTGGTGGTCCTGTGATTAGTACTGGACGTGCTCAGTGTAGGGATAAGCAGTGCTGCCCCAGATGCAGAGTTACTGCCGGTCTGTTCCCTGGTGGTCCTGTGACTAGTACTGGTCGTGCTCAGTGTAGGGATAAGCCGTGCTGCTCTAGATGCAGAGTTGCTGCCGGTCTGTGTCCTGGTGGTCCTGTGACTAGTACTGGACGTGCTCAGTGTAGGGATAAGCAGTGCTGCTCTAGATGCAGAGTTACTGCCGGTCTGTGTCCTGGTGGTCCTGTGATTAGTACTGGATGTGCTCAGTGTAGGGATAAGCAGTGCTGCTCTAGATGCAGAGTTACTGCCGGTCTGTTCCCTGGTGGTCCTGTGATTAGTACTGGACGTGCTCAGTGTAGGGATAAGCAGTGCTGCCCGAGATGCAGAGTTACTGCCGGTCTGTGTCCTGGTGGTCCTGTGATTAGTACTGGTCGTGCTCAGTGTAGGGATAAGCAGTGCTGCTCTAGATGCAGAGTTACTGCCGGTCTGTTCCCTGGTGGTCCTGTGACTAGTACTGGTCGTGCTCAGTGTAGGGATAAGCAGTGCTGCTCTAGATGCAGAGTTACTGCCGGTCTGTGTCCTGGTGGTCCTGTGATTAGTACTGGACGTGCTCAGTGTAGGGATAAGCAGTGCTGCCCCAGATGCAGAGTTACTGCCGGTCTGTTCCCTGGTGGTCCTGTGACTAGTACTGGACGTGCTCAGTGTAGGGATAAGCAGTGCTGCTCCAGATGCAGAGTTACTGCCGGTCTGTGTCCTGGTGGTCCTGTGACTAGTACTGGACGTGCTCAGTGTAGGGATAAGCAGTGCTGCTCTAGATGCAGAGTTACTGCCGGTCTGTGTCCTGGTGGTCCTGTGACTAGTACTGGTCATGCTCAGTGTAGGGATAAGCAGTGCTGCTCTAGATGCAGAGTTACTGCCGGTCTGTTCCCTGGTGGTCCTGTGACTAGTACTGGACGTGCTCAGTGTAGGGATAAGCCGTCATGCCCCAGATGCAGAGTTACTGCCGGTCTGTGTCCTGGTGGTCCTGTGATTAGTACTGGACGTGCTCAGTGTAGGGATAAGCCGTGCTGCTCTAGATGCAGAGTTACTGCCGGTCTGTTCCCTGGTGGTCCTGTGATTAGTACTGGACGTGCTCAGTGTAGGGATAAGCCGTGCTGCCCCAGATGCAGAGTTCCTGCCGGTCTGTTCCCTGGTGGTCCTGTGATTAGTACTGGACGTGCTCAGTGTAGAGATAAGCAGTGCTGCCCCAGATGCAGAGTTACTGCCGGTCTGTGTCCTGGTGGTCCTGTGACTAGTACTGGACGTGCTCAGTGTAGGGATAAGCAGTGCTGCTCTAGATGCAGAGTTACTGCCGGTCTGTTCCCTGGTGGTCCTGTGATTAGTACTGGACGTGCTCAGTGTAGAGATAAGCAGTGCTGCTCTAGATGCAGAGTTACTGCAGGTCTGTTCCCTGGTGGTCCTGTGATTAGTACTGGACGTGCTCAGTGTAGGGATAAGCAGTGCTGCCCCAGATGCAGAGTTGCTGCCGGTCTGTGTCCTGGTGGTCCTGTGACTAGTACTGGTCGTGCTCAGTGTAGGGATAAGCAGTGCTGCCCCAGATGCAGAGTTACTGCCGGTCTGTGTCCTGGTGGTCCTGTGACTAGTACTGGTCGTGCTCAGTGTAGGGATAAGCAGTGCTGCCCCAGATGCAGAGTTACTGCCGGTCTGTTCCCTGGTGGTCCTGTGACTAGTACTGGTCATGCTCAGTGTAGGGATAAGCCGTGCTGCTCCAGATGCAGAGTTACTGCCGGTCTGTTCCCTGGTGGTCCTGTGACTAGTACTGGTCATGCTCAGTGTAGGGATAAGCCGTGCTGCTCTAGATGCAGAGTTACTGCCGGTCTGTTCCCTGGTGGTCCTGTGATTAGTACTGGACGTGCTCAGTGTAGGGATAAGCCGTGCTGCCCCAGATGCAGAGTTCCTGCCGGTCTGTTCCCTGGTGGTCCTGTGATTAGTACTGGACGTGCTCAGTGTAGAGATAAGCAGTGCTGCCCCAGATGCAGAGTTACTGCCGGTCTGTGTCCTGGTGGTCCTGTGACTAGTACTGGACGTGCTCAGTGTAGGGATAAGCAGTGCTGCTCTAGATGCAGAGTTACTGCCGGTCTGTTCCCTGGTGGTCCTGTGATTAGTACTGGACGTGCTCAGTGTAGAGATAAGCAGTGCTGCTCTAGATGCAGAGTTACTGCAGGTCTGTTCCCTGGTGGTCCTGTGATTAGTACTGGACGTGCTCAGTGTAGGGATAAGCAGTGCTGCCCCAGATGCAGAGTTGCTGCCGGTCTGTGTCCTGGTGGTCCTGTGACTAGTACTGGTCGTGCTCAGTGTAGGGATAAGCAGTGCTGCCCCAGATGCAGAGTTACTGCCGGTCTGTGTCCTGGTGGTCCTGTGACTAGTACTGGTCGTGCTCAGTGTAGGGATAAGCAGTGCTGCCCCAGATGCAGAGTTACTGCCGGTCTGTGTCCTGGTGGTCCTGTGATTAGTACTGGTCGTGCTCAGTGTAGGGATAAGCCGTGCTGCTCCAGATGCAGAGTTACTGCCGGTCTGTGTCCTGGTGGTCCTGTGATTAGTACTGGACGTGCTCAGTGTAGAGATAAGCAGTGCTGCTCTAGATGCAGAGTTACTGCCGGTCTGTGTCCTGGTGGTCCTGTGACTAGTACTGGACGTGCTCAGTGTAGGGATAAGCAGTGCTGCTCTAGATGCAGAGTTACTGCCGGTCTGTGTCCTGGTGGTCCTGTGATTAGTACTGGACATGCTCAGTGTAGGGATAAGCCGTGCTGCTCTAGATGCAGAGTTACTGCCGGTCTGTGTCCTGGTGGTCCTGTGATTAGTACTGGACGTGCTCAGTGTAGGGATAAGCCGTCATGCCCCAGATGCAGAGTTACTGCCGGTCTGTGTCCTGGTGGTCCTGTGACTAGTACTGGACGTGCTCAGTGTAGGGATAAGCAGTGCTGCCCCAGATGCAGAGTTACTGCCGGTCTGTGTCCTGGTGGTCCTGTGATTAGTACTGGACGTGCTCAGTGTAGGGATAAGCAGTGCTGCCCCAGATGCAGAGTTACTGCCGGTCTGTTCCCTGGTGGTCCTGTGACTAGTACTGGACGTGCTCAGTGTAGGGATAAGCCGTGCTGCCCCAGATGCAGAGTTACTGCCGGTCTGTTCCCTGGTGGCCCTGTGACTAGTACTGGTCGTGCTCAGTGTAGGGATAAGCAGTGCTGCTCTAGAGGCAGAGTTACTGCCGGTCTGTTCCCTGGTGGTCCTGTGATTAGTACTGGACGTGCTCAGTGTAGGGATAAGCAGTGCTGCTCTAGATGCAGAGTTACTGCCGGTCTGTGTCCTGGTGGTCCTGTGATTAGTACTGGACGTGCTCAGTGTAGGGATAAGCAGTGCTGCTCTAGATGCAGAGTTCCTGCCGGTCTGTTCCCTGGTGGTCCTGTGATTAGTACTGGACGTGCTCAGTGTAGGGATAAGCAGTGCTGCTCTAGATGCAGAGTTACTGCCGGTCTGTGTCCTGGTGGTCCTGTGACTAGTACTGGACGTGCTCAGTGTAGGGATAAGCAGTGCTGCCCCAGATGCAGAGTTACTGCCGGTCTGTGTCCTGGTGGTCCTGTGACTAGTACTGGTCGTGCTCAGTGTAGGGATAAGCAGTGCTGCTCCAGATGCAGAGTTACTGCCGGTCTGTGTCCTGGTGGTCCTGTGACTAGTACTGGTCGTGCTCAGTGTAGGGATAAGCAGTGCTGCTCTAGATGCAGAGTTACTGCCGGTCTGTGTCCTGGTGGTCCTGTGATTAGTACTGGACGTGCTCAGTGTAGGGATAAGCAGTGCTGCTCCAGATGCAGAGTTACTGCCGGTCTGTGTCCTGGTGGTCCTGTGACTAGTACTGGTCGTGCTCAGTGTAGGGATAAGCAGTGCTGCTCTAGATGCAGAGTTACTGCCGGTCTGTGTCCTGGTGGTCCTGTGACTAGTACTGGACGTGCTCAGTGTAGGGATAAGCAGTGCTGCTCTAGATGCAGAGTTACTGCCGGTCTGTTCCCTGGTGGTCCTGTGACTAGTACTGGACGTGCTCAGTGTAGGGATAAGCAGTGCTGCTCTAGATGCAGAGTTACTGCCGGTCTGTGTCCTGGTGGTCCTGTGACTAGTACTGGTCGTGCTCAGTGTAGGGATAAGCAGTGCTGCTCCAGATGCAGAGTTACTGCCGGTCTGTGTCCTGGTGGTCCTGTGACTAGTACTGGTCGTGCTCAGTGTAGGGATAAGCAGTGCTGCTCTAGATGCAGAGTTACTGCCGGTCTGTGTCCTGGTGGTCCTGTGACTAGTACTGGACGTGCTCAGTGTAGGGATAAGCAGTGCTGCTCTAGATGCAGAGTTACTGCCGGTCTGTGTCCTGGTGGTCCTGTGACTAGTACTGGTCGTGCTCAGTGTAGGGATAAGCAGTGCTGCTCCAGATGCAGAGTTACTGCCGGTCTGTGTCCTGGTGGTCCTGTGACTAGTACTGGTCGTGCTCAGTGTAGGGATAAGCAGTGCTGCTCTAGATGCAGAGTTACTGCCGGTCTGTTCCCTGGTGGTCCTGTGACTAGTACTGGACGTGCTCAGTGTAGGGATAAGCAGTGCTGCCCCAGATGCAGAGTTACTGCCGGTCTGTTCCCTGGTGGTCCTGTGACTAGTACTGGACGTGCTCAGTGTAGGGATAAGCAGTGCTGCCCCAGATGCAGAGTTACTGCCGGTCTGTTCCCTGGTGGTCCTGTGATTAGTACTGGTCGTGCTCAGTGTAGGGATAAGCAGTGCTGCTCTAGATGCAGAGTTACTGCCGGTCTGTTCCCTGGTGGTCCTGTGATTAGTACTGGACGTGCTCAGTGTAGGGATAAGCAGTGCTGCTCTAGATGCAGAGTTACTGCCGGTCTGTGTCCTGGTGGTCCTGTGACTAGTACTGGTCGTGCTCAGTGTAGGGATAAGCAGTGCTGCTCTAGATGCAGAGTTACTGCCGGTCTGTTCCCTGGTGGTCCTGTGACTAGTACTGGTCGTGCTCAGTGTAGGGATAAGCAGTGCTGCCCCAGATGCAGAGTTACTGCCGGTCTGTGTCCTGGTGGTCCTGTGACTAGTACTGGACGTGCTCAGTGTAGGGATAAGCCGTCATGCCCCAGATGCAGAGTTACTGCCGGTCTGTTCCCTGGTGGTCCTGTGACTAGTACTGGACGTGCTCAGTGTAGGGATAAGCAGTGCTGCCCCAGATGCAGAGTTACTGCCGGTCTGTTCCCTGGTGGTCCTGTGATTAGTACTGGACGTGCTCAGTGTAGGGATAAGCCGTCATGCCCCAGATGCAGAGTTACTGCCGGTCTGTTCCCTGGTGGTCCTGTGACTAGTACTGGTCGTGCTCAGTGTAGGGATAAGCAGTGCTGCCCCAGATGCAGAGTTACTGCCGGTCTGTTCCCTGGTGGTCCTGTGATTAGTACTGGACGTGCTCAGTGTAGGGATAAGCCGTCATGCCCCAGATGCAGAGTTGCTGCCGGTCTGTGTCCTGGTGGTCCTGTGATTAGTACTGGACGTGCTCAGTGTAGGGATAAGCAGTGCTGCCCCAGATGCAGAGTTACTGCCGGTCTGTTCCCTGGTGGTCCTGTGACTAGTACTGGACGTGCTCAGTGTAGGGATAAGCAGTGCTGCCCCAGATGCAGAGTTACTGCCGGTCTGTTCCCTGGTGGTCCTGTGACTAGTACTGGACGTGCTCAGTGTAGGGATAAGCAGTGCTGCCCCAGATGCAGAGTTACTGCCGGTCTGTTCCCTGGTGGTCCTGTGACTAGTACTGGACGTGCTCAGTGTAGGGATAAGCAGTGCTGCCCCAGATGCAGAGTTACTGCCGGTCTGTTCCCTGGTGGTCCTGTGACTAGTACTGGTCGTGCTCAGTGTAGGGATAAGCAGTGCTGCTCTAGATGCAGAGTTACTGCCGGTCTGTTCCCTGGTGGTCCTGTGACTAGTACTGGTCGTGCTCAGTGTAGGGATAAGCAGTGCTGCTCCAGATGCAGAGTTACTGCCGGTCTGTGTCCTGGTGGTCCTGTGATTAGTACTGGACGTGCTCAGTGTAGGGATAAGCAGTGCTGCCCCAGATGCAGAGTTACTGCCGGTCTGTTCCCTGGTGGTCCTGTGATTAGTACTGGACGTGCTCAGTGTAGGGATAAGCAGTGCTGCCCCAGATGCAGAGTTACTGCCGGTCTGTTCCCTGGTGGTCCTGTGATTAGTACTGGACGTGCTCAGTGTAGGGATAAGCCGTCATGCCCCAGATGCAGAGTTACTGCCGGTCTGTTCCCTGGTGGTCCTGTGACTAGTACTGGACGTGCTCAGTGTAGGGATTTGCAGTGCTGCTCCAGATGCAGAGTTACTGCCGGTCTGTTCCCTGGTGGTCCTGTGATTAGTACTGGACGTGCTCAGTGTAGGGATAAGCAGTGCTGCTCTAGATGCAGAGTTACTGCCGGTCTGTGTCCTGGTGGTCCTGTGATTAGTACTGGACGTGCTCAGTGTAGGGATAAGCAGTGCTGCCCCAGATGCAGAGTTACTGCCGGTCTGTTCCCTGGTGGTCCTGTGACTAGTACTGGACGTGCTCAGTGTAGAGATAAGCAGTGCTGCTCTAGATGCAGAGTTCCTGCCGGTCTGTGTCCTGGTGGTCCTGTGACTAGTACTGGATGTGCTCAGTGTAGGGATAAGCAGTGCTGCCCCAGATGCAGAGTTACTGCCGGTCTGTTCCCTGGTGGTCCTGTGATTAGTACTGGACGTGCTCAGTGTAGGGATAAGCAGTGCTGCCCCAGATGCAGAGTTACTGCAGGTCTGTGTCCTGGTGGTCCTGTGACTAGTACTGGACGTGCTCAGTGTAGGGATAAGCCGTCATGCCCCAGATGCAGAGTTACTGCCGGTCTGTTCCCTGGTGGTCCTGTGACTAGTACTGGACGTGCTCAGTGTAGGGATTTGCAGTGCTGCTCCAGATGCAGAGTTACTGCCGGTCTGTTCCCTGGTGGTCCTGTGATTAGTACTGGATGTGCTCAGTGTAGGGATAAGCAGTGCTGCCCCAGATGCAGAGTTTCTGCCGGTCTGTTCCCTGGTGGTCCTGTGACTAGTACTGGTCGTGCTCAGTGTAGGGATAAGCCGTGCTGCTCTAGATGCAGAGTTCCTGCCGGTCTGTGTCCTGGTGGTCCTGTGACTAGTACTGGACGTGCTCAGTGTAGGGATAAGCAGTGCTGCTCTAGATGCAGAGTTACTGCCGGTCTGTGTCCTGGTGGTCCTGTGATTAGTACTGGATGTGCTCAGTGTAGGGATAAGCAGTGCTGCTCTAGATGCAGAGTTACTGCCGGTCTGTTCCCTGGTGGTCCTGTGATTAGTACTGGACGTGCTCAGTGTAGGGATAAGCAGTGCTGCCCGAGATGCAGAGTTACTGCCGGTCTGTGTCCTGGTGGTCCTGTGATTAGTACTGGTCGTGCTCAGTGTAGGGATAAGCAGTGCTGCTCTAGATGCAGAGTTACTGCCGGTCTGTTCCCTGGTGGTCCTGTGACTAGTACTGGACGTGCTCAGTGTAGGGATAAGCCGTCATGCCCCAGATGCAGAGTTACTGCCGGTCTGTGTCCTGGTGGTCCTGTGATTAGTACTGGACGTGCTCAGTGTAGGGATAAGCCGTGCTGCTCTAGATGCAGAGTTACTGCCGGTCTGTTCCCTGGTGGTCCTGTGATTAGTACTGGACGTGCTCAGTGTAGGGATAAGCCGTGCTGCCCCAGATGCAGAGTTCCTGCCGGTCTGTTCCCTGGTGGTCCTGTGATTAGTACTGGACGTGCTCAGTGTAGAGATAAGCAGTGCTGCCCCAGATGCAGAGTTACTGCCGGTCTGTGTCCTGGTGGTCCTGTGACTAGTACTGGACGTGCTCAGTGTAGGGATAAGCAGTGCTGCTCTAGATGCAGAGTTACTGCCGGTCTGTTCCCTGGTGGTCCTGTGACTAGTACTGGACGTGCTCAGTGTAGGGATAAGCAGTGCTGCTCTAGATGCAGAGTTACTGCCGGTCTGTTCCCTGGTGGTCCTGTGATTAGTACTGGACGTGCTCAGTGTAGGGATTTGCAGTGCTGCTCTAGATGCAGAGTTACTGCAGGTCTGTTCCCTGGTGGTCCTGTGATTAGTACTGGACGTGCTCAGTGTAGAGATAAGCAGTGCTGCTCTAGATGCAGAGTTACTGCCGGTCTGTGTCCTGGTGGTCCTGTGACTAGTACTGGACGTGCTCAGTGTAGGGATAAGCAGTGCTGCCCCAGATGCAGAGTTACTGCCGGTCTGTGTCCTGGTGGTCCTGTGACTAGTACTGGACGTGCTCAGTGTAGGGATAAGCAGTGCTGCCCCAGATGCAGAGTTACTGCCGGTCTGTGTCCTGGTGGTCCTGTGACTAGTACTGGACGTGCTCAGTGTAGGGATAAGCCGTGCTGCCCCAGATGCAGAGTTACTGCCGGTCTGTTCCCTGGTGGTCCTGTGACTAGTACTGGACGTGCTCAGTGTAGGGATAAGCAGTGCTGCTCTAGATGCAGAGTTACTGCCGGTCTGTTCCCTGGTGGCCCTGTGACTAGTACTGGACGTGCTCAGTGTAGAGATAAGCAGTGCTGCTCTAGATGCAGAGTTACTGCCGGTCTGTTCCCTGGTGGTCCTGTGATTAGTACTGGACGTGCTCAGTGTAGGGATAAGCCGTGCTGCCCCAGATGCAGAGTTACTGCCGGTCTGTTCCCTGGTGGTCCTGTGACTAGTACTGGACGTGCTCAGTGTAGGGATAAGCAGTGCTGCTCTAGATGCAGAGTTACTGCCGGTCTGTGTCCTGGTGGTCCTGTGACTAGTACTGGACGTGCTCAGTGTAGGGATATGCAGTGCTGCCCCAGATGCAGAGTTACTGCCGGTCTGTGTCCTGGTGGTCCTGTGACTAGTACTGGTCGTGCTCAGTGTAGGGATAAGCAGTGCTGCTCCAGATGCAGAGTTACTGCCGGTCTGTGTCCTGGTGGTCCTGTGACTAGTACTGGTCGTGCTCAGTGTAGAGATAAGCAGTGCTGCTCCAGATGCAGAGTTACTGCCGGTCTGTTCCCTGGTGGTCCTGTGACTAGTACTGGACGTGCTCAGTGTAGGGATAAGCAGTGCTGCTCTAGATGCAGAGTTACTGCCGGTCTGTTCCCTGGTGGTCCTGTGACTAGTACTGGTCGTGCTCAGTGTAGGGATAAGCAGTGCTGCTCTAGATGCAGAGTTACTGCCGGTCTGTTCCCTGGTGGTCCTGTGACTAGTACTGGTCGTGCTCAGTGTAGGGATAAGCAGTGCTGCCCCAGATGCAGAGTTACTGCCGGTCTGTGTCCTGGTGGTCCTGTGACTAGTACTGGACGTGCTCAGTGTAGGGATAAGCCGTCATGCCCCAGATGCAGAGTTACTGCCGGTCTGTTCCCTGGTGGTCCTGTGACTAGTACTGGACGTGCTCAGTGTAGGGATAAGCAGTGCTGCCCCAGATGCAGAGTTACTGCCGGTCTGTTCCCTGGTGGTCCTGTGATTAGTACTGGACGTGCTCAGTGTAGGGATAAGCCGTCATGCCCCAGATGCAGAGTTACTGCCGGTCTGTTCCCTGGTGGTCCTGTGACTAGTACTGGTCGTGCTCAGTGTAGGGATAAGCAGTGCTGCCCCAGATGCAGAGTTACTGCCGGTCTGTTCCCTGGTGGTCCTGTGACTAGTACTGGACGTGCTCAGTGTAGGGATAAGCAGTGCTGCCCCAGATGCAGAGTTACTGCCGGTCTGATCCCTGGTGGTCCTGTGACTAGTACTGGACGTGCTCAGTGTAGGGATAAGCAGTGCTGCCCCAGATGCAGAGTTACTGCCGGTCTGTTCCCTGGTGGTCCTGTGACTAGTACTGGACGTGCTCAGTGTAGGGATAAGCAGTGCTGCCCCAGATGCAGAGTTACTGCCGGTCTGTTCCCTGGTGGTCCTGTGACTAGTACTGGTCGTGCTCAGTGTAGGGATAAGCAGTGCTGCTCTAGATGCAGAGTTACTGCCGGTCTGTTCCCTGGTGGTCCTGTGACTAGTACTGGTCGTGCTCAGTGTAGGGATAAGCAGTGCTGCTCCAGATGCAGAGTTACTGCCGGTCTGTGTCCTGGTGTTCCTGTGATTAGTACTGGACGTGCTCAGTGTAGGGATAAGCAGTGCTGCTCTAGATGCAGAGTTACTGCCGGTCTGTTCCCTGGTGGTCCTGTGATTAGTACTGGACGTGCTCAGTGTAGGGATAAGCCGTGCTGCCCCAGATGCAGAGTTACTGTCGGTCTGTGTCCTGGTGGTCCTGTGACTAGTACTGGACGTGCTCAGTGTAGAGATAAGCAGTGCTGCTCTAGATGCAGAGTTACTGCCGGTCTGTTCCCTGGTGGTCCTGTGATTAGTACTGGACGTGCTCAGTGTAGGGATAAGCAGTGCTGCCCCAGATGCAGAGTTACTGCCGGTCTGTTCCCTGGTGGTCCTGTGACTAGTACTGGACGTGCTCAGTGTAGGGATTTGCAGTGCTGCTCCAGATGCAGAGTTACTGCCGGTCTGTTCCCTGGTGGTCCTGTGATTAGTACTGGATGTGCTCAGTGTAGGGATAAGCAGTGCTGCTCTAGATGCAGAGTTACTGCCGGTCTGTGTCCTGGTGGTCCTGTGATTAGTACTGGACGTGCTCAGTGTAGGGATAAGCAGTGCTGCCCCAGATGCAGAGTTACTGCCGGTCTGTTCCCTGGTGGTCCTGTGACTAGTACTGGACGTGCTCAGTGTAGAGATAAGCAGTGCTGCTCTAGATGCAGAGTTCCTGCCGGTCTGTGTCCTGGTGGTCCTGTGACTAGTACTGGATGTGCTCAGTGTAGGGATAAGCAGTGCTGCCCCAGATGCAGAGTTACTGCCGGTCTGTTCCCTGGTGGTCCTGTGATTAGTACTGGACGTGCTCAGTGTAGGGATAAGCAGTGCTGCCCCAGATGCAGAGTTACTGCAGGTCTGTGTCCTGGTGGTCCTGTGACTAGTACTGGACGTGCTCAGTGTAGGGATAAGCCGTCATGCCCCAGATGCAGAGTTACTGCCGGTCTGTTCCCTGGTGGTCCTGTGACTAGTACTGGACGTGCTCAGTGTAGGGATTTGCAGTGCTGCTCCAGATGCAGAGTTACTGCCGGTCTGTTCCCTGGTGGTCCTGTGATTAGTACTGGATGTGCTCAGTGTAGGGATAAGCAGTGCTGCCCCAGATGCAGAGTTACTGCCGGTCTGTTCCCTGGTGGTCCTGTGACTAGTACTGGTCGTGCTCAGTGTAGGGATAAGCCGTGCTGCTCTAGATGCAGAGTTCCTGCCGGTCTGTGTCCTGGTGGTCCTGTGACTAGTACTGGACGTGCTCAGTGTAGGGATAAGCAGTGCTGCTCTAGATGCAGAGTTACTGCCGGTCTGTGTCCTGGTGGTCCTGTGATTAGTACTGGATGTGCTCAGTGTAGGGATAAGCAGTGCTGCTCTAGATGCAGAGTTACTGCCGGTCTGTTCCCTGGTGGTCCTGTGATTAGTACTGGACGTGCTCAGTGTAGGGATAAGCAGTGCTGCCCGAGATGCAGAGTTACTGCCGGTCTGTGTCCTGGTGGTCCTGTGATTAGTACTGGTCGTGCTCAGTGTAGGGATAAGCAGTGCTGCTCTAGATGCAGAGTTACTGCCGGTCTGTTCCCTGGTGGTCCTGTGACTAGTACTGGACGTGCTCAGTGTAGGGATAAGCCGTCATGCCCCAGATGCAGAGTTACTGCCGGTCTGTGTCCTGGTGGTCCTGTGATTAGTACTGGACGTGCTCAGTGTAGGGATAAGCCGTGCTGCCCCAGATGCAGAGTTCCTGCCGGTCTGTTCCCTGGTGGTCCTGTGACTAGTACTGGACGTGCTCAGTGTAGGGATAAGCAGTGCTGCTCTAGATGCAGAGTTACTGCCGGTCTGTTCCCTGGTGGTCCTGTGATTAGTACTGGACGTGCTCAGTGTAGGGATAAGCAGTGCTGCCCCAGATGCAGAGTTACTGCCGGTCTGTTCCCTGGTGGTCCTGTGATTAGTACTGGACGTGCTCAGTGTAGGGATAAGCAGTGCTGCTCTAGATGCAGAGTTACTGCCGGTCTGTTCCCTGGTGGTCCTGTGACTAGTACTGGACGTGCTCAGTGTAGGGATAAGCAGTGCTGCTCTAGATGCAGAGTTACTGCCGGTCTGTGTCCTGGTGGTCCTGTGATTAGTACTGGACATGCTCAGTGTAGGGATAAGCCGTGCTGCTCTAGATGCAGAGTTACTGCCGGTCTGTTCCCTGGTGGTCCTGTGATTAGTACTGGACGTGCTCAGTGTAGGGATAAGCCGTGCTGCCCCAGATGCAGAGTTCCTGCCGGTCTGTTCCCTGGTGGTCCTGTGATTAGTACTGGACGTGCTCAGTGTAGAGATAAGCAGTGCTGCCCCAGATGCAGAGTTACTGCCGGTCTGTGTCCTGGTGGTCCTGTGACTAGTACTGGACGTGCTCAGTGTAGGGATAAGCAGTGCTGCTCTAGATGCAGAGTTACTGCCGGTCTGTTCCCTGGTGGTCCTGTGACTAGTACTGGACGTGCTCAGTGTAGGGATAAGCAGTGCTGCTCTAGATGCAGAGTTACTGCAGGTCTGTTCCCTGGTGGTCCTGTGATTAGTACTGGACGTGCTCAGTGTAGAGATAAGCAGTGCTGCTCTAGATGCAGAGTTACTGCCGGTCTGTGTCCTGGTGGTCCTGTGATTAGTACTGGATGTGCTCAGTGTAGGGATAAGCAGTGCTGCTCTAGATGCAGAGTTACTGCCGGTCTGTTCCCTGGTGGTCCTGTGATTAGTACTGGACGTGCTCAGTGTAGGGATAAGCAGTGCTGCCCGAGATGCAGAGTTACTGCCGGTCTGTGTCCTGGTGGTCCTGTGATTAGTACTGGTCGTGCTCAGTGTAGGGATAAGCAGTGCTGCTCTAGATGCAGAGTTACTGCCGGTCTGTTCCCTGGTGGTCCTGTGACTAGTACTGGACGTGCTCAGTGTAGGGATAAGCCGTCATGCCCCAGATGCAGAGTTACTGCCGGTCTGTGTCCTGGTGGTCCTGTGACTAGTACTGGACGTGCTCAGTGTAGGGATAAGCAGTGCTGCTCTAGATGCAGAGTTACTGCCGGTCTGTTCCCTGGTGGTCCTGTGATTAGTACTGGACGTGCTCAGTGTAGGGATAAGCCGTGCTGCTCTAGATGCAGAGTTACTGCCGGTCTGTTCCCTGGTGGTCCTGTGATTAGTACTGGACGTGCTCAGTGTAGGGATAAGCCGTGCTGCCCCAGATGTAGAGTTCCTGCCGGTCTGTTCCCTGGTGGTCCTGTGATTAGTACTGGACGTGCTCAGTGTAGAGATAAGCAGTGCTGCCCCAGATGCAGAGTTACTGCCGGTCTGTGTCCTGGTGGTCCTGTGACTAGTACTGGACGTGCTCAGTGTAGGGATAAGCAGTGCTGCTCTAGATGCAGAGTTACTGCCGGTCTGTGTCCTGGTGGTCCTGTGACTAGTACTGGTCGTGCTCAGTGTAGGGATAAGCAGTGCTGCCCCAGATGCAGAGTTACTGCCGGTCTGTGTCCTGGTGGTCCTGTGATTAGTACTGGACGTGCTCAGTGTAGGGATAAGCAGTGCTGCCCCAGATGCAGAGTTCCTGCCGGTCTGTGTCCTGGTGGTCCTGTGACTAGTACTGGACGTGCTCAGTGTAGGGATAAGCAGTGCTGCCCCAGATGCAGAGTTACTGCCGGTCTGTTCCCTGGTGGTCCTGTGATTAGTACTGGTCGTGCTCAGTGTAGGGATAAGCAGTGCTGCCCCAGATGCAGAGTTCCTGCCGGTCTGTGTCCTGGTGGTCCTGTGACTAGTACTGGACGTGCTCAGTGTAGGGATAAGCAGTGCTGCTCTAGATGCAGAGTTACTGCCGGTCTGTGTCCTGGTGGTCCTGTGATTAGTACTGGACGTGCTCAGTGTAGGGATAAGCAGTGCTGCTCTAGATGCAGAGTTACTGCCGGTCTGTGTCCTGGTGGTCCTGTGATTAGTACTGGACGTGCTCAGTGTAGGGATAAGCAGTGCTGCCCCAGATGCAGAGTTACTGCCGGTCTGTGTCCTGGTGGTCCTGTGACTAGTACTGGTCGTGCTCAGTGTAGGGATAAGCAGTGCTGCCCCAGATGCAGAGTTACTGCCGGTCTGTTCCCTGGTGGTCCTGTGACTAGTACTGGACGTGCTCAGTGTAGGGATAAGCAGTGCTGCTCTAGATGCAGAGTTACTGCCGGTCTGTGTCCTGGTGGTCCTGTGACTAGTACTGGTCGTGCTCAGTGTAGGGATAAGCAGTGCTGCCCCAGATGCAGAGTTACTGCAGGTCTGTTCCCTGGTGGTCCTGTGACTAGTACTGGACGTGCTCAGTGTAGGGATAAGCAGTGCTGCTCTAGATGCAGAGTTACTGCAGGTCTGTTCCCTGGTGGTCCTGTGACTAGTACTGGACGTGCTCAGTGTAGGGATAAGCAGTGCTGCCCCAGATGCAGAGTTACTGCCGGTCTGTGTCCTGGTGGTCCTGTGATTAGTACTGGACGTGCTCAGTGTAGGGATAAGCAGTGCTGCTCTAGATGCAGAGTTACTGCCGGTCTGTGTCCTGGTGGTCCTGTGATTAGTACTGGACGTGCTCAGTGTAGGGATAAGCAGTGCTGCTCTAGATGCAGAGTTACTGCCGGTCTGTGTCCTGGTGGTCCTGTGATTAGTACTGGACGTGCTCAGTGTAGGGATAAGCAGTGCTGCTCCAGATGCAGAGTTACTGCCGGTCTGTGTCCTGGTGGTCCTGTGATTAGTACTGGACGTGCTCAGTGTAGGGATAAGCAGTGCTGCTCTAGAGGCAGAGTTACTGCCGGTCTGTTCCCTGGTGGTCCTGTGATTAGTACTGGACGTGCTCAGTGTAGGGATAAGCAGTGCTGCTCTAGATGCAGAGTTACTGCCGGTCTGTGTCCTGGTGGTCCTGTGATTAGTACTGGACGTGCTCAGTGTAGGGATAAGCCGTGCTGCTCTAGATGCAGAGCAGGATTGCTGGCTGCTGTGTGCGGTGGTCCTGTGATTAGTACTGGACGTGCTCAGTGTAGGGATAAGCAGTGCTGCCCCAGATGCAGAGTTCCTGCCGGTCTGTTCCCTGGTGGTCCTGTGACTAGTACTGGACGTGCTCAGTGTAGGGATAAGCAGTGCTGCTCCAGATGCAGAGTTACTGCCGGTCTGTGTCCTGGTGGTCCTGTGATTAGTACTGGACGTGCTCAGTGTAGGGATAAGCAGTGCTGCCCCAGATGCAGAGTTACTGCCGGTCTGTGTCCTGGTGGTCCTGTGACTAGTACTGGACGTGCTCAGTGTAGGGATAAGCAGTGCTGCCCCAGATGCAGAGTTCCTGCCGGTCTGTTCCCTGGTGGTCCTGTGACTAGTACTGGACGTGCTCAGTGTAGGGATAAGCAGTGCTGCTCTAGAGGCAGAGTTACTGCCGGTCTGTTCCCTGGTGGTCCTGTGACTAGTACTGGACGTGCTCAGTGTAGGGATAAGCAGTGCTGCCCCAGATGCAGAGTTACTGCCGGTCTGTGTCCTGGTGGTCCTGTGATTAGTACTGGACGTGCTCAGTGTAGAGATATGCAGTGCTGCTCTAGATGCAGAGTTACTGCCGGTCTGTTCCCTGGTGGTCCTGTGACTAGTACTGGACGTGCTCAGTGTAGGGATAAGCAGTGCTGCCCCAGATGCAGAGTTGCTGCCGGTCTGTGTCCTGGTGGTCCTGTGACTAGTACTGGACGTGCTCAGTGTAGGGATAAGCAGTGCTGCTCTAGATGCAGAGTTACTGCCGGTCTGTGTCCTGGTGGTCCTGTGACTAGTACTGGACGTGCTCAGTGTAGGGATAAGCAGTGCTGCCCCAGATGCAGAGTTGCTGCCGGTCTGTGTCCTGGTGGTCCTGTGACTAGTACTGGACGTGCTCAGTGTAGGGATAAGCAGTGCTGCCCCAGATGCAGAGTTGCTGCCGGTCTGTGTCCTGGTGGTCCTGTGACTAGTACTGGACGTGCTCAGTGTAGGGATAAGCAGTGCTGCTCTAGAGGCAGAGTTACTGCCGGTCTGTGTCCTGGTGGTACTGTGACTAGTACTGGACGTGCTCAGTGTAGGGATAAGCAGTGCTGCCCCAGATGCAGAGTTGCTGCCGGTCTGTGTCCTGGTGGTCCTGTGACTAGTACTGGACGTGCTCAGTGTAGGGATATGCAGTGCTGCCCCAGATGCAGAGCAGGATTGCTGGCTGCTGTGTGCGGTGGTGACGATTGTGCTGTGCGGCAGCCGTGTCTCCGTGCTCCTGCTCTGCATCTGCTGGGACCGCCCAGTCTGTGTACAGCTCTGTGTCTGCTGAGGTCCCGCAGGCGCCAGCTCCATAATCCGCAGGCAGGAGCTGGAGCAAATGAGAACTATATTGCCAACCCCAAGATGGCGGCCCCTATAACCTATGATTCCCTCATTGACGTCATTATTCTTCGAGTGGTGATTTATCTCCAGTTTCTTTAGTGTCCTTACTGTAGTATACCACAGTACGTGTGGAGGTGATGGGTCCTATGTAATCCCAAATATAACCCAATGTGGGGTAAAGCTGCCGCAGGATTAACACCAGAGCTGGATTGTTCATATTAACCTTCTTTTATATGAAGCACTCAAATCCTGGACGACCAGGAGACCCAAGGTCCCAAAATGTCGAGCTCAGGACCTTCACATGAGGATAAAACCAGAGCTCTGGGTAGATAAAGGATGATGGAGAGCTCCTAGTATCCCGTGGAGCCATCCGTGGGATAAGCTCGTGTTACACAGGGAACACTGCAGTAATGACGTTAGGTCTACCCTTGTTGGATGAAATCTGTACAATATAACAAGGCTCCCTTGGATGGAGTCATGGCGGTCATGTTATGCAAGTTTCTTTCCATGTCTTGTTGATACCTTATCTTGTATGTACCAGTCTGTCTTGGGGTTGGATTCTCTAAACTATACCTCTACCTTTTCACAGATGTCACGGAAAAGACCGTCCTGTTTGGTGCGGCGGTCTGACAGTCAACAGGCCATAAAATCTCCACCAGTTTTGGTAAGAACCAAGTTTCCACATCTTCGTTACTTAGTGATCATGCAGTCTCCTCCCTCAGCTACTCAATCTTCATCACGACCTGAACCCTTTCTTTCTGTGTCCGCAGGACTCTCCAGATGGAAGCAGGGAACCCATCGTCAAGCTGTCAGTAAGTGTTAACAGCCCGGCCTCTTCAGGACATTCCTATATGTCCTGTCCTGCATTGGGTTCCAAGTCATTGTTTGCCACATTTCCTTGACGTAAGCAGGAAGGTCAGGAGAGCCCTCACTATGAGGAGTGGTCATCCATGAGCTGTTGTGGCCTTTCTCCCACATGAACGGTCTACTCTCTTCTAGCCCATTCACCGGTTGGGGCAATGTTTGATTCCTGGATGTTCTCCTCGTGTTTGTGATGTTCCCACAGAGTATACTCGGCCATGTTTTATTCCTCATGTTCTCATCGTATACCGTGAGGAAAATAAGTATACACTGTGTTCCAAATTATTATGTAAATCATATTTCCTCCTATTTTCTGTAAATTACCTATCTGAATTGCAGTCATTGTTATTTTCCAGTCATCTACTATTCTAGTATAATTGCAATGTTTTGGAACAAACTGCCTATGAAAACAGGATCTTTTTAAAACAAATAAACACTTAAAATGCATGTTCCAAATTATTATGCACAGCAGAGTTTTCAACCTTTTTTATTTTATTTTGAACAAAAAAATGGCCAATTGTGAAGTTATAAGCATTATCAGCTTATTACAAAATGAAATCAAACAGTTATCAAGTGAAACCTTTATTCTAGGTGATGTTACATTTGCACATAGGACCCCTTGTTGGAAAGAAGCTTCTGAACTCTCTCGTCCATTGCATTTGTCAGTGTTTGGATGGTTTCTGCTCCAATTGTTTTGCATGTGGACAGAATACCCTCCCAGAGCTGTTGCTTAGATGTGACCTGCCTCCCGCCATCATAGACACTCCTTTTGATGATGCTCCAGAGGTTCTCAATGGGGTTGAGGTCAGGGGAAGATGGTGGCCACACCATAAGTTTGTCCTCTTTTATGCCCATAGCAGCCAGAGATGCAGATGTGTTTTTTGCAGCATGAGACGGTGCATTATCGTGCATGAAAATGATCTTGCTGCGGAAAGCACGGTTCTTCCTCTTGAACCATGGCAGGAAGTGTTGTTTAAGAAACTCCACGTAGATTATGGAGTTCATCTTTACCCCTTCAGGGATCATAAAGGGGCCGACAATCTCTCTCCCCATGATTCCAGCCCAAAACATTACTCCACCTCCTCCTTGTTGGCGCCTTAGCCGTGTTTTCATGGGGTGTACATCCTCCACTTCATCCATCTGGACCATCGAGCGTTGCACGGCACTCATCGGTGAACACAACAGTTTGGAAGTCAGTCTTCATGTATCGTTTGGCCCACTGGAGCCATTTCTGCTTGTGTGCAGTGGATAGAGGTGGTTGACAGGATGGCTTACGCACAGCTGCAAACCTCTGAAGGACCCTGCATCTTGTTGTTCTGGGGACGTTGGAGGCACCAGCAGCTTCAAAAACTTGTCTGGTGCTATGACAAGGCATTTTTGCAGCTGCTCTTTTAACCTTACGCAATTGCCTGTTGGAAAGAGTCCTCAATTTTTCCTTATCAGCACGCACACGTGTGCGCTGGGAATCAGCTACATACTTCTTGATTGTGCGATGATCACGATGAATTGTCTTGGCAATGTTGATTGTAGTCATGCCTTGACCTAAATACTCCACAATTTGTTGCTTCTCAGCAGCCGACACATCCTTTTTCTTTCCCATTTTGGCAAAAAATGTAGGCTGCTTAATAATGTGGAACAGCCTTCTTAAGTAGTCTTGCCTTTATTTGGACACACCGGCCAAACTAATGTGCACAGGTCTCTGCAATTGCTTTCAGTGATGTAAAGAGCCCTGACACACATCACCAGCAATGAGCTTAAATGACAAACAAAAAAATTCTAACCTTATCACTCCTAAACTCTTTGTGCATAATAATTTGGAACACAGTGTATACAGGTAACGAGATCAGAGGTGCAATTAATACAGGTAATGAGTGCACAGTAGGAGGCTTCTTACAGAAAAACTAACAGGTCTGTGAGAGTCAGAATTCTTACCGGTTGGTCGGTGATCAAATACTTATTTCATGCAATAAAATGCAAATTAATTATGTAAAAATCCTACAATGTGATTTTCTGGATTTTATCTTTAGATTCTGTCTCTCACAGTTGAAGTGCATCTACGATAACAATTACAGACCTCTCCATTCTTTGTAGGTGGAAATCTTGCAAAATCGGAAGTGTATCAAATACTTAATTTCCCCACTGTATGTGATGTTCCGCAGAGGAAACTCAGTCATGTTTTATTCCTCGTGTTCTCCTCATATATGTGATGTTCCCACACAGTAAGCTCAGCCATGTTTTCTTCCTGGGTGTTCTCCTCGTGGATGTGATGTTCCTGCAGAGTAGGCTCGGATGTGCTATATTCCTGGATGTTCTCGTGTTTGTGAGCGTAAGCTCAGCCGTGTATAATTCCTTGTGTATGTGATATTCCCGTAGAGTAGGCTCAGCCATGTTTTATTCCTAGGTGTTCTAGTGGATGTGATGTTCTCGTAGAATAGGCTCGGCCATGTTTAATTCCCAGGTGTTCTAGTGGATGTGATGTTCTCGTAGAGTAGGCTCAGTCATATTTTATTCCCAGGTGCTCTCCTCGTGGATGTGATGTTCTCGTAGAGTAGGTTCGGACATATTTTATTCCCAGGTGTTCTCCTAGTGGATGTGATCTTGCCGTAGAGTAGGCTCGGCCATGTTTTAATCCTGGGTGTTCTCGTATATGTATGTAATTTTTGCGCAGCCTAAGCTCAGACATGTTTTATTTCCGGATGATCCTCTTGTGAATGTGATGTTCCCACAGAGTAGATTCGGCTGTGTTTTATTCTTCGTGGATGTGAGGTTCCCACAGAGTAGGCTCGGCCATGTTTTATTCCTTGCTGTTTTCGTCATAGTTGTGATGTTTCCACATAGTAGGCTCAGCCATATTTTATTCCCAGCTGTTCTCCTAGTGGATGTGATGTTCCTGTAGAGTAGGCTTGGCCATGTTTTATTCCCAGCTGTTCTCCTGGATGTGATGTTCCTGCAGAGTAGACTCGGCCATGTTTTATTCCCAGCTGTTCTCCTCGTAGATGTGATGTTCCGGTAGAGTAGGCTCGGCTGTCTTTTATTTCCAAGTGGTCTCCTAATGGATGTGATGTTCCCGTAGAATAGGCTCGGCCATGTTTTATTCCCGGCTGTTCTCCTTGTGGATGTGATGTTGCCGTAGAGTAGGATCAGCCATGTTTTATTCCCAGCTGTTTTCCTCGTGGATGTGATGTTCCGGTAGAGTAGGCTCGGCCGTGTTTTATTCCCAAGTGGTCTCCTAATGGATGTGATGTTCCCATAGAATAGGCTCGGCAATGTTTTGTTCCCAGCTGTTCTCTTAAAGGATGACATGTTCTCGTAGAGTAGGTTCGGCCATGTTTTATTCCCAGGTGTTCTCCTAGTGGATGTGATGTTCCCGTATAGTAGGCTCGGCCATGTTTTAATCCTGGGTGTTCTCGTATATGTAATTTTTCCGCAGCGTAAGCTCAGCCATGTTTTATTCCCGGGTGTTCCCCTTGTGAATATGATGTTCCCACAGAGTAGATTCGGCCTCGTGGATGTGAGGTTCCCGCAGAGTAGGCTTGGCCATGTTTTATTCCTGGCTGTTTTCCTCATACTTGTGATGTTCCCACATAGTAGGCTCAGCCATGTTTTATTCCCAGCCGTTCTCCTAATGGATGTGATGTTCCCATAGAGTAGGATCAGCCATGTTTTATTCCCAGCTGTTCTCCTCGTTGATGTGATGTTCCGGTAGAGTAGGCGCTGCCGTCTTTTATTCCCAAGTGGTCTCCTAATGGATGTGATGTTCCCGTAGAATAGGCTTAGTCATGTTTTATTCCCGGCTGTTCTCCTCGTGGATGTGATGTTCCCATAGAGTAGGCTCGGACATGTGTTACTCCTAGGTGATTTCCTAATGGATGTGATGTTCCAGCAAGGTAGACTCGGCCATGTTTGATTCCTGACTGTTTTCCTCATGAATGTGATGTTCCCGTAGAGTAGACTCGGCCGTGATTCTTTGTGGATGTGGTGTTCCCTCAGAGTAGGCTCAGCAATGTTTTATTCCCGGCTGTTCTCCTCTTGGATGTGATGTTCCCACAGCGTAGGCTCGGTCATGTTTTATTCCCAGCTGTTCTCCTAGTGGATGTGATGTTCCCGTAGAGTAGGCTTGGCCTTGTTTTATTCCCAGCTGTTCTCCTAGTGGATGTGATGTTCCCGTAGAGTAGGCTCGGCCTTGTTTTATTCCCAGCTGTTCTCCTAGTGGATGTGATGTTCCCATAGAGTAGGCTTGGCCATGTCTTATTACCGGCTGCTCTCCTGGTGGATGTTATGTTCCAGTAGAGTAGGCTCAGCCATGTTTTACTCCCAGCTGTTCGCCTCGCGGATGTGATGTTCCTGCAGAGTAGACTCGGCCATGATTTATTCTTCATGGATGTGGTGTTCCCTCAGAGTAGGCTTGGCCATGATTTATTCTCAGCTGTATTCCTCGTGGATATGATGTTCCCGCAGAGTAGACTCGGACGTGATTTGTTCTTTGTGGATGTGGTGTTCCCTCATAGTAGGCTCAGCCATGTTTTATTCCCTGCTGTTCTCCTCGTGGATGAGAAGTTCCCACAGAGTAGGCTCGGCCATGTTTTAGTCCCAGGTGTTTTCTTCGTGGATGTAATGTTACTGCAGAGTAGACTTGGCCGCGATTTATTATTCTTTGTGGATGTGGTGTTCCCTCAGAGTAGGCTTGGCCATGTTTCATTCCCGGCTGTTCTCCTCATGTATGTGATGTACCTGCAGAGTAGGCTTGGCCATGTTTTATTTCTGGGTGTTTACCATGTGTTTGTGATATTTCCACAGAGTAAGCTCAGTTCTGTTGGACTTAAAGGAATCAGCAACTCGAGCTCCAACAATGATGTCAGCGCTGAGGACTTCCATGGAAATTACGCCTTTGAGGGCATTGGTGATGATGACTTGTGAATGTCTCCGTCCAGGAGTTGCCTTTATTGAGACATTTGCCTCCATCGTGATTGTCAGCGAGGTCAAGGCTTCATCTCAGACAAGGGACACTGGAGATGTGCTCTCCACCAGCAGAATATGAGAGGGAGCTCTACTGCGCTGGAGCCCTCACTACAGACACTAATACTCATATGTAGCGCTCAGCTTGCACTTATAATTCAGAAATTTGCACAGATGGGGTCAAACCCCAATATTTCCAATGAATTTAACCCTTTACCTGCTAGCTGTGCTGCTCAGTGAGTGAATGTTGGATTAGCAATATTCCATATATAACATCAGGACCATAAGGGTTAATATTTATAGCTATACGCTCTCATCTCTTATGTAATCTTACTTCACAGTCATGGTGCCAAAATTCTGACCAAATAAACTTAAGAGTCAGCAGAAGCTGGATCTGCAGAGTGCGTGCCAATCCCATGATGTGTCATAAGCTTCTTTATGCCAGTTGCAGACGCCGTCGCATTGTATGATGGCTCCAGCCACGTGACAGGATATTGACCATATGTACAGAATGTAGAATGTGAGGGTGGCATGTTCTGCGTCACGTGTGCCGGTGCATGTGTCGCCTCTTGAGCCCCGTCTTAGGATTAGCTGACCGTGTATATATACTGCTGATTTGGTGAGGAGTAGATGCCTCTCACATGATCAGATGCTTGTACTTTGCCGTTTACATATTGAGCCGATCGATTATCTTCCAATAATAAATTACTTGTTTACATTAAAGCTTCACGGCGTCTCCTGGTGTCAACCCTGCGCGTCAGTCACTCACCGCCGCCCGCACCTACACCATCTGCTGGATGCAAAGATGGTTCCTGCCGCTGGAATCACCTGCCCAGAGAAGTACGCATCCTCTGCTCTGAATTCACATGGGTTCTTGTTCTGCATTCAATCTGATGTGTGAAAAACAAAGTGCGGCTTATCCGACCAGGGCAGAATAGTATAAATAATCATCGTAAGCCATGGGGTGAAGTCTGCTGGCACCAAGGACACACCTGCATTGTGCCGAACAGTTCTGGGGCACTTCTCTAAATTCCAAAACAAATCTTTTTTTGTGGGAGAGGCCTCTCTGCTTAGCATATCCCTCAAGTTGTCCGGGTGGCCATGCTCCAGCTTCTTGGGCCATAAGAGTCTGGCTGCCTTTTGGCTTGTGATCCTGACCTTTAGCAGGGGTGACCGCCTTAATCTTTTGTACCTTGCCCTAAGAGATGCCGGCGAGTTGCACTTTTAGGCTTTACAGACAGTAAATCAATTGTCATGTCTTGTACCATAGATCAGATACACCAGAATTGACGCTTCCAGAAGCCCGTGGTTAGGTCACCTTGTATCTGCTTAACCATATGACCTACTAGCTAGTAGGTTTCATTTTTAAGGGCTCTCCCCAGAAAGTCTTCTCTCACAGACGTACCATCCTTGGGAGGGTGCCAGTTTAAAGGCAGTAAGTGCCTGATGACGCTCCCCTGATGTACAGTGCCTTGCAAAAGTATTCGGCTCCCTGGAACTTTTCAACCTTTTCCCACATATCATGCTTCAACCATAAAGATACTAAATGTAAATTTTTGGTGAATCAACAACAAGTGGAACACAATTGTGAAGTTGAACGAAATTTATTGGATATTTTAAATTTTTGTGGAAATTCAAAAACTGAAAAGTGGGGCGTGCAATGTTATTCAGCCCCTTCAATACTTTGTTGCGCCACCTTTTGCTGCGATTACAGCTGCAAGTCGCTTGGGGTATGTCTCTATCAGTTTTGTACCGAGAGACTGAAATTCTTGCCCGTTCTTCCTTGGCAAACAGCTCGAGCTCAGTGAGGTTTGATGGAGATCGTTTGTGAACAGCATTTTTCAGCTCTTTCCACAGATTCTCGATTGGATTGAGGTCTGGACTCTGACTTGGCCATTCTACCACCTGGATACATTTATTTGTGAACCATTCCATTGTAGATTTTGCTTTTTTTTTGGGATCATTGTCTTGTTGGAAGACAAATCTCCGTCCCAGTCTCGGGTGGTTTGCAGACTCAAACAGGTTTTCTTCAAGAATGGTCCTGTATTTGGCTCCATCCATCTTCCCATCAATTTTAACCATCTTCCCTGTCCCTGCTGAAGAAGAGCAGGCCCAAACCATGATGCTGCCACCACATTTGACAGTGGGGATGGTGTGTTCAGGGTGATGAGCTGCGTTGCCTTTATGCCAAACATCGTTTGGCATTGTTGCTAAAAAGTTCGATTTTGATTTCATCTGACCAGAGCACCTTCTTCCACATGTTTGGTGTCTCCCAGGTGGCTTGTTGCAAACTTTAACCCCTTCCTGACATCAGACATACTATCCCGTCGAGGTGGGGTGGGCCCGTATGACCACCGACGGGATAGTACGTCATACGCGATCGGCCGCGCTCACGGGGGGAGCGCGGCCGATCGCGGCCGGGTGTCAGCTGCATATCGCAGCTCACATCCGGCACTATGTGCCAGGAGCGGTCACGGACCGCCCCCGGCACATTAACCCCCGGCACACCGCGATCAAACATGATCGCGGTGTACCGGCGGTATAGGGAAGCATCGCACAGGGAGGGGGCTCCCTGCGGGCTTCACTGAGACCTCCGGAGCAACGCGATGTGATCGCGTTGCTCCGAGGGTCTCCTACCTCCCTCCTCGCCGCAGGTCCCGGATCCAAGATGGCCGCGGCATCCGGGTCCTGCAGGGAGGGAGGTGGCTTACCGAGTGTCTGCTCAGAGCAGACACTTGGTAAGCCTGCAGCCCTGCACAGCAGATCGCAGATCTGGCAGAGTGCTGTGCACACTGCCAGATCAATGATCTGTGATGTCCCCCCCTGGGACAAAGTAAAAAAGTAAAAAAAAAATTCCCCACATGTGTAAAAAAAATAAATAAAAAAAATATCTTAAATAAAGAAAAAAAAATATATATATTATTCCCATAAATACATTTCTTTTGCTAAATAAAATAAAAAAAACAATAAAAGTACACATATTTAGTATCGCCGCGTCCGTAACGACCCAACCTATAATACTGCCCCACTAGTTAACCCCTTCAGTAAACACCATAAGAAAAAAAAAAGAGGCAAAAAACAACGCTTTATTATCATACCGCCGAACAAAAAGTGGAATAACACGCGATCAAAAAGACGCATATAAATAACCATGGTACCGCTGAAAACGTCATCTTGTGCCGCAAAAAACGAGCCGCCATACAGCATCATCAGCAAAAAAATAAAAAAGTTATAGTCCTGAGAATAAAGCGATACCAAAATAATTATTTTTTCTATAAAATAGTTTTTATCGTATAAAAGCGCCAAAACATAAAAAAATGCTATAAATGAGGTATCGCTGTAATCGTACTGACCCGAAGAATAAAACTGCTTTATCAATTTTACCAAACGCGGAACGGTATAAACGCCTCCCCCAAAAGAAATTCATGAATAGCTGGTTTTTGATCACTCTGCCTCACAAAAATTGGAATAAAAAGCGATCAAAAAATGCCACGCGTCCAAAAATGTTACCAATAAAAACGTCAACTCGTCCCGCAAAAAACAAGACCTCACATGACTCTGTGGACTCAAATATGGAAAAATTACAGCTCTCAAAATGTGGTAACGCAAAAAATATTTTTTGCAATGAAAAGCGTCTTTCAGTGTGTGACGGCTGCCAATCATAAAAATCCACTAAATAACCCGCTATAAAAGTAAATCAAACCCCCCTTCATCACCCCCTTAGTTTGGGAAAAATAAAAAAAATAAAAAAATGTATTTATTTCCATTTTCCCATTAGGGTTAGGGTTAGGGCTAGGGTTGGGGCTAGGGTTGGGGTTAGGGCTAGAGTTGGGGCTAGGGTTAGGGCTAGTGTTACGGCTAGTGTTAGGGCTAGTGATAGGGCTAGGGTTAGGGTTTGGATTACATTTACGGTTGGGAATAGGGTTGGGTGTGTCTGGGTTAGAGGAGTGGTTAGGGTTACTGTTGGGATTAGGGTAAGGGGTGTGTTTGGATTAGGGTTTCAGTTATAATTGGGGGGTTTCCACTGTTTAGGCACATCAGGGGCTCTCCAAACGGGACATGGCATCCGATCTGAATTCCAGCCAATTCTGCGTTGAAAAAGGAAAACAGTGCTCCTTTCCTTCAGAGCTCTCCCGTGTGCCCAAACAGGGGTTTACCCCCAACATATGGGGTATCAGCGTACTCAGGACAAATTGGACATCATCTTTTGGGGTCCAATTTCTACTGCTACCCTTGGGAAAATACAAAACTGGGGGCCAAAAAATAAGTTTTGTGGGGAAAAAAAAGATTTTTTATTTTCACGGCTCTGCGTTGTAAACTGTAGTGAAACACTTGGGGGTTCAAAGTTCTCACAACACATCTAGATAAGTTCCTTGGGGGGTCTAGTTTCCGATGTGGGGTCACTTGTGGGGGGTTTGTACTGTTTGGGTACATCAGGGGCTCTGCAAATGCAACGTGACGCCTGCAGACCAATCCATTTAAGTCTGCATTCCAAATGGCGCTCCTTCCCTTCCGAGCTCTGTCATGCGCCCAAACAGTGGTTCCCCCCCACATATGGGGTATCAGCGTACTCAGGACAAATTGCACAACAATTTTTTGGGGTCAAATTTCTTCTCTTACCCTTGGGAAAATAAAAAATTGGGGGCGAAAAGATCATTTTTGTGAAAAAATATGATTTTTTACTTTTACGGCTCTGCATTATAAACTTCTGTGAAGCACTTGTTGGGTCAAAGTGCTCAACACACATCTAGATAAGTTCCTTAAGGGGTCTACTTTCCAAAATGGTGTCACTTGTGGGGGGTTTCAATGTTTAGGCACATCAGGGGCTCTCCAAATGCAACATGGCGTCCCATCTCAATTCCAGTAAATTTTGCATTGAAAAGTCAAATGGCGCTCCTTCCCTTCCGAGCTCTGCCCTGCACCCAAACAATGGTTTACACCCACATATGGGGTATCAGCGTACTCAGGACAAACTGCACAACAATTTTTGGGGTCCAATTTCTTCTCTTACCCTTGGGAAAATAAAAAATTGGGGGCGAAAAGATCATTTTTGTGAAAAAAATATGATTTTTTATTTTTACGGCTCTGCATTATAAACTTCTGTGAAGCACTTGGTGGGTCAAAGTGCTCACCACACCTCTAGATAAGATCCTTAGGGGGTCTACTTTCCAAAATGGTGTCACTTGTGGGGGGTTTTAATGTTTAGGCACATCAGGGGCTCTCCAAATGCAACATGGCGTCCCATCTCAATTCCAGTCAATTTTGCATTGAAAAGTCAAATGGCGCTCCTTTCCTTCCGAGCTCTGCCATGCGCCCAAACAGTGGTTTACCCCCACATATGGGGTATCAGCGTACTCAGGACAAATTGTACAACAAATTTTGGGGTCTATTTTCTCCTGTTACCCTTGGTAAAATAAAACAAATTGGAGCTGAAATAAATTTTGTGTGAAAAAAAGTTAAATGTTCATTTTTATTTAAACATTCCAAAAATTCCTGTGAAACACCTAAAGGGTTAATAAACTTCTTGAAAGTGGTTTTGAGTACCTTGAGGGGTGCAGTTTTTAGAATGGTGTCACACTTGGGTATTTTCTATCATATAGACCCCTCAAAATGACTTCAAATGAGATGTGGTCCCTAAAAAAAAATGGTGTTGTAAAAATGAGAAATTGCTGGTCAACTTTTAACCCTTATAACTCCGTCACAAAAAAAATTTTGGTTCCAAAATTGTGCTGATGTAAAGTAGACATGTGGGAAATGTTACTTTTTAAGTATTTTGTGTGACATATGTCTGTGATTTAAGGGCATAAAAATTCAAAGTTGGAAAATTGCGAAATTTTCAAATTTTTCGCCAAATATTCGTTTTTTTCACAAATAAACGCAAGTTATATCGAAGAAATTTTACCACTATCATGAAGTACAATATGTCACGAGAAAACAATGTCTGAATCGCCAAGATCCGTTGAAGCGTTCCAGAGTTATAACCTCATAAAGGGACAGTGGTCAGAATTGTAAAAATTGGCCCGGTCATTAACGTGCAAACCACCCTTGGGGGTGAAGGGGTTAAACAACACTTTTTATGGCTATCTTTGAGAAATGGCTTTCTTCTTGCCACTCTTCCATAAAGGCCGGATTTGGGCAGTCTACGACTGATTGTTGTCCTATGGACAGACTGTTCCACCTCAGCTGTAGATCTCTGCAGTTCATCCAGAGTGACCACGGACCTCTTGGCTGCTTCTCTGATCAGTCTTCTCCTTGTTTGAGATGAAAGTTTAGAGGGACGGCCGGGTCTTGGTAGATTTGCAGTGGTATGATACTCCTTCCATTTCAGTATGATGGCTTGCACAGTGCTCCTTGGGAGGTTTAAAGTTTTGGAAATCATTTTGTATCCAAATCCGGCTTTAAACTTCTCCACAACAGTATCACGGACCTGTCTGTTGTGTTCCTTGGTCTTCATGATGCTCTCTGTGCTTCAAACAGAACCGTGAGACTATCACAGAGCAGGTGCATTTATACGGAGACTTGATTACACACAGGTGGATTATATTTATCATCATTTAGGACAACATTGGATCATTCAGAGATCCACACTGAACTTCTGCACTGAAAGGAAAGGGGCCGAATAATATTGCACGCCCCACTTTTCAGTTCTTGACTTTCCACAAAAATTTAAAATAAGCAATAAATTTCATTCAACTTCACAATTGTGTTCCACTTGTTGATTCTTCGCCAAAAATTTACATTTGGTAACTTTGTTTGAAGCATGATATGGGGGAAAAGGTTGAAAAGTTCCAAGGGGCCGAATACTTTTGCAAGGTACTGTAGCTCCCCTTGAGGTGGCTAGTTCTTTGGTTCAGCCCTCATACGACCTTTCTTTCCAAGGCGATTTGCACCTTATGGCTATGTGCACACGTTACGGATTCGTATGCGGATTTTTCCGCAGTGTTTTTGAAAATCCGCAGGTAAAACGCAATGCGTTTTACCCGCGGATTTATCGACGATTTTGTGTGTTTTGTGCGGATTTCACCTGAGGTATTACAGGATTCCTATTGAGGAGCAGGTGTAAAACGCTGCGGAATCCGCACAAAGAATTGACATGCTGCGGAAAATACAACGCAGCGTTTCCGCGCGGTATTTTCTGCACCATGAGCACAGCGGATTTGGTTTTCCATAGGTTTACATGGTACTGTAAACCGGATGGAAAACTGCTGCGAATCTGCAGCGTCAAATCCGCTGTAGATCCGCACCGTGTGCACATACCCTAACCAAGTCTTTTGTCTATGGAGTCCTGAATGGCCGGGTGAGAGAAAAGTAGCAGGATTAAGCTCATCTGGAGATTGCCTGACTGTTTATACACATCTGACCATGGAAATCTATACAGACTAAAGGCACAGCCCAAAGAGGGGCGGCACGGCCCTGGATGTACAAAACACTAAAGCTGGTTTCCTACATGCAGGAGTGCGGCTCCCCCTTTTTGGGCTGTGTCTTTATATAGCTTTCTGCTGACAAGTGTTTAACCGTCAGCTCTGGGGCTGCTCTGCCCGGATTATTGAGGCCTGCTGGCACATAAGAGGTGACAGTGTAGAGATAGGACTCTCGGAATGACACCTTATCACTGTGTGTGGCTTTTACACTTTTTTTTTTTTTTAAATCAAAATAGTGTCTACTAATTCCCCCATGTTAATTACATGTACTATTACCTTACTGCAGGAGATTTGCTCATTTGGTTTACACTATTGACAAATCCCCCGGCCCAGATGGCTTTCATCCACAGATACTGAGGGAGCTGAGCTCAGTAATTGACAGACCGCTGTATCTCATATTCTTAGACTCTTGTAACAGAATATGAGGTACAGCGGTGAGTCGGTGCCCCAGGATTGGAGGAGGCTGATGTGGTACCGATATGTAAGAAAGGTAAGAAGGCGGATCCAGGCTCTACCGTCTGGTATCAGTAGTGCGACATATATGAGGGCGTGATGAGATGACAGCAGAGATATATTACAGAGGATAATATAATTACTGGATTCATGAAGGATAAGTTGTGTCTGACAACAGGATGGGTTTCTAGGAGGAGGTGAGTGCAAATCTGAATGTTGGTTGTGCGGCTGATGGCATTTATCTGGACTTTGCAAAGGCATTTCATACAGTTCCACATAACTGCCTTATACTGAAGCTCCAGAATCCGGCACTGAGGGAAACTACCTTATATACTCGACCCGTAAAAAACTGGGAGAACTTACTGACTCAAGTATAAGCCTGCATGGCCCCCCTCAGAAAAATGAAAAAAAAAATAAAATAAACCATCCTACTTACTGTCCCTGCGCTCCCTCGCATCTTGTTCCGGTGCCAGCGGCCAGGCGATCGCGTGTGCCCGCTACTTAAGGGACTGAATATTCAATGCACTTCACACCCATGGGAGTGGAGGGCAGTGAATATTCATTCCCTTAAGTTGTGGGCACATGTAATCTCCTGGTCGCTGCAGGAAGCCTGCTACTGTGCCCACTATTAAAGAAAAATGAATATTCACTGCCAGTGCAGTGAATATTTATTTTTCTTTAGCAGCAGCCAGCTCCTGCCTCCTGTGATCTGCTGCTCCGTCGCTGCCGCTCCTCTTCCATCTTCTGGGACCCTCACTTGAGTATAAGCAGAGGGGGGGGGGGGGGTTCAGCATTAAGAAAAGTGCTGAAAAACTTGACGTATATGCAGATAGGTAAGGAATTGGCTAAATGACAGGAAACAGTCGTCATAAATGGTACGTTCTCTAAATGGAATATAGTCAGCAGTGGGGACCGCGCTGATCTGTACTGGGAGTCGGGACAACAGGGATCTGTACTGGGAGCGGTGGGGACTGTGGAGATCTTAGTAAAGTGCCCCTGTCCGCAGGATTGTGCTCGGTGACTACAGACTCCTTCAGGTCGGCGCTGTTATACTGATTACACTGATACCTGGTGATGAAATCGGCAATCCGGTAGCTGCTACTGCACAGGCAGCACCATCTTGCTTGAGAACAAAAATTGCCTCCTCTAAGATGCTGGCGCCATAGCATCTATCGGATGGCTGGTAGCTCCTACTGCTCTGGTGCAATTTTCAGACTTTTTTTTTAAAGAAATTAATGTATACCATCCAAAAAGTTATTAAATACACATTATAGATGCGATCATGCTGCAGTGGCACCGGCCATTATGTAAAATAGGGGGCGGGTCAGTGAGGGATCAGTGACGTGTCAGAAGTCATACCCATGAATACCTAAGCAGAGCACCCCAGAAAGCCACGCCCACAGGCCACCCTGGAGCACAAGCATATCATTAACTGAAAATTACAGGCACAAGTTCCACAAGACAGATTCCATCACCAGGTATCACTGTAATCAGTATAACTGCGCTGACCTGACTGTAGTCACTGATCACAGAGGCACTTTAACATTGGTTGTTACTGTGTAGTAATATCGTAGCAGATGGATGGTAGTCACTTTCCAAATGTCTCCAAGGACTGACCAGTTATTGATGCTGTAATCCAAATTTGCACCACTAATTGGCATCAATCAGGAGAACTAATCTGTGCGGAGCAGTATCACAATATCACACATGGAATATTCTCAAATCCTGGGATTGTGCGGTGATCATCCTACGATAGGCCTGCCACTTACAGAAGGCAAATTATCTCAACCTTCTCCACGTTACTCATGCTCAGAATACAGAGCCAGGCGAGAAGCAAAACTCCCACACACCTGGCCATCCACAGCAGACCGGCCACGAACAATGAATCTTCTGTATAAACTTAATGGCGTGGCCAGGTTTGGCATGGCCGGGTTTGGCATGGCTTTTCTCCTTGCCAAGCCCTATAATCTGACAGATGACTGATCGTGTACTGGATGTAAGAATATAGGCAAAGAGCAATGAATACTTTTCCTGCCACTGCACCAAACATAACCATGTACATCAGCCTCCAATGGGCCAGTACATGGACCTTCACTGAGCTCTCTGTGATCCATCAGGCCAGACTAAAACCAAACATAAAGTGCGCTTGGGTTAAGTGGTCATACCACTCCTCTATAGTTTCGATAACTGCATCTAACACTCTATAATTGACATTTCACCATTTTGGCAGACAATAGTCTGCGGTCTTCATGGATTATTGCGTATTTTTCACAAAAGCTTGTTGACCACAATGGTCAAAGTCAGCTATTTTGGACTTCATGTGCAACAGCACCGTAAGCTTCACTGAGACAGTGGTAAGAGTATTGGACAGCAGAAACACTTTTCTCGGGGCTCTGGACTGTTACTCATATGCTGCTGTCCACGATGTCCATAACCAGATCTCAAATATTCCCTAAGCCATGCTGTGCAAGAAGCCATCTACACACAGAAAGCTCGTAGCGAAGGGAAAGACGGAAGGCAAGATAGACCCATCAACGCGGACATCACTCAACCTCAGCACAAAGGCAAAAAGTTATTATGCACATGTTCTGAATAAATATGTATTAACACAAGAAATGTCCACATTCTGTCCAGATTGGGTAGTCCTAGCTGCACACCAGGTCTCTGCCACACCAGAACTGAAATATGCTCCAGCCTGCAAAAGATATGACGTTCTCCACCATGAAATAACAAAAAGGTTGGTTTTCATCTACCAGGGAATCGACCTAAACTGATTCTCTCAGACGCACAAAGAGGACTTAAAAATCCTCCAGAAAATTGACAAAAAAATCGCAGAGATGGTTACCTGCTGAAGCCTCCAAACAAATGCACCAGCAGGGCGCATCGGACCAGATTAATTGTCATCATTAATCTGGTCCGATGCGCCCTGCTGGTGCATTTGTTTGGAGGCTTCAGCAGGTAACCATCTCTGCTTTTTTCTCTGTGATTAAACTGATTCTCTCCAGCACGGCAGACGATGAGTGTTGTGATCCACGACATGGAATGTCAAGCACTAGTCAAGACAGGCACGAGTCGGCCATGCAATACACCATAGTCACGCCATGAGCATGGAACAGACATAATAAGGTGGCGAAATGAACCAGGACATTTATGCTGCAGTTTCAGAAGCAGCGGGTAAGTTGCCAAAGATGCTGCCATGTAGAGGGTCATGGGGGACACTGGCAGTCAGTGTGACCATGGGTCTTCTGGTGCCGCTTGTAGTTGTCCCAGTGTCCTGTAGTGTAGTGGCACTGTGCACATCGGAAAGGTTTCTCCCCCGTGTGTCTCAGCATGTGGCGCTTAAGGTTCATACTCTGGTTGCAGCTATAACTACACAAACCACAGCAAAATGGTTTGTCACCCGAATGAATCCGTCCATGTCGCTTCAGGTTGGCAAGGTTGCCACAGGCATAGTCACAGAGTTGGCACTTATATGGTTTTTCACCAGTATGCACCCTTTGGTGTCTCTTCAAGTTGTCATAATGGGCAGAGGCATAAGAACACAGTTGGCACTTGTAAGGCTTCTCCCCGCTGTGGGTCTTCATGTGTCGAGACAAATGGTTTGGGTAATGAGTCACAAAGGAGCAGAGGACACAGGAGAAATCTTTGTCGGGACTGGGAGATGGTGGAGGGACATTACAACGAGAGCAGTAGTAGCCGTCAGTTACACTGTCATTGTCATCCTGGGGGCAGCCTTCATTTAACACCATCCCACATGAGCGACAGGTGAATGGATAGAGCATCTCGGGGAGACCATCTGCAGTGGGAGGCGGGCGAGGGGAGGCAGGGTGATTCAAGAGAGGACATGTTGGCAAGAAGATATCAAGGTTGTTGGTTGTCACAGGGAGTGCCAGGACTGCAACGGAGACATCTACAAAAAAAGTAAAGATAAAGTATTAAAGGCGGTATGTTCAGTGGAGTAGTAGTGGCCATGACTCCATGATCAGGCCATGCTTCACCCCAGCACTGGCCCATCAGGGGGAGCAGCAGATTCGGGGGTTACACAGTCCTAAACTTGGTTGTTTCTCCAATCCTTTAGCTAAAAAAAAAAAAATCTACTCTTGCTATCAAGGGGAGCGAAGGCTACATGACTCTGCCTCACACTTCTGGCTGCATGGTCACATGGGAATTACACCACTGAGTGCTTGTATGACCTTTATTATTTCTTCACAAGCCTCCTATAATCTTTTGCCTCTTCATGCTATCCCCGCACTATGATATCAGTGGATCCCTACACAATATGGCTCAGGTGGCAGCTATAGACACTTTGTGATGGTTTATGGATTTCTACTGTTGTACCATGACAATTGGATAAGTTGATTCTCATATTTTTGGCAGTCATTGTTTCATAGTTCGTTCTCAATCACACAAAGGGTTTTCATGTGCTTATGCTGATCGTGGAGATCAGAGAGAACCAATCCATACAAGTCAATGAGGTGGTTCATCTCTCAGCCATGGTGAGAATGTTTCATCGTACACTAGTTTGGTTCGATTAGTGGATGAATCAGTAGTCCCCAAAGACCTATTTAATGGTCATGGGGAAGAAAGAACAGCCATCGCCACAAAGCCAGGTCACCTTAATAAAGCTTGTGGTTTTCACTGGTTACACAAAGATTTTTTTGCATTGATCATGTAAATTCAGCTTTGTGTATGAATGTGGCCCACAGATTCAGCCTGCCCAGTGTGACCCTCATTGCCGTACCCTGGTATTCCTGTACAGATTGTCACAAGCCGCTCTATTCTATGGCACTGTATCCATGGACAGTAGTTAATACGTGACTGCCACCTGATGATGTATGACATCTGGGTCCTCTGGGAAGCCTGGCATTTCTATCAGATGGATATAGGCCATTTAACACTGATCACAACAGTATGGCTGAAGCACACAATACAGATCTTAACATTGCCCTGTGAAGGAGAAAATGGCTAATGAAATCAATTATTAAAACTTAAAGAAGTCAGTTCATATGGTGTAGCAAGATGGAGTCTATTTCCTGATCAGCAGCACACTGGAAGGAATTTTTGGAATGTGAAGAAGTCACTGGACATTGGACACTGGACTGAATACCATATATGGAAGTGAAGTTGGAAATGAAGTTGAAATGAACCAATCAGAGTGACACTAACTATTCAAAAGTTGCGCGACCTCCCCCATTTCCTGTTTCTAGTATCTTCCTTTGTTCAGAAGAATAAAGCAGTTGTGTGTAAGCCTTTGCTGAGAGAGGAAGTGTGTATCTGTCTCTGTGTATCTGATACATTCTTAGCCTCTAAGCTAGCACTCAGCGTATATTTGGTCAGGTACAAGCAATCATATAGGTCTCACTTTAAGGAATCACCCTCACAGCCCTACATATGGGGCTTATCAGGATGACCTAATGATATAGGTTCACGAGATCTGGCTCCATCGTCATTGAAACCTGTCACCATCCTCAGGATATTTCTAGACCTTGCATCAATTAAGTGAGCATCTGATTGTAGAATAACCTATAAATGCAATTTCCCTAAAACTTAAAGGCAATGTACACCAGGAAAACGCTGAAATCTGTTTTCTGTGAACCCCCCCTTAGTACCACTGCCCCTCAGTGTAATGACTTAGAGAACTGACATCTTAGGGTGTTTTGATACTTTGGTACAGAGCTGCAGTCTCACGGTCTGGCCGGGCTTTTCTTGCTTGTTTCATTGCTTTTATTTGCTTCCTCACAGAGCAGTGGAAGGTCAGAAGAAAATGAGCAAAGAAAAGAATTATGAAAGGAGATGGAGAAGGCGGAAAGCAAGCACTAGGACTGTAAGGCTGTCAATAAGACTGTACAGAAGGGTCCAGAGATCCCTCAGGGTGGTATCAACATCACAGGGGAGATTACTCAGGGGCCTTATCAGCATTTGCAAAGGGGAATCACGGCAGTATCAGCGTCCACAAAGATCAATCGGGCAGAATCTGCGGCCACAGGGGGATCATTCAGGGGCAGCATCAGCAGCTGAAGATGGAAGAGATCACTGAGGGGCAGTGCAGCGTCCACAGTGGAGATCGCTCGGGGGCAGTATCAGCGTCTATAAAGGAGATCCTTCAGAGGCGGTATTAGCGTCCGCAGAGGTGTTTACTCAGGGACTATATCAGCGTCCACCTAAAACAGAGATCACTCGGGAGCGGTATCAGTGTCCGCATAAAGGAGAAATCACTCGGGAGCGGAATCAGCCTCCACATTACAGGAGAAATCACTCGGGAGCGGAATCAGCCTCCGCATACAGGAGAAATCACTCGGGAGCAGAATCAGAGTCCAAATAAAGGAGAAATCACTCGGGAGCAGAATCAGCATCTGAATAACGGAGAACTCACACGGGAGCGGAATCAGCATCCAAATAAAAAAGAAATCACTCGGGAGCAGTATCAGCATCTGAATAACGGAGAACTCACTCGGGAGCGGTATGAGCATCCGCATAAAGGAGATATCACTGGAGAGCAGAATCAGCGTCCGCATACAGGAGAAATCACTCGGGAGTGGAATCAGCATCCAAATAAAGGAGAAATCACTCGGGAGCAGTATCAGCATCTGAATAATGGAGAAATCATTCGGGAGCAGAATCAGCGTCCGCATACAGGAGAAATAACTCGGGAGCAGAATCAGCCTCCGCATACAGGAGAAATCACTCGGGAGCAGAATCAGTGTCCAAATAAAGGAGAAATCACTCGGGAGCGGAATCAGCATCCGCATACAGGAGAAATCACTCGGGAGCGGAATCAGCGTCCAAATAAAGGAGAAATCACTCGGGAGCAGTATCAGCATCTGAATAACGGAGAACTCACTCGGGAGCGGTATGAGCATCCGCATAAAGGAGATATCACTGGAGAGCAGAATCAGCGTCCGCATACAGGAGAAATCACTCGGGAGTGGAATCAGCATCCAAATAAAGGAGAAATCACTCGGGAGCAGTATCAGCATCTGAATAATGGAGAAATCATTCGGGAGCAGAATCAGCGTCCGCATACAGGAGAAATAACTCGGGAGCAGAATCAGCCTCCGCATACAGGAGAAATCACTCGGGAGCAGAATCAGTGTCCAAATAAAGGAGAAATCACTCGGGAGCGGAATCAGCATCCGCATACAGGAGAAATCACTCGGGAGCGGAATCAGCGTCCAAATAAAGGAGAAATCACTCGGGAGCAGTATCAGCATCTGAATAACGGAGAACTCCCTCGGGAGCGGTATCAGCGTCCGCATACAGGAGAAATCACTCGGGAGCAGCATCAGCATCTGAATAATGGAGAAATCACCCGGGAGCAGAATCAGCGTCCGCATACAGGAGAAATCACTCGGGAGTGGAATCAACGGCTAAATAAAGGAGAAATCACTCGGGAGCAGTATCAGCATCTGAATAACGGAGAACTCACTCGGGAGCGGTATCAGCATCTGAATAACGGAAAACTCACTCGGGAGCGGTATCAGCGTCCACATACAGGAGAAATCACTCGGGAGCGGAATTAGCGTCCAAATAAAGGAAATTTCTCGAGAACAGTATCAGCATCTGAATAATGGAGAACTCAAACAGGAGCGGTATCAGTGTCCGCAGAAGGAAAGATCACTCGGGAGCAGAATCAGCATCCTCATAAAGGAGGAATCACTCGGGAGCAGAATCAGAGTCCAAATAAAGGAGAAATCACTCGGGAGCAGAATCAGCATCTGAATAACGGAGAACTCACACGGGAGCGGAATCAGCATCCAAATAAAAAAGAAATCACTCGGGAGCAGTATCAGCATCTGAATAACGGAGAACTCACTCGGGAGCGGTATGAGCATCCGCATAAAGGAGATATCACTGGAGAGCAGAATCAGCGTCCGCATACAGGAGAAATCACTCGGGAGTGGAATCAGCATCCAAATAAAGGAGAAATCACTCGGGAGCAGTATCAGCATCTGAATAATGGAGAAATCATTCGGGAGCAGAATCAGCGTCCGCATACAGGAGAAATAACTCGGGAGCAGAATCAGCCTCCGCATACAGGAGAAATCACTCGGGAGCAGAATCAGTGTCCAAATAAAGGAGAAATCACTCGGGAGCGGAATCAGCATCCGCATACAGGAGAAATCACTCGGGAGCGGAATCAGCGTCCAAATAAAGGAGAAATCACTCGGGAGCAGTATCAGCATCTGAATAACGGAGAACTCCCTCGGGAGCGGTATCAGCGTCCGCATACAGGAGAAATCACTCGGGAGCAGCATCAGCATCTGAATAATGGAGAACTCACTCGGGAGCGGTATCAGCATCTGAATAACGGAAAACTCACTCGGGAGCGGTATCAGCGTCCACATACAGGAGAAATCACTCGGGAGCAGCATCAGCATCTGAATAACGGAGAACTCACTCGGGAGCGGTATCAGCATCTGAATAACGGAAAACTCACTCGGGAGCGGTATCAGCGTCCACATACAGGAGAAATCACTCGGGAGCGGAATCAGCGTCCAAATAAAGGAAATTTCTCGAGAACAGTATCAGCATCTGAATAATGGAGAACTCAAACAGGAGCGGTATCAGTGTCCGCAGAAGGAAAGATCACTCGGGAGCAGAATCAGCATCCTCATAAAGGAGGAATCACTCGGGAGCAGTATCAGCATCTGAATAACGGAGAACTCCCTCGGGAGCGGTATCAGCGTCCGCATACAGGAGAAATCACTCGGGAGCAGCATCAGCATCTGAATAATGGAGAAATCACCCGGGAGCAGAATCAGCGTCCGCATACAGGAGAAATCACTCGGGAGTGGAATCAACGGCTAAATAAAGGAGAAATCACTCGGGAGCAGTATCAGCATCTGAATAACGGAGAACTCACTCGGGAGCGGTATCAGCATCTGAATAACGGAAAACTCACTCGGGAGCGGTATCAGCGTCCACATACAGGAGAAATCACTCGGGAGCGGAATTAGCGTCCAAATAAAGGAAATTTCTCGAGAACAGTATCAGCATCTGAATAATGGAGAACTCAAACAGGAGCGGTATCAGTGTCCGCAGAAGGAAAGATCACTCGGGAGCAGAATCAGCATCCTCATAAAGGAGGAATCACTCGGGAGCAGAATCAGAGTCCAAATAAAGGAGAAATCACTCGGGAGCAGAATCAGCATCTGAATAACGGAGAACTCACACGGGAGCGGAATCAGCATCCAAATAAAAAAGAAATCACTCGGGAGCAGTATCAGCATCTGAATAACGGAGAACTCACTCGGGAGCGGTATGAGCATCCGCATAAAGGAGATATCACTGGAGAGCAGAATCAGCGTCCGCATACAGGAGAAATCACTCGGGAGTGGAATCAGCATCCAAATAAAGGAGAAATCACTCGGGAGCAGTATCAGCATCTGAATAATGGAGAAATCATTCGGGAGCAGAATCAGCGTCCGCATACAGGAGAAATAACTCGGGAGCAGAATCAGCCTCCGCATACAGGAGAAATCACTCGGGAGCAGAATCAGTGTCCAAATAAAGGAGAAATCACTCGGGAGCGGAATCAGCATCCGCATACAGGAGAAATCACTCGGGAGCGGAATCAGCGTCCAAATAAAGGAGAAATCACTCGGGAGCAGTATCAGCATCTGAATAACGGAGAACTCCCTCGGGAGCGGTATCAGCGTCCGCATACAGGAGAAATCACTCGGGATCAGCATCTGAATAATGGAGAACTCACTCGGGAGCGGTATCAGCATCTGAATAACGGAAAACTCACTCGGGAGCGGTATCAGCGTCCACATACAGGAGAAATCACTCGGGAGCAGCATCAGCATCTGAATAACGGAGAACTCACTCGGGAGCGGTATCAGCATCTGAATAACGGAAAACTCACTCGGGAGCGGTATCAGCGTCCACATACAGGAGAAATCACTCGGGAGCGGAATCAGCGTCCAAATAAAGGAAATTTCTCGAGAACAGTATCAGCATCTGAATAATGGAGAACTCAAACAGGAGCGGTATCAGTGTCCGCAGAAGGAAAGATCACTCGGGAGCAGAATCAGCATCCTCATAAAGGAGGAATCACTCGGGAGCAGTATCAGCGTCTGCAGAGGGGAAGACATCACTCGGAAGCGGTATCAGCATCTGCAGAGGGGAAGAGGTCACTCGGAAGCGGTTTCAGCATCTGCAGAGGGGAAGAGGTCACTCGGGAGCAGAATCAGCATCTGCAGAGGGGAAGAGGTCACTCGGAAGCGGTTTCAGCATCTGCAGAGGGGAGAACTCACTCGGGAGCGGCATCTGCAGAGGGGAAGAGATCACTCGGGAGCAGAATCAGCATCTGCAGAGGGGAAGAGATCACTCGGAAGCGGTTTCAGCATCTGCAGAGGGGAAGAGGTCACTCGGAGCGGTATCAGCATCTGTAGAGGGGAGAACTCACTCAGGAGTGGCATCAGCGTCTGCAGAGGGGAAGAGATCACTCAGGAGCGGTATCAGCATCTGTAGAGGGGAGAGATCACTCAGGAGCGGTATCAGAGTCTGCATATTAGGGATCACTCGGGAGAGGTATCAGCATATGCAGAGTGGAAGATATCACTTAAATTCAGAATTGTAATAGAGAAGAGAAACAAAGGAGCTCTCATTTCCAAAACACAAGTAAGAAACTATGTTCACACCTAATACAAAGGAAAAACAAATAATCAGACATTACAAGGATGGTGCATCAACTCCAGAGCAACAAGTCACACGACATGCGATATGGCCTTTGAAAAAGCTTCTAACAAACAAGAAATAAACAATTCATATGTCTGATGCAGAATAAGTGCAGAAGGTACTGGACATGCAGACCTGATGTGTCCCAATAAAGATGGACAGAATTTAGCCATATCAGTAAAAGTGGTGCTGTACTTCATCAGTCTAGAAAGACTTTCATCTGTAAAGCGTAAGACAGAGGACAATATAAACTTTTAAAATCAAAAATGTGCTACCCAAGATGGACTTGTCTCCATCGAGCACATTGGGGACATCATTGGTTGGTGATCACACAGGAGCTTCCGGCAGCGTCTCCGGACTTGCCTCCATTGAGCACATTGGGGGCACATCATTGGTGATTACACAGAAGATACAGGCAGCGTCTCCATCGGAGACGTCATTGGTCGGTGATCACACAGGAGCTGCGATAGCGTCTCCGGACTTGTCTCCATTGAGCACACTGGAGGCATGTCATTGGTTGGTGATTACAAAGAAGGTACAGGCAGCGTCTCCAGACTTGTCTCCATCGACCACATCGGGGACGTCATTGGTCGGTGATTACACAGGAGCTGCTGGCAGCGGATCCTGATGTGTACACTCCACAGCAGAACCTTCCTCAGACGACCATTAATAACCGCAATGACAGCAGCTGAGGCTGGAGCTGCCGAGATTTCTGCACGAGGCTCAGACTCCAGAATGGAGAAATCCAGATGATATATTCAGATCCAGGAGTCTGATCCAGACTCTAGTCTGATCCATGCATCTTTTAAATTCCATCTGTCAAATTTCTAATTACTTTGAATTCAACTGAATTGGACTGGAATTGACTGGAAGGTAACAGAATACCAAACCACTACAATGTTTCGGTTTCTTTTCTCTTTCACCCCCATACTACTTTCCTTCCTACAATTCTCCTGCAATCCCTCCACCTAGTAAAGAACTACTCCTTTCTCCATCATTACTCCTCAGCCATCTCACCTTCTCAGAACTGTTCCTCCACATACAATCCTTTTTCTCCAGACACACACGGCCGCATCATGTCCCATCATCCTGCTCCCACCTTCTAACGCTGTCTGCTACTCCTCATCTCTGGTGATGTATCCCCAAATCCCGGCCCTCCCCAACACATCCCCACACTCATTACTAACCCCCTGCCACGATCCCCTGCACGTTGTCCAAACTATGATAACCTCATACCCATTCATCCAGCCCCAACTCCACCGATCCCCTTACCTGGAGCACTATGGAACGCACGCTCCGTCTGCAACAAACTGCCATTTATCCATGACCTCTTCATCACCAACAAACTCTCCTTCCTCGGCATCACTGAAACCTGGCTCACCCCCTCTGACTCAGCCTCTCCAGCTGCGCTTTCCTATGGCGGATTCCACCTCTCTCACACCCCTCGCCCCAGCAACAAACGTGGTGAAGGAGTTGGCTTGCTCCTGTTCGACAACTGCTTCTTTACTCCAATCCCGCTACCACCCTCCGCTACTCTTCCCTCGTTTGAGGTGCACTCCATCTGCATCTGTTCCCCCTCCAACCTCCAGCTGTCTGTCATATACTGCCCCCCCAGAACTAGCCATCTCCACCTTTCTCGACCACTTCACCACCTGGCTCCTTCATTTCCTCTCTGCTGCCATCCCCACTATCATCATGGGTGACTTCAACATCCCCATTGATACTTCCACCTCAGCTGCCTCTAAACTTTTCTCACTCACTGCCTCCTTCAGCCTCACTCAATGGTCCTCTGAGGACACTCACAAAGATGACCACTCGCTGGAACTCATCTTCTCCCGCCTCTGCTCCCTTACTAATCTCACTAACTCACCCCTCCCCCTGTCTGACCACAACCTACTGACATTCTCTTCCCTCTCCTCTCCTAGTTTTCAACCCCCACTCCACAAACTCACTCCCCCTTGCAAAAATCTCAAACACCTCAATTTGCAATCACTCTCTGAGTCCCTTCTCCCTCTTATAGACATAGCCTCCCTTCATGACACAGATTCTGCTGCCACTTTTCAGACCACCACAATAACAGCAACACTCGATTCGGCCGCCCCGCTCATGCATAGCAAAACTCTTACAATCAAAAGGCACCCCTGGCTGACCAGCCTGACCAAAGAACTGAGACGGGCTTCCAGGGTCGCTCAGCAGAGATGGAAGTGATCTCGCTCTGCCGACCACTTCACTGCATACAAGCAGTTCCTCGCCAGCTTCAAGTCCACGCTCACTGCCGCAAAACAAACTTCTCATCTTTCATATCCTCCGTGTCTCACAACCCTAAACAGCTTTTCAACACTTTCAATTCTCTACTCCATCCCCCTGCACCTCCTTCCTCCCCTCTCATTTCTGCTGAAGACTTTGCCTCTTTCTTTAAACAGAAGATCGATACAATCAGAGAAAGCTTTGGCCCACAGCGCCCAATGCTCCTCTTAGCTGCTCAACCCTGTTCCTCCAAAACTAGCTTCTCCACCACGACAGAAGATCAGCTCTCCACCCTCCTGTCAAGATCACACCTCACCACTTGCACGCTTGACCCGCTCCCGTCCGACCTCATCCCTAACCTTGCCACGGTCTTCATCCCAACCCTAACACACCTCTTCAACCTCTCACTCACAACAGGTTCCCCTCATCCTTCAAACATGCCAAGATCACACCCATCCTCAAAAAGACCTCCCTCGACCCATCCTCTGAGTCTAGCTATCGCCCAATATCTCTTCTCTCTTATGCCTCAAAATTACTGGAACAACATGCCCATCTCGAACAGTCCTCCCACCTCTCCTCCTGCTCCCTCTTTGACCGGTTACAATCTGGCTTCCGACCCCATCACTCAACTGAAACTGCCCTAACTAAAGTCACCAATGACCTAATAACTGTCAAGAGCAAGCGACACTATTCTGTCCTCCTCCTGGACCTGTCTTCTGCCTTTGACACTGTGGACCACTCCCTTCTGCTACAGATCCTCTCATCTCTTGGCATCACAGACTTGGCCCTATCCTGGATCTCGTCATATCCGACAGACATTCAGTGTCTCCCTCCCCCACACCACCTCCTCACTCCACCCCTTGTCTGTCGGTGTTCCTCAAGGCTCTGTTCTAGGACCCCTACTCTTCTCCATCTACACCTTCGGCCTGCGACAGCTCATAGAATCCCACGGTATGCAGAATTATCTCTACGCCGATGACACACAGATCTACCTATCTGGACCTGATCTCACCTCCTTACTTACCAAAATCCCACACTGTCTGCTATCTCGGCCTTCTTTTCTGCTCGCTTGGACAAAACAGAATTCATCATTTTTCCCCCATCTCACTCTACCCCTCCACCAGACCTAGCCATCAATGTCAATGGCTGCTCACTTTCCCCAGTCCCACATGCCCGGTGCCTTGGGGTGATCCTTGACTCTGCTCTCTCTTTCAAGCCACATAACCAAGCCCTTGCCTCCTCCTTCCATCTCAAACTCAAAAATATTTCCCGGATCCGCGCATTCCTTGACCGCGACACCACAAAAACACTAGTGCACGCCCTTATCTCCCGCCTTGACTACTGCAACCTCCTACTCTCTGGCCTCCCCTCTAGCATTCTGTACCACTCCAATCCGTCCTATACTCTGCTGCCCGACTAATCTACCTGCCTCCCCGCTATTCCCCAGCCTCTCCCCTATGCCAAGCCCTTCACTGGCTTCCTATCGCCCAGAGACTCCAGTTCAAAACCCTTACTATGACATACAAAGCCATCCACAACCTGTCTCCTCCAAACATCTGAGACATGGTCTCCTGGTACTTACCTACACGCAACCTCCGATCCTAAGATGATCTGCTCTACTCCATTCTCATCTCTTCTTCCCACTACCGCATCCAAGACTTCTCCCGTGCTTCCCCCATACTCTGGAACTCTCTACCACAACACATCAGACTCTCGCCTACCATAGAAACCTTCAAAAAGAACCTGAAGACCCACCTCTTCAGACAAGCCTACAGCCTGCAGTGATCCTCAACCTACTGAACCACCACACAACCAGTTCTACCCTCTCCTAGTGTATCCTCACCCATCCCCTTCAGACTGTGAGCCCTCGCGGGCAGGGTCTTCCCTCCTTCTGTACCTGTTAGTGCCTTGTTTTTTGCTCATGTTTAATGTATTTGTCTATATTTGCCCCCTTTTCACATGTAAAGCGCCATGGAATAAATGGCACTATAAAAATGTATAATAATAAAATGATTTCTTAATTTAAATTTCCCATTTTCATTATTTGCAGATCAGTAATGTCTCCATTCTGTGATCTTCATCACTCACCACTTCTTGGTGTCGGACTCTGAATGGTAAGGAGTGTCTCTCCATAACACATTAATGGAACAGGTGAAATCCTGCATACATGGAGACAATGACAATATACACAGATGTCCGAGTCACAGACATTGAAGAACTGCAAAAATGGAACCTGAGATAATATCCAAAAGATAATGTGATGACACCACTGGAAATAAGAACAGAAAAAAAGCTGTCCTGATCAAACAACTTCTGAACAATTCAACTTCAAGTCCAAACACTACAAGAGGGCAGATACCATCAGACCCAGTCATGAAAACCAAGGCGCTCAACAGAGAAAACAAAGGTAAACCACTTGTACATCTCTCATGCATGGTGCACAGCAATATACACCCACATCTGGAGATGACAAGTCCTCAACTCCCAGAAGGGGAAGCCAATAAACAGATAAAAGATAATGAATAAAAAGATAATGAAAAATAAAACAAACTGGCTAAACATATGTCCAAAAGGGGGGAAGAATCAGTGGAAAAGTTGGAGAAAACCTCTGAGTGAACAGTTAACAGAGCCAAGACAAAGCTTGGTAGGTAAAAACAGCAAGATGTCGAAGGAGAGAGACATCTTGACATTTAAAGTGTAGGGTCTTATTCAGTCTACTGAAGAAAAAAAAACAAGAAACAGAAAAAGACGTAGTGACTTACCGGTAAGGGGATTTCGCAGAGCCCATGACAGCACCACAGAGAGAGGGAATCCGCCCTTCAGGGACAGGGAACCTACAGATAAAAAGAGCGGTACCTCTCCCTCGCATCAGTTGGTTTATAGAGAATAGGAGGACCTCCAGGTTAATGACAAAAATATATCCTTTATTATACTGCTTATATAAAAAAAAAAACACCGTGTCTATACATAAAACACACTACAAACCCGGGAAAAACCGTCACTTTGAGGATTTCTTATCCCGAGAGGAATTTCCCAAGAGGAAACCCTTGTCTTTCCTCTTCCCCTCACTACTCTGCTCCCTCGGGGCCCTCCTACGGAAGAATTTTCTATTCCGAAATGACCGTTTGAGTGTGGGGGTGGCCAGATAAGGGAACCCTTTTTTCTTATTCCCTGCCTTATGAAGGATGTCATCTAATGTTCCCCCAAACAAAAACTCTCCTTCACATGGGATTGAACATAGTTTTAGCTTGGTCTGCAAATCTCCCGGCCAGCATTTGAGCCAAAGTGCTTTACGGGCTGCATCAGAGAGAGCTGCAGACTTGGATGTTAACCTGTCAGCAGAAGAAACTGCTAAGAAAGCAGCTGCCCCCCGTATCAAGGGAACGGACGCTGCTACCTTGTTTCTGGGTACCTCACCTCGCAGCTGTTTCTCTAACTGAACCACCCATATCATAAGGAATCTAGACATACAGGTAGCTGCTATCACGGGCCTAAGATTAACTCTAAGTTGACTCCCATGCCTCTTTAAGAAAAGTGTCAGCCTTTCTATCTAAAGGGTTTTTCAAGGTTCCCATGTCTTCAAAAGGGAGGGCAAATTTTATTTTAGAGGTCTTGGCTACTGCGACATCTAATTTTCGGGTTTTATCCCACGATGTTGACGCCTCATCCCTCAAAGGGGTATTTTCTTTTAAGGGAAGGCACTGATAATTTTTTCTGTCAGGCTTTTCCCACTCTTTTTTGATTACGGCCTGAATGTTCTCATTCAGGGGAAAAGCTTTCGCCTTCCTCTGGCCTAATCCCCCAAACAAAATGTCCTGTACAGTTTTGTCAGGGCGAGAGTCTATCACAACCATTGTAGATCTTACCGCCTTAACCAGACTTTCTACTTCCTCCTAGGGGAAAACAGTGACGCCCCCCTTCATCATCCGAGGATGAGGAGGAATCTGATATATCTGAGCCTATGCCCCCAGAGCTACAGGACTCAGACTGGGAGTATTTGGTGGCTTCCTTCTCTCTGACCTTACCCTCCTGCTTGAGGGATTTAAAGGCACTTTCGACCTCCGTTTTGATCACTGATCTCAGCTCAGAGGCGAAGTCTGGGGTTTCTTTGCATAGCACTTGTTCTATGCAAGAATGGCATAGCTTCTTGTCTCACCTGACTGGCAATGCTTTGTCACACATAGGGCAACATCTGTGCTTTGCTTTTCCCAATCTCTTCCTTCCCTATAAAGAAGAGAAGGGAACCCCAATTAAAATGGTGAACTTTCACGAAGATCACTCACCAATCAGACGCAGCCGAGGGGGGCCAATTATAGAGGAGGGGTAGGATCTAATGAGGGGCTTTTTGAAGATGGATATTTGTCCATCGTGCCGGATTTCCTGCTGCGCTGCGTAGAGTGGCTACTGGACCATCTGCTCTGTTTGCCTGCAGAAGGATGTCTCTTAGCCTGCTGCCGCGGTGGCTGCTGCTGTGGTTCGCTGTCCTCCATGATTCCCGGGACTGCATACAGCAGGGAGCATCTACACGCTTCCCCTTTTGAATTTACCTACAAGCGTCTCTAGCCCCACTTCCGGTCTGCCCCAGAAGCACCTCCTCTCGCGGCCTGCGTCATCAGGGGGCGTCCTGGCTGAGTTTGCGCATGTGCCAGCCGGAAAACCCGGAAGCCCGCATCCATCTCTGTAGTGGCAGCTGTGCTGTCCACTGCTCATCCTGCAAGACCCCTCGGTCCCAGCGGCGGCAGCCTCAGGCACTGCAGCAGCTGCGGCAGGGGCCACCCCTCTGCCTGAACCGAACTGGCCGGCCCTGGATCATCTTCATCCAGAATCTTCACCAGGCAGAACTGAAGGTTCCCCGTCAGGGACAGGATGCCAACTGATGCGAGGGAGAGGTACCGCTCTTTATCTGTAGGTTCCCTGTACCTGGAGGGCGGATCCCCTCTCTCCGTGGTGCTGTCATGGGGGAAGGAGAAATGAGGATTATCAAAACGATCACTTTGGAAGTGAAGATCGGAGAAATCAGAAAAGCCATGATGGGTCACTGACTGCAGGGAGAAGCAATGCAGTGAGTCCAGGCTCAATGGACCTGGCCATAAATGTTAAGAAGGGGCCATGGAGTAGATTCATTTTGTATAGGCAATGTCCTGAGAAGACAGAGGTTTATATATATATATATATATATATATATATATATATATATATGTGCAGGCAGCTCCCTCCGGTATGACCTCTCTGGATTCTCCAGGTTGTCATCATGATGCAGATAATGGCGGCTGTATGTCACAAGTAAAACAGTTCATTCTCCCACACCACAATGTCTGAAAGATGATGATTCTGAAGAAATCCTCCAACACAAGTGACTGGTTTATCTGTACTTCAAGTCAGTTCTAAAGAGAACATAAGGCGAAGATTGGAACGTATAAAAATTTAACTTGTCTCATGGGTTCCAACCCTGCAATCTGCAGACCCACCATACTCGTGATTACAGAACAGAAGAAGGACACGGGATTCTGGTTACGAGAGATGAGCGAGAGCGAGTTTGATTGGGTACCTGCTTATTCGGCAAGCTATAGCGCTTACCGAATAAGCTGCAGAGGGAACCTGGATACAAGGAGCGTGCCAGCGGATCAACTCTTCGGCTCCGCAGCTGCATGTGTTGCGACACATACAGCGCCATACAGTTGATCAGCCGGCGCACTTCATGTATCCAGGTTCCCTCTGCAGCTTATTCGGTAAGGCTGCTTTCACACTAGCGTCGGTATGGGGCCGTCGAGCTGCCGACGTACCGACGCATAGTGTGCAATAAATGCCCGACGTGGGCAGCGGAAGCAGTCTTAAGACGCTTCCGCTGCCCCATTGCAAGGTCCGGGGAGGAGGGGGCGGAGTTTCGGCCGCGCATGCGCGGTCGAAAATGGCGGACTAGATGCACAAAAAAACGTTACATGTAATGTTTTTTGTGCCGGCCGTGCGCCAAAACACGACGGTTGTGACGTGTGGCACTGCGTCGCTAATAAAAGTCTATGGAGAAAAAACGCATCCTGCGGGCAACTTTGCAGGATGCGTTTTTTCTCCACAACGATGCATTGCGACGTGCAGTGCCCAACGCTAGTGTGAAAGTAGCCTAAGCGCTATAGCGACCCGATCAAATTAACTCATCTCTAGTTACAAGTAAGCTGAGCAGCAGCACTCAATGTCAGGCTGCAGCCGCAATAGCACACACGATTGTGGGGTGTATACAAAGAAAATCCCGTTGTCCCAATGTATTGTTGCCTCTATGAATCACTTGTGAGGCCACATCTTGGATATGTTTTGGGCTCCACATTTTAAATAGGATGTTGGGAAGTTAGGGTCAGTTCAAAGGCAACAAGAATATTACACAAGACGGAGGCCTCCCCTATATTACATGGGACGGAAGCCTCTCCTATATTACATGGGACGGAGGCCTCTCCTATATTACATGGGACGGAGGCCTCTCCTATATTACATGGGACGGAGGCCTCTCCTATATTACATGGGACGGAAGCCTCTCCTATATTACATGGGACGGAAGCCTCTCCTATATTACATTACATGGCACGGAGGCCTCTCCTATATTACACAGGGACGGAGGCCTCTCCTATATTACACAGGGACGGAGGCCTCTCCTATATTACACGGGATGGAGGCCTCTCCTATATTACATGGGACGGAAGCCTCTCCTATATTACATGGGACGGAGGCCTCTCCTATATTACACGGGACGGAGGCCTCTCCTATATTACACGGGACGGAAGCCTCTCCTATATTACATGGGACGGAAGCCTCTCCTATATTACATGGGACGGAAGCCTCTCCTATATTACATGGGACGGAGGCCTCTCCTATATTACACGGGACGGAAGCCTCTCCTATATTACATGGGACGGAAGCCTCTCCTATATTACATGGGACGGAAGCCTCTCCTATATTACACGGGATGGAGGCCTCCCCTATATTACATGGGACGGAAGCCTCTCCTATATTACATGGGACGGAAGCCTCTCCTATATTACATGGGACGGAAGCCTCTCCTATATTACATGGGAAGGAAGCCTCTCCTATATTACACAGGACGGAGGCCTCTCCTATATTACACAGGATGGAGGCCTCTCCTATATTACACAGGGACGGAAGCCTCTCCTGTATTACACGAGACGGAGGCCTCTCCTATATTACACAGGACGGAGGCCTCTCCTATGTTACACAGGACGGAGGCCTCTCCTATATTACACAGGGACGGAAGCCTCTCCTATATTACATGGGACGGAAGCCTCTCCTATATTACACAGGGACGGAAGCCTCTCATATTACACAGGGACAGAAGCCTCTCCTATATTACACAGGGACGGAGGCCTCTCCTATATTACACAAGGACGGAAGCCTCTCCTATATTACACAGGGGCGGAGGCCTCTCCTATATTACATGGGACGGAAGCCTCTCCTACATTACACAGGGACGGAAGCCTCTCTTATATTACACAGGGACGGAAGCCTCTGCTATATTACACAGGGACGGAAGCCTCTCCTATATTACACAGGGACGGAAGCCTCTCCTATATTACACAGGGACGGAAGCCTCTCCTATATTACACAGGGACGGAAGCCTCTCCTATATTACATGGGACGGAAGCCTCTCCTATATTACACAGGGACGGAAGCCTCTCCTATATTACATGGGACGGAAGCCTCTCCTATATTACACAGGATGGAGGCCTCTCCTATATTACACAGGGACGGAGGCCTCTCCTATATTACACAGGGACGGAAGCCTCTCCTATATTACACGGGACGAAGGCCTCTCCTATATTACACAGGACGGAGGCCTCTCCTATATTACACAGGATGGAGGCCTCTCCTATATTACACAGGGACGGAAGCCTCTCCTATATTACACGGGATGAAGGCCTCTCCTATATTACACAGGGACGGAGGCCTCTCCTATATTACACAGGATGGAGGCCTCTCCTATATTAGACGGGATGAAAGCCTCTCCTATATTACACAGGGACGGAAGCCTCTCCTATATTACACAGGATGGAGGCCTCTCCTATATTACACAGGGACGGAGGCCTCTCCTATATTACACGGGACGGAGGCCTCTCCTATATTACACAGGTACGGAGGCCTCTCCTATATTAGACGGGATGAAAGCCTCTCCTATATTACACAGGGACGGAAGCCTCTCCTATATTACACAGGATGGAGGCCTCTCCTATATTACACAGGACGGAGGCCTCTCCTATATTACACAGGACGGAGGCCTCTCCTATATTACACAGGTAAGGAGGCCTCTCCTATATTACACAGGATGGAGGCCTCTCCTATATTACACAGGATGGAGGCCTCTCCTATATTACACAGGTAAGGAGGCCTCTCCTATATTACACAGGATGGAGGCCTCTCCTATATTAGACGGGATGAAGGCCTCTCCTATATTACACAGGGACGGAGGCCTCTCCTATATTACACGGGACGGAGGCCTCTCCTATATTACACAGGTAAGGAGGCCTCTCCTATATTACACAGGATGGAGGCCTCTCCTATATTACACAGGATGGAGGCCTCTCCTATATTACACAGGTAAGGAGGCCTCTCCTATATTACACAGGATGGAGGCCTCTCCTATATTAGACGGGATGAAGGCCTCTCCTATATTACACAGGGACGGAAGCCTCTCCTATATTACACAGGATGGAGGCCTCTCCTATATTACACAGGACGGAGGCCTCTCCTATATTACACAGGACGGAGGCCTCTCCTATATTACACAGGTAAGGAGGCCTCTCCTATATTACACAGGATGGAGGCCTCTCCTATATTACACAGGATGGAGGCCTCTCCTATATTACACAGGGACGGAGGCCTCTCCTATATTACACGGGACGGAGGCCTCTCCTATATTACACAGGTAAGGAGGCCTCTCCTATATTAGACGGGATGAAAGCCTCTCCTATATTACACAGGATGGAGGCCTCTCCTATATTACACAGGATGGAGGCCTCTCTTATATTACACGGGACGGAGACCTCTCCTATATTACACAGGACGGAGGCCTCTCCTATATTACACGGGACGGAGGCCTCTCCCATGATGAGAAATTAGAATTTGGGCTTGCTTAGCTTAGGAAACAAACGCCTCATAGGAGATCTTATCAATATACATAAATACATGTGTGGTCAGTACAAAGGACGGAACATGACTTACTCCTTCCAAGAACCTTATAAAGGATCAGGGGGCACTCATTATGGGTGGAAGGAGATTCCGGCAGATAAATATCAAAAGGGTTCTTTACAGTTAGAGCAGTCAGACTGTGGAATGCCGACCACAACAGGTAATAATGGCAAATACTATAACAGCATTTATATATAGGTAGTGATGGGCGAACCGCTGGATGTTCGGGTCTGGTGGGTTAGGCCAGCATTTAAAAAAATTTCGGTTCGGGTACCAGAACAGTACCCGAACCCCATTCAGGTGAATTAGTGGCCCAAACATCCATTGTTTGCAACGCTATCATGTGCATGACAGTGCAGCAAACACTGACTCCGATTGGCAGTAAAAATATTACCCCCGGTCAAAGAGCTGTGGTTCCCACGCTGTCACACGACAGCATGAGGAAGCAGCTGGGACTGGCGGTAAAAAGTTTACTTCAAGTCACAGGCGTCGGCTGATGAGAGTACTACTCCCATAAGCCTACGCCTGCTGCTGCTAATATCAACAAGAGCAGACGCAGGTGATGTATTCACCAGCCGGTACCTGTGCCATAAATTAACAGTTTAGAAAATGACGTGGGGTCTTTCTATTTTTGATAACCAGCATGGCAAAACTGAAAGCTGCGTGCTGCAACCATTAGCTGCCAGCTTTATCATGGCTAATTATTAAGAATAGAGGCGTCTCAAACAGTTGTTTTTTTTAATTATTTAAATAAATAATTTAAAAAAACAGCATGGGCTCCCTGCCATTTTTGACAACCATCCAAGCTAAAGCAGACAGCTGGGGGTTGGTATTCTCAGGCTGGTAAGGGGCAATGGATTTTGACCCCCCAGCCTAAAAATATCAGCCAGCAGCAGCAGCAGAAGAGGCACATCTATTAGATGCGCCAATTCTGGGGCTTTGCCCAGCTTTTCTCACTTGCTATGTCACAGTGGCAAGTGGGGTTCATATTTGTGGGGTTGATGTCACCTTTGTATAGTCCGGTGTCTTCAAACCCGCAACTTAGTAATGGAGAGTAGGGTTGAGCAAAACGTATCGGTCATTTTCAAAAGTCGCCGACTTTTGGCAAAGTCGGGTTTCGTGAAACCCGACCCCAGCGTGGGATCGGCCACACAGTCGGCGATCTTCGTGCCAAAGTCGCGTTTCGTATGACGCTTTCCCCATTTTTTCAGCCAATGAAGGAGTGTGTGCAGCGTGATGACATGGGTTCCGGCTCGCTTTGTGCGGCGTCACAAGGGGTAAAACCGCCATCTTAACGTTTGGGATATAGCGATTCCCACAGTGAAACACAAATATTGCAGGGACGGAGGGAGAGGGAGAGAGGGAGAGAGGGAGAGAGAGACACTCTGACGATGCGCTCGCAGCAGCTCTTTCTCCAGTCCTTTTCAGCCTATTTTGGCACCGTCCAAGTTGAAAACCAATTATCACAGACATGGATTATGGCATGGGACAGGTGAGGGATATTGTTTTTTATTTTTGTTTTTTTTTACAGGAGACCAGAGATTCAATGAAATGGGTATTAAGTGAGTATTTTTGTTATTTATTATTTTCTTTTTTACAGGGAGGGCTTCAATGTAATGGGCATTAGTTGAATAGAGCTGGGTTTTTTTATTTTTTAAATAAAGTAAAACTGTGTATTTTTATTTCAAATAAAGGACTTTATTCTGTGTGTTTATTTACAATATAACTATAGGATTAGTAATGGATAGGTGTCTTATAGATGCCTCTCCATTACTAACCGGTAGGCTTGTTGTCACCGGACAATACGAATGAGACATCAACCCCACAAATATGAACTCCACTTGCCTCCGCGCACAGGGCAAGTGGGAAGAGCCAGGCAAAGCGTCAGAATTGGCGCAACTAATAGATGTGCCTTTTCTGGAGCGTCTTTGGGCTACTTTTAGGTTGGGGAATATCTATGGTCCCTTACCAGCCTGAGAATAGCAGTTCCAGCTGTCTGCTTTAGCTTACTTGTCAAAAATGGAGGGGACCGCATGCCATTTTTTCCTAAATTATTTATTTAAACAATTTTTAAAAATGTCATGGGGACCCCTCTATTCTTGATAACCAGCCATGAGAAAGCTGACAGCTGAGGGTTGCAATCCGCAGCTGTCAATTTTGCCATGCTGGTTATCAAAAATAAACAGACCCCACACTGTTTTTTTTATTGATTTATAGCGCAGGTACCGGCTGATGAATACTCCCATGAGCTGCCACATGCATTCTCTGTTATTAGCGGCAGCAGGCGTAGGCTGATGGGTGTAGTACTCACTCATCAGCCTATGCCTCTGTGACCAGAGGTAAACTTTTTGTTCGGGGTGCAGAACCCGAACAGTAACATGGACTTCATGGAGAAGTCGATGTTCGGGGTCCATGCCCGAACAGTAGGTGTTCGGTACGGACCCGGGACTTTACAGTTTGGGTTTGCCCATCACTATATGTAGGCTGAATGCTTTTTCTCACAAGAAATTGAACTGTGAGAAATAATCTAGTGATGGAGAACAGAGAACTGGTGGAGAAAAGTTGGACTTTATGGACAGTAGACTTATTTCAACCTATATACGGTAAATAAGTCATACTTAAAAGTTGTGTGGGCTTTTTAGGAGATCCATTAGACTGCTTTTACATATGTTAACAGCAGCGCACTGTTTGATTGCCACCATTGGAAACCTCTCCACCCTCCCAACAAGATCTATATTCTCGCATCAAGGATATCAGGAACTCTGAATACCGGGCAGCCCTTAATGACAATACTGTAGAGAGATTTAACCTTTCTTGGTCTCCATGTGATGCCTATTGGGCCATGTTAAATATATGACCTCTATGAGATGGATATAACTAGGCCATAACATTCCACATCATTTCCCCCCTTTCCTGTTGTCTGAGTCTGTGTGTTTGTAAGATTTCACTCTACTTGAAAATGTTTAACTATTCCTATAGAATAAGATTGGTTGTTAACCTATAAATGATAGTGAAAAATCTAAAATGCCCAATAATTTTTTTTTCCTGTACAATTTGAAAAATTTCTATAAAAATTACAATTTAAAAAAAGTTGTATGGGTTTTTTAAGCGTTTTCTTAGACCCATATACTTGAGATTTGTGTTTCATGTCTATTTTGGGGTCCATTCCCACTTTTGGATAAAGATAACAATGCACTAAAAAAAAGGTGAACACGGTCCTGTGCTGATAGACACACAAACAGTGTTCAGAAAGCTTCCACACATCAAAATGATGGGTATGAGCCATAAAATGCCTGTGCACTGACCATCGGAGGTGCAGTTTCCTCCGCCTCTCTCTTCCCCATCCTCCTCGCCATCCTCTCCATCGTCTTCCTTCTTTACCCCCTGGTGCTGCCTCTCCAGTCCTCTCCTACGATGCGCCAGTAGGTGCCGTTTCAGGTTGCGGCTTTGGTTGCAGCGGTAAGTGCACATATTGCAGATGTAGGGTTTCTCCTGGGTGTGGACACGTTGGTGCCTCTTCATATTCCCAGGGCTGCTACAGGAGAAGCTGCAGTGATCACACCGGAAGGGCTTCTCGCCCGTGTGGGTGCGTAAATGGCGCTTAAGGTTAACTAACTGTGCAGATGCATAAAAACAATGAGGGCAGCGGAAGGGCTTCTCTCCGTTGTGGGTCTTCATATGACGCTTCAGGTGGCTGGAGTAATGGGTGGAAAAGGGGCACAGGCGGCAGGGGAAGAGCAGCCGGTCCTTCTGTGCCTCTGTGCCCAAGGATGGATGAGTTATTGGGAGAGATGCCAGTCCTTCAGCTGCCGGAGATGAAGACAAGCAGGATAAACACTTATGGGCCAGGAACATACAACGGTTGCGAGGGTCACACTCTTTACACGGAGATGGTGTAGAATCCAATGCGCCCTCGTCGGGATCACTATCCGCACTAAGAGGCCGATACCCAGAATATTCATCCTCACTCAAGGAATAGCAGGGAATCTCCATCTTGCCAACCCCAGAATCTGAAGAGACAACAGATGATGTTATCAGACATGCAGAGGGACACGCAGACCATCAAACACCGAGCAGGAGCAATCATCAGACCTTTGTAGTACTACAGGCGGATAAGACTTCCATGTACTGTGTCCTGTAAAGCCCATTACTCACCATGTCCACACATGACTCCTCTGCTGTATTTTAGCAGAGGGCCTCTGATATATCTACCTGGACATTCATGAACATGTTCCCATCCACACACTCTACACCTTCCTATGTCTCCCTTTACAGTCATCACAGCTGGTCACTGTCTGCAGGGATTCTCTTGAACTGCACCTAGCCCCTGTAATGGTTTGCCACAGAAAAGCTAGTAATATTTTAGATGAAGAACAAACTGGAAGATTTATCAAAGGGAAAGTTGCTCTTAGCAATCCCTCAAGCTGTAACCTTCATTTAGGAGCTCCTCTGTGGAAAGAGACGAGCTTGGTCTCCACCAGTGTAACGCTATGTATTTGTAGAATTTGTAGCTTCGGGCACCGTGCTTCTGCTGCTCTACAACCCCACCGGACACTTTCTATGGGTCATCGCATTGACTGTAACATGCAGCCTCCGTTACTGCGCTTCTGCTGCTCTACAACCCCACTGGACACTTTTTATGGTCCTCGCATTGACTGTAACATGTAGCCTCCGGCAATGTGCTTCTGTTGCTATACAACCACACCGGACACTTTCTATGGGTCATTGCATTGACTGTAACATGCAGCCTCCGTCACCGCGCTTCTGCTGCTCTACAACCACACCAGACACTTTCTATGTTCCTCGCATTGACTAACATACAGCCTCCGTCACCGCACTTCTGCTGCTCTACAACCACACGGCACACTTTCTATGGTCCTCGCATTGACTGTAACATGCAGCCACCAGCACCGTGCTTCGGCTGCTCTACAACCCCACTGGACACTTTCTATGGTCATCGCATTGACTGTAACATGCAGCCTCTGTCACCGCGCTTCTGCTGCTCTACAACCACACCAGACACTTTCTATGGTCCTCACATTAGCTGTAACATGCAGCCACCAGCACCGTGCTTCGGCTGCTCTACAACCCCACTGGACACTTTCTATGGTCATCGCATTGACTGTAACATGTAGCCTCCGTCACCGCGCTTCTGCTGCTCTACAACCCCACTGGACACTTTTTATGGTCCTCGCATTGACTGTAACATGTAGCCTCCGGCAATGTGCTTCTGTTGCTATACAACCACACCGGACACTTTCTATGGGTCATTGCATTGACTGTAACATGCAGCCTCCGTCACCGCGCTTCTGCTGCTCTACAACCACACCAGACACTTTCTATGTTCCTCGCATTGACTAACATACAGCCTCCGTCACCGCACTTCTGCTGCTCTACAACCACACGGCACACTTTCTATGGTCCTCGCATTGACTGTAACATGCAGCCACCAGCACCGTGCTTCGGCTGCTCTACAACCCCACTGGACACTTTCTATGGTCATCGCATTGACTGTAACATGTAGCCTCCGTCACCGCGCTTCTGCTGCTCTACAACCCCACTGGACACTTTCTATGGTCCTCACATTAACTGTAACATGCAGCCACCAGCACCGTGCTTCGGCTGCTCTACAACCCCACTGGACACTTTCTATGGTCCTCGCATTGACTGTAACATGCAGCCACCAGCACCACACTTCTGCTTCTCTACAACCCCACCGGACACTTTCTATGGTTCCTCGCGTTGACTGTAACATGCAGCCACCAGCACCACACTTCTGCTTCTCTACAACCACACCGGACACTTTCTATGGTCCTCGCATTGACTGTAACATGCAGCCACCAGCACCGTGCTTCTGCTGCTCTACAACCCCACTGGACACTTTCTATGGTCCTCGCATTGACTGTAACATGCAGCCTCCGTCACCGCGCTTCTGCTGCTATACAACCCCACCGGACACTTTCTATGGGTCATCGCATTGACTGTAACATGCAGCCTCCGTCACCGCGCTTCTGCTGCTATACAACCCCACCGGACACTTTCTATGGGTCATCGCATTGACTGTAACATGCAGCCTCCGTCACCGCGCTTCTGCTGCTATACAACCCCACTGGACACTTTTTATGGTCCTCGCATTGACTAACATGCAGCCACCAGCACCGCGCTTCTGCTACTCTACAACCAAACCGGACACTTTCTATGGGTCCTCGCGTTGACTGTAACATGCAGCCACCAGCACCACACTTCTGCTTCTCTACAACCCCACCGGACACTTTCTATGGGTCATCGCATTGACTAACATGCAGCCACCGACACCGCGCTTCTGCTGCTCTACAACCTGTCCGGATATTTTCTATGGGTCCTGTCTCTATAAACCAGGAGCTGCCATAAAAGTGTCCTAAATCAATGAAGGGGACTGTGAAATATTTAGGCATGTGGTAAATGTCATATCCATAGGATGTCAGACTATTGCCCCATCACGCCACCTCCGCCAGCTGGTATTCTCCCCATAGTGATACTGGAGCCATTTCTTCTCCAGGTGAGTAAAACACAAGCATTCGGCCACCAACATACAAGAACACATGATCCACCAGCCCCGGATGCCTCTCTCTACTACTCCTTGGTCCTTTTCCAATGCTCAGGTGCCAATTGTAAGCACAGGTACCATGAGCAGTATGACATATGCACTGTCCCAAACACAGCAAGCTGCAATGCTCTGCGTGTCCTTACACCTTTCTAGAATAGCTGCATTGCTCTGCGTGTCCTGACACCTTTGTATTATACCGCGGACACCACACGAGACATGCAATATACCAGGGACACCACACGAGACCCACCGCAAACTGGGGACACCACACGA